>NW_006791012.1:2396928-2407618 GCF_000442215.2 Lipotes vexillifer
CAGCAGGACCTTCACCGTATTTATGGGATTAAGATAACAAGTTCTTTTTGAGCGTACAAAAGTGTACCACCTTGACGTGATATTTTCTAGAACCACAGGTTGTTAAAGCTGAATCATTTGGACCAACAAGCTCAGCTCAGGTCCCCAGGAGTTAAGCACCTTGTTAACATGATATTCTCCTCCCAAAACACCATGTTGCTGGACGCAAATATCAAAATTAAAGTGGGTGTATTTAAAAGAAGACACATACACTATTCATTTTAGCTCTTCTGCAAAGCACAAACAAATGAAATTCTACCAAAGTTGGTTTCCCTATCTGAATGTCAACATATGCTGGGATTCTGAACACAGGCCAATATAAGGTCAAAGACCAGCACATTTTGCATGCAAAGAAAAAGCCTCAGGAGTTAGAGTGGATAAAAAAAATATTACAGGATTAGATAAGAAAATGAAATCTATACCTTCTTGTAAGATGTTTAGAATTCTACTAAGATTAGTTTTGGCAAGATACTTTCTGTTTAATAGTCAACTATATCTAAGTTTGAAATATACATTTCTAAAGCCTGGGAGAGGAGCTGAGGACATGGTTTCCATCCATTGGTGACATGCACCCCAATAAATTCTCCCAAGATAATAATTGTTCTGATAGTCAACCTTCTATTCTCTTTATGAATGGGAAAGGGCACCCCCAACTCTCCATTTAACTATATGTGCCATCGGAAACTAAATTCTGGTCTATTGAATGCTAATTAACATAGCTTTCAATCTTATTAATAATGTCTGATTAGATGCTAAGAAGGCTCGTTAATGACCACTTCAGTGCTCTTACATATAAGTTTAAATATGTTCTGTATCTATACACAGGGGATTCGATTTGTGGACAGCAGAGATGTAGCCATTTTTCCCATAAGCACTGTGTCTTGATTGTCACTTAATCAATAAATACACAGTTAGAATAAGGCTTTGCTTTCACGGAATATAGTGCCTCTCTCTAAAGAGCTCCAAGTATATTACAGACAGAATGGTAATTAATCCCCATTATATCCCTTTGAGGGACATAAATAGAATCTATCGTCCCTCCTGTTTTACTGGTGAGGAAACTGGCCAGGGGAAGGCACAGTCCGCAGCGACACGACGTAGGGACACTTCCTGCTTCCCATCCAGTGTCTAAGCCTCATCATGACAGAAGGATATGGCAAACACCTCTCATAATCTCCATTCCTGTCCCGCCTCAAAAACCTCCAGACCGCTCACCTTGCCCAGCAGTGCGTGCCACCACCCAGCCCTGCCCACTTCCCAGATGGGCATCCTCTTCTCACCCCACTGCACCCCTCTGTCCAGCCACTTGGGTGTGTTCTTCCAACACACCAAGCTGGTCCCTACCCTCAGGCTCCTGCTCCAAGGTCACTGTCAGGTCTCAGCTCAAATGCCGAGCCTTACCCTCCCAACTCTCCACCAGACCACCTTATCACTCTCACACCAGTTTTTCCCCTTTTTCTCTAATAGCAAGCATCACTCTATGAAACACCCGTTCTGATTATTTCTTTCCTTGGTCATGCGTCTCTTCTCACTCATTTAGCATCTCTAACACCCTCGCCTTTCTCATTCACCATCCTTAAAGCCCAGACCTGCACATAAAGAAAACCAGTAAATATCAGTGGAACAAAGGAATGGCTCTGACTTGCCATGATACACAGATACTCTCCACTCAGATGCAACATCAAAATGTATAATGAAAAAATTTTTAAAAGCCCACGGGAAGTACAAACTATCCAATTTGAGATCCACAACACGACTCTCCTTACTTCATTCCTAAAAGTGATGTCTACCCACTCTTTTCAAATGAAAGTATATCACCTCCATAATCGGCAGAGATCATAGGTGACAATCACCCTACTCACCATTACGCCAGTCATTGCAGGCAAAATCTCACAATTGGATACTGACCTAAAAGCAATACACTGCCCTAAGGTTTAAAACATGACTCCCACTTCATAAAGGTTTGCCACACAATACAAACCAAATGAATCTTTTATCCTCTGAACTGAATACTGAATTATGGTTTCATATATAGTAGTTTTATGTCTACACTAGTTGAAGAATTGCACAAAGTTACATATGACCCTTTTAGACTGTATAAATTATGCTTCCAATCACTAACTATGAGACTTTGAAAAAGGGACAACTTCTCGATTTTATCATCTGGAGGTTAGCCAGGCTAGCAATTCTTGAGTAATAAAAGCCTGACTTTGAAATATGCAAATTTTAGCATCTAGCTGTTGGCACTGTTTGCTATATAAAGCTGTACACTGATGTACACAAGTCATTTCCAATCTATAACATCTTCTGTAATATGATTTGCTTACAGTTTTGCAGGTCCTCTGGAAATCTCTTTCAGTGCTTTTCAGTTGAATTAATAAACACGTCAATGGTCCCCTCTTCAATACAGCTGGATGGCAACACCTTTTGCCCTGTGTCTTGTTAGTTGTGTCTTAATATTATGACCAGCACTGGATAAAAATTAATATTTATGCCATTTACCTTTAGTTACTTTGAAAATTGAGAATTGTCACAGTCATTTCTTTGTGCTGTGTTTTCAAGAGTATTTTTGCATGCCTGTTTGTGAGCAAGTTTTACATGCATTCTTAGAAAGCAAGTGGAATTCACATTTTATTTATGCAAAGGGTGTCAGGAAAATTCTCTTTGGATCATTAAAACTACCTGAATCATTATAGCTTCAAAGAGCAAAATCTATGGCCTGCAAATTGTCAGTGCAGGTTTAGGTTGTTTCTTTACATCATGCAGTTTCTGATTTCAGAATTTAAATATCATAAAATGAGAAAGTTCTAACCGTTTTTTTCTCTGTCACTTTTCATGTGATCTGATTTTAAGTAATTGGAACAAACTGTGCCTAATTTCATGCAGCATAATTGCCAGGCAGCCTCAAGCTATGGAGACCCAGCACTCTGTCTCCATTAAACAATTTTCAGTTGTTCAGGATACATTTTTTTTAATAGAAATGAATGAGCCTGGATGAAATTAAATGTCACAATAATCTGGTCATTGTTAAGGGGGCAAAAGGTATCAAGAAAACTCCTAAACCTCTGTCTGTGGTAGACCGACTGGATATTTTTCTTTTTTTCATAGTTCTTGAACCTGGTGTCCCACAAACTTTCAATCCCCACCCCCCAGAAAATTCTGTAATTGCTAGAATCACATGAAAGCCACAACTTCAGGTAGCTAATCCACAGTCAGTCAAAAACTCACAAAGAAGTAGGCTTTTTAACTGAAATCCAATATGTTTAACTATCTGAAATCCTATGCATCTTTACTAGATAAGCTTTTTGTGGACAGTATGAGTTATTCCTTTGTAGACTTAACAAAATAAAAATGACTTGACAAAAACCCAACATGCCACAGGCAGGGCTGCTGTGAAAACATTCAAAGCCCAGGTTGCCTTCTGCCCACAGGGCTAGTGAGGCCATGAGAAGGGCAAAGGTAGATGTCATTTTACAAAAGAGAGAAAGACGAGTGCCATATTAGGAAGAAAATGGAAAATTCATTCCAAACCATTGCAACCACAGGGCTAGGTCTCCCTTGCCATTTTCCTGAACACCTCTGCTATTATGGCATCTAAGCGGCAACGACACTGGTTTAAGAGAGATCAGTAGGTTCTTGTGAAGGAAGGAGGGATTGCACTTGCCAGATATACCAATCAACCTAATCACTATGGGATATCAAAGCAAATTTGACCACAGTCCAATAGACAGTGACAGGAGACCACATCTTTGTTGTGTACATTAGCTTCCTGCCATTATCTCTTAAAAGCTTAATTATTTGCAAACAATTGATCAAGATGGGAATTTGAGAAAGGATATGTAAGGGCCACTGGGAGAACGGCAAAGCATTAAGAGAGTAAACAAAATTACCTTTAGATCTTACAATAAGAATTAACGATTGAGACGGGAGAGAGCCAGGCAGTGCAGTAGCTGCAAGGCTTCTTTCTCGAGTGTTTCCCATTTGATCTGCATTAACACCTCAGGAATGAGTGAAAGCCATAAAACAGTGATGATGTATGGGTAAAGCCGACCCTCCCTTCCAACATTAAACCTGCACACATGTATTAATTAGGTGGGCTTCGCCGGGGAGAGAAGAGCTGCTAGACTCAAAGGGAAAACGAGTGGCTTGGGCAGTGGAACCCGAGCTAAAGGCAAGAACTCGCAAAATGATCGTTCTGACTTCAATAATCAACACTCTGACTTCTTCCCAGTCTCTTGCTGAAATAGACCCTGCTTGCCACTCTTCCTGTGTTTCTAGATCTGCAGTGTGACTTCTAATAATGACCTGGGATAGCAGTGATGGCTCAATAACCCCATCAAAGAATAAAATGATCCCTAGAGTATGTGTCCTGTGTAACAGAAACAGAGGTTGTCTCAAAAAATAAAAAAATAAAAAATCGAGGACTTCCCTGGTGGCACAGTGGTTAAGAATCTACCTGCTAGTGCTGGGGAAGATCCCACATGCTGCGGAGCAACTAAGCCCATGTGCCACAACTACTGAGCCCGCGTGCCGCAACTGCTGAAGCCCGCGCACCTAGAGCCTGTGCTCCGCAACGAGAGAAGCCACTACAGTAAGAAGCCCTTGCACCACAACGAAGAGTAGCCCCCACTCGCCGCATCTAGAGAAAGCCTGCACGCAGCAACAAAGACCCAACACAGCCAAAAATAAAATTAAAAATTAAAAAAAAAAATCTAAAGATAGCTTACGTAAAAATTAAGTCTGAACGGTCCTTTCACCAGCCAGAGAGGATAGGAAGTGACAGAAAGAAAATGGCAACTTTCTAAAGAAAGTTATCTCTGCCCAATTCCAATCTTACATCTTGAGATGGGGACGGGAGGGGGTTTCTGATGTTGGTTAGCTGGTATTTACAAGTTTACAATACATTGGAAGAAAACTTATTTCTGTAAACAGTCCAACCCACTCTTTCAGATGAGCATTAATAGGAAAAGAGAAACTCTTCAGCACACACAGATGGAAAATGTCCAACCTTCTAACTGAATGATGTCCTTGACCAAATGTACCCCTTTCATCAAATTTTCCACCCCTGACTGCAAACGTGGATGCCAAGACAGTGATGAACTTTATCTTATCTACCCTGGTAACCAAGTTTCAGTAATGGTCCCCTCCCTCTCTGCCTTGCCCACTCTAACAGCTCATTGTAATGGCAACAGAAATTTTGAAAATAATCCTGTACAGAGCTCACTGGTGAGATAATGGAAAGCTAGCTGCCCCTTCTCAAGCCTCAGATTAGTAATTTCTTGTGACACAGAACTGCCTCTCCACCGAAACTGCAAAACAGCTATAACAAAGCAATAGAGGTGGAAGCAATTTTCAAGCAAAATGTTACGTGCTATACTTTAAAAGGTATGGGAATAGGTACCGGGAGAGCTGATCTAACAGGAGGAATTATGGCAACTGTCCAATATCACCCTTATCAAGGCAATGTTCTGTTGCTTGGCTGAATATGCTGGAAGAACAATTTCGGAACTTCTTTTATCCTTTTTCCTCCAGCCCTTTGCCTCCTCCACAGCAAAGTTTAATGCATTAATATAAATTGACCTTGAGCTAAACTCTGGTATGTGATGGAGAGATACTCCCTTTAAAGAAGAAGAAAAAATCTACCATATGCCTCTTAACCATTGGATCTCTGTGTTCTTTTAAAACTTCTACTGAGTTTTTGTCACTAAGGGAATATTGTGGATCTGTCTAAATTAAAATAACCAGCTATATATGTGACCTCTAAGAGCAGAAGCAGAAGCCTGTTAACCAAATATATTTATATTTGTTTAACATGAATTTTTTTTTGCCTATAAAAACTTCTGCCACTTTAAATAAACTTGCAGCCATTTTCCCCTTATACATTGACTATGAATAGCTTACACTGTGACAATTACATTGATCTAGGATACTTTTTTCCTTTAAAAAAATCCATAATGCTTCGCTATTGTCTTTCAGCTTTATGAATTAGTTTTACTGTTTCAGTGAATGCTTTTTTGTCTTCTGACTGCACATTATCAAAGAGACACTTTGTGCCTCTCATTTGCATTACAAAAGCAGTGTACAGTGCAGTGGAAGAGCATAGCCTGAATGCATAGCAGTTGAGTCCTGCATCCTCACACAGGCTGGAATTGAAAGAAGAACGGTGAGGTCGGTACGGCTAAGAAGCCAAAAATGTCTGGAGCATCATCAGTGAAGTCACAGGATTTCAACCTCTTTTCTTAATTCTCCACCAACGCTCCTAGATTGCCCAGTTGCTCAAACTAAATGTGCTCCGTTGATTGTTCAGCACTGGCTTTTTCTGAAGCCTAGTCAAGCCATTTTCCAGACAAGCCCTCAGATGTGATTTCTTGTCTATCCAGCAGCAGTTATAAGAAGTTGCTAGTAGAGGTGTGCAAGCATGAAGGTCAGGTGGGAATCTCTAAACTTGATCTTATCACATGAAAATGACATAAGTGTGGAAGGAAAAATTGAACCCTGGCTAGCATTTCGTAACAGTCTTCACTTTTGCGCTAATGAGACTATACAATACACAGCACTGAAAACATTGTTTTATAGTTAATTATAAGAGGCTAATATTACAATGCCTCGCCTGTCTTACCTATCTGATCCTTTAATTTCTTGTAAATATTAATTAAATATAAATTAAAAGCACTAAATAGAAAAAAACAGATACTACATTAAGGGATTTCATAGTCCTTTGTATTGGGGATTTTTTTTTTAAGTTGCTTGCAATTCCATTATAATAACTATGTTTAGATGTATTCTTCAGTAGCTATAGATATGTTCCAGGAGTATTTTTAAATATATGCATTAAAGACATAAAATTTAGACTCTAAATTAGCAATTACTTATATCCTCCTCCTAAAAGTATTAAAATTCATGAAGAGTGCTAAAATTATTTTGAACAGTTATGATGATTAATGAACTCGCTGAATATTGATTCTCTTGGTAGGAAACCACGGCTATAAAAGGAAACACAAAAAGGCCAATAAGAAAAACAGGGTAAGAGGAGTAGGGGGATGAGAGTGGGGGTGGGAATAGGGGCCATGCTTCACTTTTGTGTCCTGTTCAAATCATTTTAAATAATAGCTCAGTTGAACTCTTACTGTTTGTCAGTAGGACATTGCATTACATGCATTATCTCATGTACTCTTGGCGACCCCCATGAGTAGGGGCTATGCTTAGCTCCATTTTATAGATGAGGAAGCTGAGGCTTGGCTAGGTCCCAAAACATGAACAAAGGCTCACAGCTACTTAGTTCTGGAGCCAGGTGTGCCCTCCCCTGAGTTTCTCTACTTGGCTACCATTCCACTGCTGTTTCTTTCCCATTTCTCCATTCCCTTTTTTAAGGTAAACATTTTAAAACCAAAAACATATTCTAATGGAACATGAACGAAGTTATCCATTGTGGTGGCAGGTGACTGCATGTTCCTCTGCAGTTTCAATAGCCTCCATCCAGGAAAAGTTGCTGCTTTCCTCTCCTCCACTGCATCCCCACAGCTTCTGCCCTGCAGGCAAGTATCAAGGGGCAGGGATGCTTCTGCCCTGCAGGCAAGTATCAAGGGGCAGGGATGCTTCTGCCCTGCAGGCAAGTATCAAGGGGCAGGGATGCTTCTGCCCTGCAGGCAAGTATCAAGGGGCAGGGATGCTTCTGCCCTGCAGGCAAGTATCAAGGGGCAGGGATGCTTCTGCCCTGCAGGCAAGTATCAAGGGGCAGGGATGCTTCTGCCCTGCAGGCAAGTATCAAGGGGCAGGGATGCTTCTGCCCTGCAGGCAAGTATCAAGGGGCAGGGATGCTTCTGCCCTGCAGGCAAGTATCAAGGGGCAGGGATGCTTCTGCCCTGCAGGCAAGTATCAAGGGGCAGGGATGCTTCTGCCCTGCAGGCAAGTATCAAGGGGCAGGGATGCTTCTGCCCTGCAGGCAAGTATCAAGGGGCAGGGATGCAGCTGTGAGGTGAAAGTTAGTTCACCAGGACCTTTCCCCACATTCTCCCTCCAGCGACTATCCAAAGGGACTTTATTATTTTTTTGTTTTTGTTTTTTTGGGGTTTTTTTTTTTGCGGTACGCGGGCCTCTCACTGCTGTGGCCTCTCCCGTTGCGGAGCACAGGCTCCGGACACGCAGGCTCAGCGGCCATGGCTCTCGGGCCCAGCTGCTCTGCGGCATGTGGGATCTTCCCGGACCGGGTCACGAACCCGCGTCCCCTGCATCGGCAGGCGGACTCGCAACCACTGCGCCACCAGGGAAGCCCCAAAGGGACTTTATTCATAGCAGCTTTCTAGTATTAGTACGAGTGATATAAGTAGTAATGGTAACACGTATTAAGAAGTGAGGATGCACCAGGCATTGTTCCAAATTCTTCACATGCATTACCTCATCTAATCCTCACAAAAACTTTACGAGGGAGGCTCATATAGTATACCCATTTGACAGATGAAGAAACTTGAGCATAGAAAGGACAAATTACTTTCTCACGTTCACACAAGCTTGTAAGTAATAGAGCTGGGATTTGAAACTTGGTGATAACATACAAGCTGAGAAAATTCACTTCCAAATTATTTTGTTTTCTAAATGATGGGTGGAGCAATCCCACTCATTCCTGATGACTTAATCGTGAATATATAGATGATGATTACTACTCATTTTATGACGAAGCTATTATCTTAATGTGTATGTGTCTACAACTCAGTTCTGTTAATGGAAGCAATAGGAAATTTTGCTACAAGATACAAAACTCAACGGAAACTAATAATCCATCACTTTATTCATTCTTATAGTGTTGCTTATAAACACAAGAATGATGGTAGGTTATATATGAGAACACTCTTTAAGGGTCATAGAAACAAATGCCTGTTCTTCCACCCACCTGCATTACAATATGCCTTAAATTGTCTGCTTTGAAATTAATTGTTGTGTGTTTTTCTACCAATTACTTTCATTTTGTTTGTGATTCTTAATCAAATATGAGTTAAATTACATTTGGAACCATTTCATTTTAGTAGAATACTAATAAAAACACAGGAATGCTATTGCCATTTACAAGGCAACTAGCCCAGTTCTGTGCCCAATAAATATCTGTTGTATGAATGAACGAGTGCTACTGAAGTTAGAGACACCCAAAATGCCTGAACCAGCATTTATAAGTCAATGACTTCAGATAAACATCAGAAAACTAGCAGCCCCATTTTAACAATTGTTCATCCTCCTCACTCAGTTCTACAAATCCCAAAAGCAGTACAGATTTTATTTACTTTATTTAACTGACATTTTTATAATGTTTACTCTGCATCAGGCAATGTTCTCAGTGCTTTCCCAGTATTCACTTGTTTAATACTTATAACAAGCCTATGAGATCAGTGTTTTTACCCTGATGTTACAGATGGGGAAACTGAGGCACGGAGTCTAAGTTACTCACAAATAGGATGAAGCTGGGATTTGACCCTAAGAAACCTAGTTCTGCAGCCCACGTTCTTCCTTCCTGTGTTATTCTGTTTATCTTTTTTTAGCATGTATAATTTCCCCCGAAGTTTCTCCAAAATCCGCTCTATGTTGTTGTTGGGTTTATTTGTTGCAAAAGTTCCCTGCCCACTCTCCAATGGCAATGTAATAAAATTCAAGTTTTCCATCTTACAGGACTGGAGAAAGAATAGAGGAGACTACTGTTTCGACATACAGGCTCTCCCCCAAGAATTTCACTGTAGCAATAAAACAAAACCATAGCACACCACCCTGGACCACTTTTCTGAAAAGAAAGTTCATGACCAGTTTATACAATAAACTCCAATAAAGTGAGGATCTTTTCCAAACTACATACACCTCATCTCCGCTCTTGCTGAGAGCGTGCCAGCTAAAAGGAGACCTATCCCCAACCTGTAGAACACTTTTCCACTTTAAAAATCAAAGTGAAAGGGTTTTGAAGCCATGAAGAGAAAAGACAAGGAAGATGAAATACAGTGGTACCATTTGGAATGAGACTGTTGACAGTCATCATTACTGCCTTTACAGACACCCTGTCCAGCATTAAATATTGAGGAAAAACCCTTGTAAAAAGAATAAAGTATCCATAAGTGAGAAGCAAAACCAGTATACTTGGTGAGAAGATGTTTTGAGAGAGAGAAAGCGAGAGCCAGGGAGAGAGAGAGGGAGAATTCATGCTGCTCCCAATATGACTAAAGACCCCTGGAACTGGTACTCATTCTCTAGTGCTAATTTTCCCACTTAAATTACAGTGCTGGTGTAGCCTCATCTCATTAGAGATCATTGTCCCCAGTAGACAGTTGTGTTTATGGGGGACTCTGGCTGTTCCACACCTGCTGATCAGGTTGCTATGTGATCAAGGCTGCATACAAACAGCAGACTCGAGCTTGCTGGACTGCGACTGATGAGCCCAGGCTAATTCAGGGGTGATTATGTAGTTTACTGGACCACTAAACCTCTTTAAGCTTGTAATTACTGCCTATTTGAGTAAAGAACATTCAAAAGCAATTCACTGCATCATGCCTGCCACAGCTGGAAGCAGGCTGCCAGCAGTCTGTGGGGACGTTAAAATCTACAGGGACATGGATTGAAGCCCAGCTAGCAGACACTGTCAGCAGTACCCGCAGCCAAGTCTACGCACATTCGTGCTCAC
>NW_006791012.1:2408589-2414457 GCF_000442215.2 Lipotes vexillifer
TTCCTGCTCACCTCTCCTGACCAAGCTTACCATTAAAGGTGCCGTGAAAACTACAGAACAGCCATAAAGATGACAAATAACGGAATGAAGTGATACAAACTACATTTTAATGATTTCCCCCTTTTGTAAAGCTAAAATTGAAAATGTCTTTTCACAATGCCAAAGAGAGAGAGAGTATATGCTTTAAATAATATACACCGCTGAGGTTTACTGTGTACTTGCTGAAAGTTCCATCCAAAAAAAATACCAATTTGAAAACAAAATGCCCACCTTTTAGGCTTTCTAAAAGAACTGGGATGTACAGTCATTTGAGATCTCTTCCACCCACTTAGCTGTCATGTTTATAACCTTAGCTGGGAAAATATTGTTTAGCTACTTGATTGACGTTTGCTAAGATCACGTGTAGATTTCTGCTGTTAATGAATTAAAATGCTGCTCAGACACCTGAGTGAAATTTACTTTCAAGAGTCAGAGAAGGGCTTCCCTGGTGGCGCAGTGCTTGAGGGTCCGCCTGCCGATGCAGGAGACGCGGGTTCGTGCCCCGTTTCAGAGGCTGGGCCCGTGAGCCGTGGCCGCTGAGCCTGTGCGTCCAGAGCCTGTGCTCTGCAACGGGAGAGACCAAAACAGTGAGAGGCCTGTGTACTGCAAAATAAATAAATAAAAAAAAAAAAAATTAAAAAAAAAAAAAAAGAGTCAGAGAAGATTTCAGGAAAAAAAATGTATCAGTATTTATCAATGTTCTCATTTTCTTTCGCTGTCACCTTAACAACTGCAGTTCTTTTGTATAACAATAGTGTAAAACATGCTTTGCATTGCTGTGGATATAATTATTACTTGTCTCTAAGTAACAAAAAAAAGACTGGAACTTAATGAAGGGGGATTAAGTTAATTTCTTTTTTAGCTAACAGTTTCCTGTCTCTTAAAATGCAGACCTCGGTGAATATAATGTTCAGGGAAGGAAAATTAAGCTTTTTATTTCACTAAAATCTCCACTTTGGAATACTGATATTAAAATATTAAGATGATGTTTATTCTTTAAAAGTATGTAAATTTGGTATTAAATAAAGCCACAGAAATCCTTTCTGACTACTCCATCCAAAGTCCACAGATCCAGGGGGTTTATGTGTTATCTACACATCATTCCCATTAATATTCATTAGGTGGGTCTGCTTGCATTTTTATTAGCTGTGAGAGAGGCAAAGAAATGACCAGAATTCTTCAGCACATGGGCATTATCAACTCAACGTATGCCAAACAGCAGAGCACCCAGATCTGAAGTTAAAATTCAAACACAATTTACCTTTACTTAGCCAATTTTCATGAAAATTCTCTTCCCTTTACCCATTGTAGTCTAAGCTCTTTAATTATCTCTATTCTCTGTAACATACACTTCAATTTTTAATTTAAGAGATTATTCAGCACTATATTTTATCTTGGTTAACAAAAAAACCCTTATCTTGCAATCAAACTAAAGAGAATTTCCCTTTAAGAAAAAAAAAAAAAACCTAAAAACTTTAAATTGTCTTAGTAATAAGATTACCTTTATCTTTATGAACCTTCTTAAGCAAACCCTTTTTAACTCCCCAAAGCATTTATTGATGTGAATTCACTGTCTGTCTCCAGAGTGGATTATAGAAGAAGGAAGAGACTTAGTCAAAATTTGGGCAGATCCCCAGTATTTGTTTCCCCAATTATGCTTTCTCAGTCGTCCAGTCTAACTGGACAGGGAAATGCTCACAGGGCTGTGGACGTTTTTCTGTGGCATTCCCACAGAGCTCCAAGATGTTCCTGGAACATCTTAGATGAGTAGGAAGAAGAGTGGGACCTGTCATCAACAGGATGACAAGGTAAAGGTGGCAGAAATAAAGGTATTCAAAGTTAACTTGGAATGTAAATTGGGACAGTCACTATGGAAAACAGTATGGAGGTTCATTAAAAAACTAAAAATGGAAGCACCATACAATCCAGCAATTCCACTCTGGGGACTATATCCAGAAAAAATGAAAACTCTAATTCAAAAAGATACATGCACCCCAATGTTCATAGCAGCACTATTTACAACAGCCAAGACATGGAAGCAACCCAACTGCCCATCAACAGACAATCTTAAGAAGATGTGGAATATATACATAATGGAATATTACTCAGCCAGAAAAAAAGAATGAACTATGCCATTTGCAGCAACATGGGTGGACCTAGAGAGTATTATACTTAGTGAAATAAGTCAGACAGAGAAAGACAAATATACTATATTACATCACTTATGTGTGGAATCTAAAAAATAATACAAATAAATCTATATACAAAATAGAAAAATACAGACATAGAAAACAAACACAGTTACCAAAAAGGGGGGGGGAGGGACAAATTAGGAGTATGGAATTAACAGATACAAATTTCTATACATAAAATAGATAAGAAACAAGGATTTACTGTATAGCATAGGAAATTATACCCAATATCCTGTAATAACCTATAATGGAATATAATCTGCAAAAGAATAAAAAAAGTTAACTTGGCTAGTTTGAGGCTTTTTTTTTAAGAGTTTGGGTTGGGTGATCTTTTATATCCTTTATATTTGTATAACACTTTACATTTTCAAAGAGCTTTTATTATATTTTATGAAATTTGAGCCTTACAACTACTCGGCCAAGCTGGAAGGACAGGTAATGTCGCCTCCATTCTGTAGGAGAAAAAACAAAACTCAGAGCGGACACATGGCAGGTTATGAGGTTAGGAAGTTGTGGCTCATAGGCCTGGAGCCCAGGCCTCCTACTTTTACACTCTTCTGAAGCTCAAAGTTTATCTTTTGATGATAAAATAAAGAGCTGTAGCCACGTCCTTCAGAAAGCTACCGTGAGTTGGTGAGCCCAGCCTCTGTTTTACTGTGTAAATGTGCATTGCTCTATACACAAAGGGTGAAACAAAAACTCAGACTAAAACCAGATAAAACAGAACATCTTTCAAACTGTCATTATTTCTAACAAAACTTACATAAGTAACCTAAGTAGTAATGCTAGAAGGTCTTAAATAACGGCATTTGCCCCTTCTACAACTGGCTTTGGGAAAGAACTATCGTTACCCAATGACCGGGTAGTTTGTTTCTCTTTGACAAAACTAGACTTAGTTTTGTTTTATTTAATGTGTCTTTCTTTGCCATTTCATGTGTGACATGAGTTTGCTAATAATATATACAAGAGGCCTAATTTTCCCCCCTCCTAAGTCACTTCCTAGGAGAACCTGGGCATGTGTGGAGACGCATCAACCTGTGTAGGTCAGGAGAGTGGTCATTAAGTCCGTTTCTGCTCCAGTGATGTGGTTACACATTGACAAATAGCATATCTAAAGGAAAACATTTTAAGAGTTATTGGTTTCAAGAGGTGCCGTTCGGTGTACCAACTGAGCTAGATAAGTGGAGCTCAAGTCCCAGAACCCACATCGACTGTGTGGCCTTGATCAAGGCATTTCAGTCTTCTGAGCCTCAGCTCCCTCATCAGTGAAAATGAGGATGACAGAACCGGCGGGGGTCAAATGAGACAACACACATTAAATTGCTTGGCATATGGGGCTTCCCTGGTGGCGCGGTGGTTGAGAGTCCGCCTGCCGATGCGGGGGACACGGGTTCGTGCCCCGGTCCGGGAAGATCCCACATGCCGCGGAGCGGCTGGGCCCGTGAGCCGTGGCCGCTGAGCCTGCGCGTCCGGAGCCTGTGCTCCGCAACGGGAGAGGACACAACAGTGAGAGGTCCGCGTACCGCAAAACAAAACAAACAAACAAAAAATTGCTTGGCATAGCGGCTGGCCTGGATGGAGGGCTTAGTAAATAGTAACTGAATCTGAGATGACTCACAAGGATGGGATAATCTAACTAAACATACTATATACATATATATATATATATATTTTTTTTTTTTTTTTCACAGTTTGTAAGGAAGAGGGTTTGACTAGGTAATTCTTGTCATTTATTTTACTAGTGTTTAAATTAGGTTTTAATGTTTTCTTACAGTTCTCTTTATTTGGACAATCACTTCCAGGATATCTAAAGAAGGGGCAGCTACAAAGGCAGTCACACAGGGCACCCCACACAGAAGAGCCCCATGCCTGGTTTCATTTGCTGATGTCACCATCTTGAAATTCTTCAAAAAAATTTTTTAGAAGCCCTGCATTTTCAGTTTGCACAGTTTATATGGAGGATGTATGCATTCTCCACAAATCATATAGCTGGTCCTGCTAAAAGAAAGGGAGGTTATGTTTTTATCAGATGTTTTATATTCAGCTACAACCCCTCTTGAATTTATCTGAGGTTCACAGAATAGATAAATAATTACTACGTTTGTACTAAAAGAGTGTAAAAAAGAAAACACTAAAAAAGCAAGATGTAGGAGGCGAGACAGTGTGGATGTGCTCAGGCCTCAGACAGATGAGTAAGGACACTTGAATGACCCTCCAGTGGCCTGCAAGGATTCACACACTCCTGTAAGTGCCTAAATCACCCTCGGGGACAGACCGAGGCACCGAGAAAATACTCCATATTGTAAAGTCTATAGGGGAAAAAAAATCAATAATCTGAAACCTTCAAGGTGTGAGGTCCATTCTGGCTCACTGGACTTTGGGATGTTGAGAGCCTTTGTCTTTTGGTGGCCGGGAGTCAGAAGTGGCAATTCGCCCACCTTCCTTGGCAGGGGATGAGTGCCACATTTGGCAGAAAAGTGTGCTCTCGAGAAAAGGGAGCAGAGAATCTTTTGGCCTGGGCTCCAGCTAGGATAGATCAAGAGTGAGAACTCACCCTTGCATGCCAACCAAATGCCACTGTAATTAAAAACAAACCTTTGGAAATAAGGTATCTGGAAATTATTTCGATTCCAGCACATTCACAATAGGAGCTCATCAATAGTTACAATTAATTCACTTGGTCACAGGATTCTGGCAGGGGAGTGCTGTCATTTTTTCTAAGCCTTCTTAAACAGAATTCTACTTTTTGTTGGTTCAGATAAATATATAAATAAGCAAACTAAAGAGAAAAATGTATGTAATAAAGCATAAAGTTTCAGAAGCCTCTAGCATATTTGGATTTGCACCTTACATCTAACCTTCTAAGATGGCAGCCCAGATTATTTTAAAATGCAAAATTCCGTCATTTTGATGATGCCAAATGATGAACTCCACTATTATATGCATATATTTTGCTTAATGGCTTCATTTATTTTAATAACAAAGGGAAACAAGATTTTACAGATGAAAGCTTTTTTTTTTCATGGCTCCAATGCAACTGGGATTTAAAAAATCTGTGATGTTAACCAATATGTGATAATGGCTGCTCTCAGGAGCCCTATTTCATCCCATTTTATGCAGGGAAACCTATACAGAGTAACCACCACCAGAGTACCCCGATTTTAAGAAGGGATGAGTGTCAGAGGTCTTGTGATTGTTCCTTTTCTTTCCTCTGAATGGCTACATGTTCAGTAAAGCGTCAGCTATGGAATCACTGGAGCAATAGGATTAACTCACTGAAGATTTATTATAAATGAGGCCGGAAAGTGCTGTTCATATGATTTCGGGGGATAAGAAAATAATTGCATAAACCTTTCCCTCTGTTCAGAAATCTGCCTACAGGGTTTAATATTTTGTTGAGGATCAAAAAAATAAATCAGAGCAAGTAACTTCAGTTTAATTCTTGTTTGATTTCTTCATTACACTGAATATCTACGGTGAATCAGGAAGCCAGGAACTCATCAAAATCAGTTCCCATGGGAACAAAAGACATGCCATCTCAGAACCTCCCTGTTATAGCCCCTAAAACTTGCCCATTTACTCAGAATGTCTAGCTAGTTTCAGAAAAGAAAGAAAGAAAGAGAGAGAGAGGGAAAGA
>NW_006791012.1:2414724-2425788 GCF_000442215.2 Lipotes vexillifer
GAAAGAGAAGGGAGAGAGGGAAAAAGGCATTTGGCTCACTAAAAATTCAGGTGAGATGACACAAACCAGAAGTCTGAAGTGGTGTTTCTTTTTACTGAGAGCCATACCTTCAAACTCTAGAATACAACAGATGCAACTTGCCAGCCACACAAAGGATGTGGAGTGATTTTACAGACACTGTCTTGGCCCAAGATGGCAGCTCATGATTAATGGCTGCGTCATCCTTGGCCCTGCTGCAGTCAGGCCTGGGGTCTGATCCTGACACAGAGCCTTCGTCTGCAGCCAATCAGCAGATGTAAGCACATAGGCCCTGTCAGGTTGACATATCATTCCTTCGACAATGTCAGCGAGTATTAATGTTCAATTATCTGTCCTAGAAATGACCCACGCCTTTATGCATTGTGTAACTGCACACGTGGCGCTCTGGTAATCCCAAAGACAAGGGCAGAGATGCCCGCAGTAAACCAGCTACTGGGAGTTGGCTTTCCAACATTGTCATGACATTGCCTTGCAGTACTGAAGAGGAGATTTCATTTTAGTTCTTTTCCTAAAACATATTTGAAAAACCAATGAGCCATCTATCTATCTATCTATCTATCTATCTATCTATCTATCTATCTATCTATCCATCTATCCATCTATCTATCTATCTTCCTTTTAGTATGTCTGCATGCAAGTAGTCCTTTCTATTTAAACAGCAGCACTTCACATGAGTCATCTGTGACTAGCCGATCACACTCAGCCAACTGTTCTTTATATATGACAACGAGCTGCTCATTATGTGTGGGGTGACTTTTTATTTCATAAAACCAGGTGTATATCATTTACCATCAAACCCAAATGACAATAGTAGACTCTTCTGGAGCAATGTCAAGATCAATTCAACTTCAGCACGTGAATCTAAAGGAGTCTTTTCAAGCCAGCCACCCCTCCTGCCCACTATTAAAAATCAGGACTCTGGCAGAGGAATTTAAAAAGCATACCTGAGATCATTTTACTTGTTAACCTTTACAGTTGCTCAAGTTTTTTAAAATATTGTGTTAATTTGTTGTAGTTAAATTTTAAATCCCCCTTTTCTCATATATCATGCTAAGAAAAAAAAATGTTTTACCTTAGCAGACAGCTGCATTTGCATGGTTTTTGTTGAACTCACGTCCAAAGGTTATCAATAACAAGTTTGCAAACTTCTCATACAACCGGCACCGAAAGATAATGTACAGTAATTGCATGATAACTTCCTCCAAAACTGAGATAAAACTTTTAATGCAAATTCACGTTCACCAACCTATACATGATAGTAGGAACTTAAGTAGTTCAGATTGCAGCTCAATGAATTTGCCCCATGATACGAATTTTTAAGGAATAGAAAATGCAATTATTTTTTCCTGTGGAAAGCCACTAAAACTTCATTATTTTGCCTTAATTTTAACATGTGAAAAGCAGGTTGATTATGAAATGTACCTATTAAAAGTCTAGCCAGCCTTTGGTCACAGTGTGGTGTCTTGTGCTCTTTCTACATGTACTCTCAACTGCACCGTGAAAGTCCTTTTATCTTTCTTAATCTTTTTTTTTTTTTCCTTTTCTTGGTCTGCCTACTGTGTTCCCAGCAGCAATTTTTTCCAAATGACTTCCATTCTCCTCCAGCTCCCAATCCTACTTCTTGGACACTTAGCCGTTGACCTTGCCTCCTGGTACGCTAACAGATCCAGGAGAAGAAACCCAAGACTCCCTTCTTGTCTATTTCTACATCTCCCTGCCTGCATCTTCCTCTCCTGGTTCACATGTATTGCGAAGCTCTTGCTCTGAGATGCCATCCCATCACTCCCCCCACTCAGCCCTTCCACTGCCCACTTGTTCTTGATCCTTGCCCCATTCATCAGTCCTTTTCTACATTTATCTTCAAAGGTTCCTTCTCTACTGCCTAAGTAAATAATTAGGCTGTGCTTTAACAAACTGCATGGAACATAGTAGCAATTCCATGAAAGACAGCTGCATGATTCTATGTGTAAACATTCAAATCTCCCTTCTCCTAAATATTAAAAAAAGAAAAGAGAAACCTTCCCCTCTTGTTACCACCTCCTCATGCTACTGCCCAAATTGTAGCCCTTAGTATATTTCCTCAAGGCAATTGCAGAAGGGTCTACCTTTGTTGCCTCTGTCGTAGTATCGCCCGTATGCCTCAGAATACAGCTTCTTTCTCTTCCAAAGTCCTGAAACAGGTCTTTCAAAGATCGCTGATGATATCCTAATCCCTATACCAGAACCTTTGCCAGTACTTCTATTGCATAAAACTTTCAGGGTTTGGTCACCTCTATTTTGAAACTTTGCTCAAGCGTTTGGTCAATAAACATCATCAAGCATCTCTATCATGGCTGAAGATATAGCGGTGAAAGATTCAATCATCTTATTTACAAGGGAGGCAGCTCGTAAATAAACAGTCACCATGACAAGTGCTCTCTATCAGATGACCATCAAGGCGCTATGGGTCTGGAGGCAGCGGCCATTTCCTCCCTTCTGGGGAGGACCAAGCATGGCTTCCCCAAGCTGTGACAGCTGAGATCAGTTGTGAAGGATGCAGGAAAAAGTATGAAGTGGAGAAGGGGTCATGGAGTTTCCACATGAGGGAACAGCACTGTGCCAGTGCACAGAGTACAGGACCATTCAGCGCCTGTGGGGAAGGTAAGTGTGTATGGAAAGGGCGAATGAGGAGCCTGGGTGCTCAGTGGGCCAGTGTCAGACCTCAAGGGTTCTTGAATGGCATTGCTGAGGATGCTGTATCCTAAGGGCAATAGGAAGATATTACAGGTTTTCAAGTAGGGGTGAGATTTGGCCAATTTTGCTTTGGAATAATCACTCTGGGGGCAAAATGAGGGGTTCTTTGTAAGGGATCAATTACAAACAAGTATAATTGATTAGAAGCAACTGATCAGAGGCAGGGAGGCTGATTAGGGAAAGGGGAGAGCAGGAGACAAGGAGGCTATGGCAGCGGGACTAGATAGGGATAAGAGAATGAAGAAATGTTTAGGAGGGAGTGTTGATGGGACTCGGGGGGTAATCTGTGAAGCAGAGAGGAGGGGGAACCTTCCAGGATGAATCTGAAGGTCCTGGTTGGAACTTCCGGGTCCATGGTGATTTTGTTAACTTAGATGAGGATGAGAGAAAGGAGAGCCAGTTTGGGGACTGTGGTAGATTCTGTTTAGGAATGGACTATTTCTTATCATTGGATCTTCCTTCCTTTTCTTAGACTATTAAAGTGTGGGAGCTAGAAGGGACTGCAGAGATGAGTCCAGCCCACCTCCGCGTTGGACAGACCTCCTGCCTGCTCCTCTGTCTCTTTCTCTAGGTTTTCTCCTCCAGACAGCCTTTAAAAGGAGGCGTTGAATTCCATTCTTTTTATTTTAATATTATTTTTTTTGCGGTACGCGGGCCTCTCACTGCTGTGGCCTCTCCCGTTGCGGAGCACAGGCTCCGGACGAGCAGGCTCAGCGGCCATGGCTCACGGGCCGAGCCGCTCTGCAGCATGTGGGATCTTCCCGGACCGGGGCACGAACCCGTGTCCCCTGCATTGGCAGGCGGACTCTCAACCACTGCGCCACCAGGGAAGCCCCTGAATTCCGTTCTCGCCCTCCTCCTTTTCTCTCTCAGCTCTCTCTGGGTCCATGACTCCATATCCATCTCCAGCCTCAATGGAGGTAACACCAAGCCTTGTGCTCTCACCAAAGCCCCAGCCAACCCGTTTCCAACTACTGACCATACAACTCACGTGGACATCCCACCAGCACCGGAACCACACGTATCCCACACGGCATGCTTCACCTTCCCCTAGAACCTGTTCCTCCTTCTAACTTCCCTTCTTCCCTGAAAGAGACTCCAGCTCCCTAACTGCCAACGTGGAACAGGGAAGTCACCTTTGATGCTCTTCTGTACCAAATGTCCACTCGTGAGTGGTTATGAAAACAGGCCTCAGAACCAGAGGGGCTTGAGTTCAAATCCAGCCCCTGCTTCTCACTGTGCTACGTCAGGCAAGTTGTTTAACCTCTAAGAATCTTGGTTTTCTCAACAGTGAAATAGAGAGACCAACAGTACCTCCCCTAGAGGGTCACAGTGGGAATTCCATGAGATAAAACGTGAAAGTGCTTAGCGAGGCCTACCAGGGTGGGGGCAGGGTGGGAGCAGCCTGCACCAGCCAGGAGGAGCTTTTTATTCACTGACATTATTTAGAATTGCCAGTGCATGGTGATAATAATAAACAGACTGACTTTTAGTCATTTTATTATTATTTGGAAGTTCTCTACACACGTGGCACTGAGAACCCACCTCGGCACATCACTGGCACTTGGCACAGTGTATGATACACATGTGCCAGCTATGAATGTTTCTATTTATGAAGTGCCGGGTTTACCTCCAAGATATCGTCCACCATCCATCCATCCATTTCTTTACACTCTCACAACCACAACCTTCTCACCAGAACTGTTGTCATTGTCTCCGAACTGTCCCCCTCACTCCAGTTCTTCTTGCAAACCGCACCACCAACTAGATCTATGTGCTTTTCATAGAGCTCTGAGATGTACACGGTTCCTTGCACGCAGTAGGGCACTCAGAACGCATTTGAACTCACTTGGAAAAAACCTGAATGGCCCAATTCATACTGTTATTCAAAGAGAAGGGTAGATGCGGGCTAAAGTTTAGCCGTCATTTACGGCGGGGAAAAATAACAACAAGCAGGTTTAAAAGTTGCTTTTTCCTGCTGTGCGGTGGGATTAGGTCACCCCATGGTGGAAAACATCCCAGCCATCTCTCCGCACAAACCAAACAATTTTAGGTATTTCCAGGTAAGAGCCATCCTGCTGCTGCATAAGCCCCTTCCCCGACCCCCTACCACACACACTTGTGCAGTGCACGTGTCACAGCCACAGAGAACCCCAGGGACAGCATGGCACCCATGCAGGGAACCCACAGCTCTCTGGTGGTGCCACAAAGCAGCTGTGATCAAGTAAGTGGGACAAACACATGGCTCTGATGACGTCACATGGACTTCTGCCTCAACTCTCACCAGATCTAGTCAATGTGTATGCAAGCCAGTTTCAAGAGCGATAACAAACCATAAATTTAAGTGTCAAGGTCTGGAGCCCAGCAGGTTGCAAATTAGGGCTCTGAATTTTTTTCCGGTTTCTACTTTATTGTACACTAAGCTCTCTGGTACATCTTCAGACTTTCCTAGCTCGCTTCCTTCTATAAATGTGTTCCATCTGTAAAATGGGGGAACAATGATTAATTGTTGAACCAAATGCAAACAAAGTACTTAATAATCTTTTCACATCAAATAGGATACTTGCTTATAGCTGGATTTTTCAAAATTCAGATACATGCTGTTTCATGCAGGTCCATTTGGCCTTTTTTCCTTGGAAATTCACCCCACCATTTACTCAATCACTCTCTTCAACACTGAAGTGATGAATGTTGCTGGGTGCTCATGGTTTCTGGTCCAATACGAACACTTCCAAGGAGTAAGTCCAGGGAGCCTGTCGTCTTGGTAACTGATGATGTTTTCCTTCAAGGTGTGGGCCTGAGACCCACAGGGCTCAATGGGGAAAGTAAATGAATTGACTTGACTCCACCTCTTGCCCACCTGATACGCATAAACTCATTACTGCCAAATGTACTTCAATATTATCAAGAGGGGATGGCAACATATATATTTGACAATGGTTAAAGCGATGCCTTTATTGTATTTTACATTCGCAAATTAAAACACTTGGTTTGTCGTTACAATTCTTTGTGAAAATCTGGTCTTCACTATACTCACAATGAATTATAAATGCCTGCACCAAAACAAAGGATAATCCACGATGCCATCGAACGTATGCCTCTCTTTCTAATTTTGATTTCTAGGGCCCCTGGCCTCCGTAAGAGAACGCATGCAGGGGCACACACATACTGTATTTCAAATGGAGATTTTATGTAAGCTTATTTTTATAGTGATTCCAAGAGTAGCTGCTCTGCTTTTTATCTATGCAAACTGGAAATAAAGTAGGCACCCTGCCAGCTCCCTGACAGCAGGCCAGGCCCGGGCTGCCATGGGTAACTCGCACAATGACATCTAAGGGGTCCAGAAAAGAACCCTGACTAATGGCTTTTGGATTCCTTGTGACCTTTGATCCTCAGTGCCTTAGACCAAAATAAATGACCTAATTTCAAGAAACTACATCCAGCCTGTGAACTCTAATGAGTGAGAGAATTTACCCACTAAGCAATGATTCATAGGTATGTGCTATTCATAACAATTCTTTAGATCTTAGCCCAACTAGAGGGAATATATTTTTCAGATGCTCACGTTTTCCTTGTATGTTATTTGGTGCTTTTCCCTTGTTGCTTTTAATATTTTTTCTTTGCATTTAATTTTTGTCAGTGTGATTAATATGTAACTGGGTGTGTTCCTCCTTGCATTTACCCTGTATAGGACTCTGCGCTTCCTGGACTTGGGTGACTGTTTCCTTGGATGCTCACTTTTTAAAACAAATTCATCTTCCAGGATGCTATGAAATTTGAGAGTGCCCGGGGCAGATAAAGTACACCAGGCAGCGGAAATACAAGAGGATTTCCTGGAGCAGACTGAAGTTGGCAAGTAGGATTAGGAACAAAAGCATTTCTTCCTCAAATGTATGTATTGTGGGGCTTCCCTGGTGGCGCAGTGGTTGAGAGTCCGCCTGCCGACGCAGGGGACACGGGTTCGTGCCCCAGTCCGCCACGGAGCAGCTGGGCCCGTGAGCCATGGCCGCTGAGCCTGTGCGTCTGGAGCCTGTGCTCCGCAACGGGAGAGGCCGCAACAGTGAGAGGCCCGCGTACCGCAGAAAAAAAAAGAAAGTCAAAGATGAAGAAAAACAGTCATCTTTCCATTTAAAAGCTGTCATCTTGCTTGTGTTCCTGAGATCCTTGCTGTGCAAAGTCTGGTCTGTGGACGAGCAGCAGCGAGCTTGTTCAAAATGCAGAATCTCAGGCCTCACCCCTCTGAGAATCTCCATTCAAAAAAACCATTCCCAGATAATTGGAATGCACACTAAGGTTTAAGAAGCACTGCTCTGAAGAAGCAAAAGAACCTTCAGTTCTGTAGTAATTTCCATTTCCCAACTTTTTAGATGGTAGACTTTCATTTTTTTAAAGTTACTATTTACACCTCAGTTTAACCTCCAAATGTGTACACTGTTAAATCTCCTGATACAGCTTCAGAGGAATGTTGTAATTACTACTGCTATGTTGTATGAAGATTAAATCAGGAAAATATCTTCCATTTAGAACCTACAATCATTCCAACCTAGCAATGTTTCCAAGGATTTGGTTCATCACAATATCACCTTTACATACTGATTTTCAAAACCCAGAGGCAGGCTGGCCCCTGTCTGCTTAGTCACAGGCAAAAGAAGGTAGGAATGATTGTCCGAGTTCACTCAGCATAAGAAGGTAGTAAACAGGACACTTCAAGCCAACCCAACTCTCTTTTTCTGCAACAAATGGCACCTTCTCCCCAAAGAACCAGCATAATGAGTTCAACCCTCCAATTTATTTTGGTGTGGAAGCCAGCTGTGGTCCCTGAAACCAGTACTTAAGTACATTTTGCCTTGCTCCTCTTCTCATCTTCCTGTATCTAGTAATCAACAATCCAACACTGGGAGCACGTTTCCACCGTTTCTCTTGAACAATGGATGGGAAAATGCAAGCTCTGTGATGCTACCAGAAGGCTGGCCTTCTCATTCTCAGAGGATAATACCTACCATTTAGAGCATTTCAACAGCCCGAAAATGCCCCATGTTGTGACGGTCAACCTATGTGACACGTGATCCATGTTGGTACAAGTGTAAAATATAGCATCTAGAGCCCTGGAGATTAACTGAATTCTAATGCCACATTTGAATGGTATTTTACAGATTTTTCCAAAGTCTCTCAGCATCTACCCCTTAATTAAATCTAATTTGGTTTCCACACAGAGTGTTACGGAGCATATTCACTTCACGATACATGGAAGCTCGATATACATCATCTTTACCTTCCAACTACAGCCTTATGAAGATGTTTTCATGTGGGAACATTCAAAACTGATTTATGATGCTATTGCAACAACTAAGCAACTCATCTTCCAGTATAAATGTATCACCTAAGAACAACCTCACTGAAACATATAAATTCCATATATACTTAAAAATATTATTGTCTGTAATATAATAGAGCAGAATGTTTCACAGCCTATAACCTTGCATGCAGAAGCGGTTTTTCAAGCATTAATACTTAAATGGGTCATAGACACCACATCTGTCATTCTGTCCTGAAGTCTATGAGGCAAAACCAAGACTATGCTGGCCTATTGATTTTTCTAGCATTTGCTTTAATTTACTTAACCATTGAGAAATCCATCAGTACATAAAGGGCAACTGTCCATTACTGCCTCATTTGCAGACATTCCTTCCCCTCATTTTTGGTAAATATTTCCCTTACACTGCTATGTGTTTACAGTGTAAAAACGAATTAGGAAAGTGCTCACACCTGTTTCTGTTCAGTAACTGCTGCACTGAGGTATATGTAATGTGCTTAAAGATAGAATATCTAGACATTATTACATCTGTGTGCAAAGGGTGGTAAATTAGATCCTAATTACATTAACAGGGATTCTGCCTCCCAGCTGAAATTTTACATGAGCACTCTGCAAAAATCCAAAAGCTCTGCAGTGGTTTCTCTATGAGCTGGTGATTACAGCTACGTCCTATGCGGTCACTAAATATTCTGTTTACAAATAAATGAAGAAACTTTGAGCCAACTTGCCAGGGTCATAATCTATTTTTTTCCTCCCCCTCCCTCTTTGCAACAAACCCTCGCCCCATATGCATGGCAACAATCAGAAGCCCTGGCTTCATCTAATTACTCCATCACATAATTTCACAAATTGCTTTGTCACCGGGGAGCCAAGTGCAAAACACGCTCACAGTGGGATTTCAGGCAGCAGCTTTCATTTACTACTCATTCCTTGTTAAATTAAACACGAAAACACGAGTTGTGTGAAAGAAGTCAAAAAGAAGGCCTGCAAACGAGCCAGACAAGTATATCTCCTATTTACCATTTCTCCAAATACGTCGTTGGCAACAGGCATTGTGAACAGGAGTATCCCCCTTGCTTGGCTGGCCCATTCCTAGCTCGATATAGCTGCTACAATAGACCACAGCTGAAAGGTCAAGAGCAAACAGGCTTCTCCGGAAAGTAAGTTTCATCACTTATCAACAGGAAGCCTGGGCCTACGGTAAGAAATTTGACAGACTCAAGCCTCTCTATTCTTTACCCTTTCTGCTTTCTGAAGTGCCTGGCCATGATCCTCACATGAGAACGTGTATCTGTTATTAGATGAATGATGTTAAGCCCTTTGAAGGTATAGACAGTATCCCATATTTCCATTCTGGCTAGAAGGAAGGAACCCGATTCCACTCATCTTTAAAAGTTCTCCAATGGAAAGATCATCAATCAAGTTCATACGGTATTAGATGTTTTCCTTTTAAGGATTAATGCCTTGCACGTTTCTGAAACACATCAAGATAAATGCTCACCCATCTCACTAAGGATGTGGGTGGAAGAAAAAGAGTGTACGGTGGGTGACATTACTAGAGGGAGTGAACCTGAGGTTATACCCCTCGAAGCTGACATTTTTATGTCAACAACTAAACACAGCCACTGGTAATTAAAGGTATTTCTCTGCAGCTCAGGAGCCAGCAGGGTCAGGTACCATTTTACACCACAAACCAGTCCTTTATGCATGTAGATTTGCCAGCATTATCTGCACAGGGAGAAGAGACATTAGCAGCAGCTGTCTCTCTGCTTTTACACTGAAAATTCTATTCATACAGACAGGTGGAGTAATTTAAAAGCCAATGTGGTGCAATTTCGATGTGACTAATGTCACTGCCTACTAAAATGCCACCATTACCACTGTTTATGGAAACATTACTAAAATTACATTTTATTCAAAAGAATTTTAGGATTCTGGTTATTACTAGCTTTAAAATGATCAGACCTCAGTGTCATACCCCAGAGCGGTGGCTTAATTCTCCAGGCTTTAGCAGCCTTCTTTGCTGAGAAACGACAGTTGGATTGTAGTTTCAAGAGTAATTGGGGCTGCATAAGCAGTTTCCCCTATCTCCATAAAGCAAATGAAAGACATAGCTCTTTGGCGTCCTGAACATGTGACAGGCAAAAAATATTCAAGGAGCTAAATTCTGTGTTTGAAGGGTTAGTTACGAGTTGCATGGGGAAAGATTCCCCAAATCACTATCACACGTTGCTAGTAATACACACGGCTAGAGATTTACCTATTTCCATAAGGAAGGAGGGACAGTTAATGTTTAAAATCTGAAATTCTAACAATGTATAAATGATTACAATTGCACAAAATATCAATAGCTGCAGCTATACCTTCTTTATGCACAGATATGTCTGGAAAAAGAATCTAGATAGGAAAGGACCTTCCTTGACCCCCCGTTACCAATAACCATCAGGTTGCACTATGAAGTTTTATGCCAAACCTTCTGGCTCTTATTTTTATTTAAAAAATACTAATCAGCTAGCTCATGAAATGAGATTATAATTATACCTTTGAACTCCCATGATGGTGATTTGATTTGCTCTGTGTTTGGGAGGCAACATGGTAAAAAGCACATGGAAATTCAAGGCAGGAGACCCTCCCTGGTTGCAGCTCAGCCAGTTCCTAGCTTTTGACCCTGAGAAAATTCATTAACTTCTCTCACCTTCATTTCTGTCATCCTGACTACCTTACAGGATGGTCTTAAGAACCCAGTGTATGTGAAAAGATTAAACTACAAAGCACCATAGAGACACATATTATAAGTTTATTTAGCCTTTTGATCAATTTTTTCCTTCAGCTGTTAACAGGACAGAACGATCCAATGTCAAAAGAGCCAAGCAATTAATGGATCATGTTTAAAAAAAAAAAAAACTTGGGGGCCTCCCTGGTGGCTCAGTGGTTGAGAGTCCACCTGCCGATGCAGGGCACACGGGTTCGTGCCCCGG
>NW_006791012.1:2426579-2457764 GCF_000442215.2 Lipotes vexillifer
GAGCCATGGCCGCTGAGCCTGCGCGTCCGGAGCCCGTGCTCCGCGACGGGAGAGGCCACAACAGTGAGAGGCCCGCGTACTGCAAAAAAACCCCAAAAAACAAAAAAACCCAGAAAACTTGGTAAAAGTAACATTATGTAGGCAGGAGATAATTGCATTTCTCTTAAAAATGAAATCGTCATTTTTGTGGAGTTCCTCCCCCAAGAAGTTTGGAAACTGACTTTTCTTTAAATAAGGGACAGGAATTATTCCTAAGCTTCTATAAACTGCAATAGAAATTTTCTACATTCATTGATCTTTCTTAGGATGAGTGTTCCAATTAACACCTCCTGGCCTCTGGATGTCCCAAGAACTTCCTAGGACACCGAATTCTCAAAGGGCATTCGTGTCATGGGAGAGCATGTGGGCTCTACAGGGATGCTAGCGACAAAGTTAATGTGAAAACAGACAAAAACTGATCGCAGAATATTAAGAACTGAAAAGCAAAGACACCTAAATGGTTAAGTTCATATATATTGCCCCATTTTTTTTCTGGAGAGATAATACCAGGAGGACATTCAAATACAAGCAGTGATTTAAATCAAACAAAGGTCTCTATTTCAGAAGATTTTGAATAATCCATTATAAAACCAAGTAACTTGTGTCTCATTTGAATATCAACTAACTTAGGGTGCTTGCATTTATAACATCAAGTTCCTTGAGGCCTATCTTTTCTTTAGAGCGTCCAAAGATAGAGCAATACTTCTTGTATTGGGAGCCACACTCCTTGGGCTATAATTTGCTGAGTGAAGGCATTTTGCAATAGCAAGAAAACACAAAATCTGAAAGGTCTTTGAAATGTTAGAAAATCGCCTGGCGTAATTCTTCCAGCTACTCCTCTGCTCTTGGAGGCTGCCCACAGGCCCACCAGGAAATGGACGCCTTATCTGAGTGTTCGAGGGCTCTCTCCTGCCTCCTGACACACTGAGCTGAGTATCCAGTCCATTGACGAAAGCCACCTTTCCCAGGCTCAGGACTCGCAAATGGAAGGACAAGCAGTATTGAAACACCAGCACGTTTGTCCATAGCAGTCATTTTGTTGTAAATCCGCACAATTACTATCATTACTACCTTGGAGCCTTAATAAAGCGATTTTTGCTGTCCCATGGCATTCAGTATACCTCAGGTAAGCTTGGCCCATAACCAAGAGGGTATCGTGACCATTGCAATGTGGTCTCCACTCTTTGCTTACCCTCTGGCATTGGCTTCCATCAGCAGAAACAGAAAAGTTAGAGCCCTGAACATAGCTATTTAGCGGATTAAAAGAAGTCAAATGGATCAGTTTTTCCCATCAGGATTGGTACGGATGGCAGGGGTTCAGAGAGATTTGTCTTATAGAAAAATGCCCAAGTATATAGGGACATATATGTACACAGAGTCATAATCACACTTCCGTAAGAAAGACCGAGATGTGATGAGGATATTTCCAGTTAAGTCAAAGTCTCCTAAATTACATGACATATAGATTTACTTCCCCTGGCAAAACAACCAATCAGCCAAACCAAACCAAAACACTGGAATCCTTCCTAAAACAAAACCACTGGATTGTCTGTCCATCAAACCTCCATTCTTTAAACCAAAGTACCTTCACTAGGAATCTTAAACACAGAAAGTAAAAAGCCAAACCTATGTCACAAAATATTCCTAAGGATTAGACTGAGTTAGTTTAAAAAATACGCTCACATATATGTACGTGATGCTGTAATTTTAATCTGAAAGATAAATTGAGGAGGAGCTGTTTCATATTCATTGACTGAGTTTAGCGTTTTATCTTCAAAAATGTATCATCACTAAGAGGTATCAGAAGACAGGACATTGATATATGCGTTGAAGTGTAAATGGCGAGCTAGTTTTCCAACAGTTATGTGCATGGGCAACCATCAACTTAATAAATTGTGCTTATATGGGCACTTCTGTTTTGAACCTAATCCTTCATTGAATCAACCCGATTAAGAGTATATCAGAAAACCTGGACTTCCCTGGTGGCGCAGTGGTTAAGAATCCACCAGCCAAGGCAGGGGACACGGGTTCGATCCCTGGTCCAGGAAGATCCCACATGCCTCGGAGCAACTAAGCCCATGCGCCACAACTACTGAGCCTGCGCTCTAGAGCCTGCGAGCCACAACTACTGAAGCCCGCGTGCCTAGAGCCCGTGCTCCGCAACAAGAGAAGCCACCGCAGTGAGAAGCCCGTGCACAATGAAGAGTAGCCCCCACTTGCTGCAACTAGAGAAAGCCCAAGAGCAGCAGTAAAGACCCAACACAGCGAAAAATTAATTAAAAAAAAAAAAAGAGTATATCAGGAAACCAAACTACAATGTATTTTTAACTTAGCCTTGGAAACAAAAGGAAAATTTTAGAATAAGCTGACAAATTGCCAGCCAGACGCTACAAATGTCCCTTATATAAGGCACCATATAAAGGCACCAACCATCAGTGAAATGAACAAACCGTTTGACTGAGCACAAAAATCTCAATCACACCCCGAAATTCATACAGCCCCAATCAGAGTTCATCTGCTTAAGAGTCCTATGCACCTGGATAAATGTACAATTTTAAAGTTGGACTTTTGTTTTTACTTTTGATTGTTTTTTTCCCCCAATGCCTCCTCGTCAACCGACTGTAATTCCCCCAGGTCAGAGGTGCATAACTAGGATGGGGAAGAAAGGCTGGGGCAAAGTGAAGGAGGTGTGCGGGAGGCTGGGAGGGAGCTCTGCCAGGTCACTAATGGCCTCTGGGGCAACAACTTGGAGAACAGGCTGATGCTTCGCCTTTGATCTTCTAATTCACAATGATCATTAGTATTAACTCCGATTCTTCTGGGTGAAGAATTCCAGCTGTAGCCTTTTCAGTTTACCTGACCTAAGAAAATTCATCACCCATCCCATTAGGATTTCAATAACCAGCTAAGAAAAAGAAAAAGGCAGTTGCTCCAGAATCTAGAAACCACTCGCTTCATTATTAAAACAGGGTTTATATGATGTATATTACAGAAGAATTAGGGCATTCCAACATTACCTCCAAGTCATTAAATAATCTATTCCATTTTCCTCCTGAAACAGATGACTCCCAATTGGGTAAAAGATATTCAGGGTCCTATCTAATCAAAGTTGAAATATGCTATCTCCAAAGTAGCAGAGATCTTTTAAAAGTAAGACAGAGGGATCTGTCATCTAAGCCTGTATTGATTTCGGCAAAGCCAAGCTCTGACCATCATCATGACTAAAGCCTGGGAAAGCGACCGGTAACCTCGTGTAAGAAAAAAGAGTAAGAACTGTGAAGATATTCTTCTTATGTATTTCAGAGAGCTCATTTTTGTTATGGGACATGGGCATCTGAAAGGAAAAAAAAAAATCTTCTCACTCCTTCATATTAGTTTTCAAGTATCTTAATTTAATAAGGTATCTGTAGATACCACATAATGAAAAAAGGATCAATGTTAGCTGCCATCTCCACAAGCCACCCTCCTTGGCTCAGGCATATGAACACAGAGGACTAGGTAGGACTGTCTTTCCCAAACACTTTGCACTACCCTGATTGACATTTTAGGTCAAAGTTCAAAAATATAGTCTTCCTGCCTTGCTACCTTCTTAGAACTAATGGTAGCTGAAGGATGCTAACTGGTAAGGCACAATAAGAATATTCACTGTTAAAATTGGCAAAGAATAGTGGTGAGGGATAGGAGGAGATATAGAAATGGTACGAGAGGAGCAAATTCCATCTGCTACCTAACTATGTGCCTCTGTATTAGTCCTCATCTCTGTGTCTGCCTTTTGACTTTCCGCTCACCTTGATCAACAAAATGGGTTATCTGGATACCAATGAGAAGTATTTTTTCATTCTAACAATAATTCATAATGTTTAGAGAGCAGTTCTTCCAAAATTGCAGGCAGAGATTTGATACTAAGATGTCTCCACCAGATCTTGTTACCAAAAGCAAAAACCAATGAAACAACATCTGTCTCTTCTAGAGCATTCAATTCCCAATTCAATTCCACTTACTCCATTCTTAGAGTGGCGGACCCGCAGGGCACTTTTCATCTAATAGTGTTTCTATGGCAACGCTATTCTCAACCTGGAAGATTCTACAACCCCTCACTTTGGCTTTATCCGCATTGAGAGGAAAGTCCTATAAATCAGAAATTGAGACATAAATTTCGCTACAGAAAAAAAAGAAATAGTATTTTCCAGGCTAGAAGTTGAAATAAAGAAAACAAAATCAAATAGCAAAATGTGTATATAACCTAGAAACAAAGTTTGTCTCTATAGTACCCAGTGGGATCCTCAAGGTCAGTGAAAGGATGAGGAATCCAAGAGAATGTGAATGCAAGTCAATTCACCTTCAGGATCACCTCTCCTACTGGTCAATGCCGAATGAGTCACACCTTGAATGGTTTCTTCACCTGAATTTGCAGGTATGCGTTTTAACAACCTCAACTCTCCCTAACTTTTCAGGATTCCTAGAGTACAGAAGCTCCATGCAGGAAAATATGTCACTGCATATTTTCAATAAGAACCATATTAACCCCTTTTCTATTTAGATTATATTTAAAATTGCAATATGTTAGGGTAGGAAAACAAAAAGAAAAAAGACCCTTGATTCTTTACCTTAAACACTGTATTTATTTCTTCTCTTCATTTTTACTAGCCCTTAGGCAGAAATCTCTGTAACGCTATGTAGCAAAATAACCAGTAATACGCAAAACACATCCAGCTTAAACATTATGACATAGCAGGTTATATTTACAGCTGGAATAATGCCCTTAGGAAGGAAAATAAATCTTGATGTGGCATATGCCCCTAAACTGATCATGACTATATAGTGACTCACGCCCAAATACTAAGTACTTTCTAATTGTTTGCAGTAATTTGTCTTCAGGCAAATGCAAGCATTTCTATTAATACATCCTTTTATTTTCTTTCGAATTCTCTGTCATTATCTAAATAATGTCAGTCATTCTTTTCAATTCCAGGGAATAGTTTCTTTCAGGAGAACTTCTCTAGCTATCAAAACTGGCAAAGGTTCAACTAAGTCTAAGCTGGAAATTCACATCACTGAAATTTCCTTTTACCCCATAATCACCAAAGTTTAAAACCTGTTTCCTTTTTCTTTTATTGTTTTTATTATATACAAGTATGTCCAGGTTAGCTTGCTAGAGACTGTGAGTCCGAAAACGAAGCTTTAGTTCTCTCTTTGGAGTAGTAAAATGTGCTACTGATTAAATCTACCTGTGACCAACTACAGAAAGGCACATTTTTCTTACGCAGCTGGGGTGCAAATCCAGAAAGGTTTTTTGATTCAGGGCCTATTCTACTCCTCTAACAAACAAAATGCTGAAAGCCCTTTCAAAGGCAGCTTTTTTTAACTGAATAAACTCAATGAAAAGATTGACCCATTTATTTGAAAAAGAAAAAAAGATAGCAATTTGCTTTCCAAAAGGTGTATGAGGTTTTGTAATATACCTTTGGCATTTAAAAAATTAGTTTTTTTACAGTGTGCTAATAAATTGTGATTGCTATTGTTTTAATTAGCCAGAGTTTCAGTTGCTCTTTTATATTTAGCAAGATTTCATAAAGGATCTCCTGGATAAGTTGCATTAATCATATAGCAAGAATGCGATCATCTAAAATGTGTACAGTCTTCCAAATGAATTGTGCATCCCTAAAGACCTCTCAGAATTTGAAATAAATTTGCTAAAGAATTAATACTGAGATAACAGTAGTTACTTACATGTGGACAAATAATAATAAAACTCTATACGTTTTCTCATAGTATTTTTATTATAATCGGCTCTTGACTATAAGTATTACCTAAACAGTTAATGCATTCTTTCAAGAAGTATAATGAGACAAGGAGAAGGCTGTTGCTTGGAACTGGAAATCTATCTACTCTCGCAATTGGAGAACAGGGACAGAAGGGAATCTTTCTCATTGGAAGAAGGAAAGGGGGAGAAAATTTAAATATATCTCCTCACTTTGCTTTTTAGATGATAGTATGAGAGCTTCTGCTTTTTAGAGACCATTATCATTATCAGTATTTTTGTATGAGCGGATGGCAGTGGAGTGGGGAAGGAGGGTGGAAATACCCAATGGAAACCAGGAAACAACGGCTATGAGCATTCTTAGAATGCCAGGGAGACATGGACAAATGGGTTCCCCCCTCAGGGTAGTGGTACAGGCCAGCACCGACCCTCAAACTGAAGGAAATTAGCCGGACCTCAAAAAATCAGACAGTTCATGAATAATTTCTGTTGCAACTGCCCCAATAATATATGGACCACAAAAAGCATTGCAGTGCAGGTAAAGTCATGCTGGCTGTTAAAAGGCATTTTGTTGTTGCTCTTTTTTTTTTTTTTTTTTTTTTTAAAGAAAATAATATAGCTCTTGGCAAGGTTCTTCACAAGGGTATGACCTAGAAAACCAGGAAATCTGGTGGATGAATAAAAGAACTTGCTTCTTCTCTCCTGATTCTGTCTGAACTAATATTTGATTATATTTTATTCAGGGGCACCTCAGCTTCGAGTGAAGCCAAAACTCCTTTGCAGACTGAAATGGAGGCTGACGAAGTCTATCTCTTTTTTTTCTGTTAGCATAGGAAACAGAGTTTGGTTGTAACTTCAGGGTCAACCGGATTTTGTCCCCTCCCCCCGCTCATCCTCGGGTTAGATCAGGTTAGCTGGTTGGCTCCAGTGACGAAATACCAGCACGGCTGCATCAGCACTTTTGCCCAATTGTCACTTCTTATCTCCCGCTGACTTTAAATGCCGTACTATTTATTTTTATTTATTTATTATTATTATTAATTTTTTTGCGGTACGCGGGGCTCTCACTGTTGTGGCCTCTCCCGTTGCGGAGCACAGGCTCCGGACGCGCAGGCCCAGCGGCCATGGCTCACGGGCCCAGGCGCTCCGCGGCACGTGGGATCTTCCCGGACCGGGGCACGAACTCGCGTCCCCTGCATCGGCAGGCGGACTCTCAACCACCGCGCCACCAGGGAAGTCCCCGTACTATTTATCTTCCATGCTATGCCCTCTAGACCCTAGTCCTTCCCCTCCCATTCAGCGGTGGTCAATAATCCTCAGCAGCAAACTTGCACAAGGCAGATCTCAAACTATCCACATAAATGCAACAAGTGTCAGGCAAGTAATGGCACCCGAATCAGGTTTCAGGTCAACCTAAGATGACGTTAAAAGCAGCTAAACCGCCTACATCTTCAACTAACTACCAGTATTAACCACCCCTAAAGCTGATTCCAAAACTATCAGCATAATCTAGTTACTGTTTGGAATCGTGGTGGGAAGAAGAAAAGGAAAGAAACTATTTTTTAGTTAGTTCTGCGGCTCTCGGTTTTTATTTTATTTAGGGATGCTGGAAAATCTGGATTAATTTATAGCCTCAAGTATTATTGGAGGCACAGCCTCTGTCCAGAGGAGCTGAACCAGCTTGGTCTCCCACATCCTCTGTTTGTCTCCCTGTATCAATATAAGTCACTGAGGAACATGGCTTTGAAAGTGGGTGAGGATGTGAGGGTCAACAGGTCTGGACACATTAGTGACAATGCAGAATTAACTTTGATACTGAAGGAGATCAAATGACTTTAAGAAAAGCAAACTATGCTAAAAATAGTAATATCAAAGGTTTGCTCCTAACATTTCTTTACAAAAACAAGATTTTTAACATTCATTCATTTTAGGCTAGTCTATGCTACGACCTGTCTAAATTTGTCCTTTGTCCCTAATATTGAAAGTACCCCTGGCCAACAATTTTGTTGATTTTTAATATATTATTTTACCCATAAATCTTCATTTCACCTTCTTCCTATGATGTCATTAAATCAATATGCACTTCCAAAAATATCCACCAAAATATTATGATTATAAATATTTTGAACATGAAATCCATTCAGAACAATAACCAAACAAAACAAATCCCTCGGTGGCATAAAGCCCCAAATCTCCAGTTTCTCACATCTCCAGGAGAATTCCTGCAGTGAAAACAGCAATACTCACACAGACAATATAAACTGTTACTCGGCTTGAAAAGTCACAAGGGACTACACAGGAAGAGCTGACTCTATATTGCTGTTTTCCTTTACAGTTCTAAATACAGGGACAACTTTCACTGTGCAGCTCTGACTCAGATGAACGTTTTGTAATGGCAGCCAGTACATTCAAACCACTTAAGAGCAAATTATGTGAGCAACCTGCCATTGCAACAAGATTTACATTTTTGCAGACCATTCGCCATAAAGGTCCACTAAAGCATTGGAAGAAATTAAGTCCTTCTCTCTGGGGTTTGTCTGACTTTGCTCTTAGTGGGACCTGGTCCTAGGTACTTGAAGAGTCACACTGAGAAAAACATCATCATTAACATACATACTTAAAGTCACAAGTGGACATGAACTCCTAAATCTTATAACTTACAAGAGTGAGCAAAATCGCAATAGCAAACTTCAAATAAAACTCCTAATTTGGGGTATGGATCTAGGAAACAAGTGCTAACACCTCTGTAAGAACTGTGGGCACACAGTGATTTATGAAATATTCCAAGTCCAGAGGGATCATTCTTCCCCCCTTTTTTCTATCAAAACTGGTTCATTGTCCATATTTAGTTTACATATGTCATTTAGAATCCACTTACTGTTAGATGCTGGAACAGCCACGCCCTCATGATATTTGTGGCTACTTTGGGAAAGATGCCACGCTTTTTGTGACGCTTTTTGTCCTTATCTGGATCATCATCGTCACCTGTGCTGGGGGAAGCTACACTGTTGTCCAAGCCATCACCTGCAAACATAGTGAATCAAATTTTGACTGATGCTACCTTAACATGCTTTATTCAAATAGAATGCCTTTGGATATAAACAAAACCGAAAGAGCAATATCAATGATTAATAGTTTATTTGGTACTCTTTTCTTTCTTTCTTTTTTAAGAGAAAGAGCAAGGTCTAGGCTCAAAAGTAGTCAGGTCTAAGGAACTTCTTCCAAAGAACATTGGAAAATGTCAAAGGGAATGGAGGGGAGTATCCAATCTCTTTAGTAGCTTTGTTGCCATGGTAATTATTCAGATGTGGATAGTGGAGACATGTTAAGTGTAACTCCTACTGGGGAGTTTAATATGGTGGAAACCATGAGCAGAGGTGCTGTCCATGCCTGGGTATTCAAATCCCACATAAAGTCATTGATGTCAACTTGTGAGAAGATGCATTTAAGACATCAACTATTTCCATAAGTGATCTATCTTAAGACTAAAGTAGGCCATGGAAATGTAGGTAATCCATCATATAAGCAGTCTGACATACGAATGCTTCAAATAGAATATAATTTTTCTTGTCACAGAAAGAGAGCATAAAGTTTAGTAAGGGAAAAACTCTTGAAATCAATTTTTAATTAGAAAACAATGACTATTTAAATCAAATAAAGAGATGTTAAATGAACAGTCAGTTGGGATTGTATTCCCCTAATAATCCAGGCAGTTTCTGAAAAATTTCTTCTAGATTTAAATTTTTCTCACCAAAAAGTCACCTGCTTACACATTCCTATACACTGGATACTACTTTTCCATTGATTTTTGTTATAACATTTAAGTTGTTTCTTCTAGATAATTTTTTGGCTCTGTGACACAATAAGATAAAGAACGTAGTATTCCTTTTAAAATGGCATATTGAATAAGAAAAAAAAAAGTGAAATTTCAGTTCATATAATCACACTGTCCAAAACAAGTCATAAGGTACAAATGGAAAGTAAACACTTGGCGTTTAGGCACAAATGTTAAAAGGGAAAACAACAGTGGACTAAACATACTACCCTAAAAAGTAGCTTAGCTTTTGTCAAACTGGTACCCCAGCTCTCTCAGTGGAAACTACTGGCTTTTAAAAAGGGACAGGTTGATCTGGGCCCAGAAAGAAGAGTTAGAGTGGCGAGGCTTAACAATGAACTTGCACACTCCCTGGGTTTACTGGGAGACCTGTGCACATGGCCTAAAGAACTCTGGTAAGACTGCACATGGGAACTAGCCTCAGATTCCTTTGGATCGCGTCATGAATTTCTGTATTCCTTGCTTCTTTTATCTAAATATCCTACACACAAAAAGAATTCTCTATTTTTAAAAAAATTTTATTGAGGGCTTCCCTGGTGGCGCAGTGGTCGAGAGTCCGCCTGCCGATGCAGGGAACACGGGTTCGTGCCCCGGTCCGGGAAGATCCCACATGCCGCGGAGCGGCTGGGCCCGTGAGCCACGGCCGCTGAGCCTGCGCGTCCGGAGCCTGTGCTCCGCAACGGGAGAGGCCACAACAGTGAGAGGCCCGCGTACCGCAAAAAAAAAAAAAAAATTATTGATAGTTGATTTACAATGTTGTGTTAATTTCTGCTGTACAACAAAGTGACTCAGTTATATATGTACATATGTATATTATTTTTCATATTCTTTTCTATTATGGTTTATCACAGGATATTGAAGAATTCTCTATTTTGATTTCAGTTATTTCAGTCGAATCTAAAGTAGTTAGGTTGTCATTAATCAGTTGTTCTTAGCAGAGTTCCCTCAGGAAACTCCCCCCGCCACCCCTCCCCGCAAAAGAAAACTGCCCCCGGAATTACCTTGACTTGTACTGAGTTGAAGTTTAAAAACTTTGTTGGGTGAGAGACAGACTGATTTCGACATTTCTGCTAGGATGACAGCATATGCCACAAACACAAAACTTTTGCAGAACTTTTCTGTTGAATTTTTATCAAATTAAAATTCATAATTTCATTGTATTCGACGTTTTGTTGACAAAAATCGTATATTCTGTAAAAGGTCCATGGAATCGTAGCTGTGTTCTCAGTGAAAAAGATCATAAAGACCCACAATTCCCAAGCCCTCACTGTATCAGTGAAGAAAGTACTTGTGATCCTGCTGGATGATTTGCTCAAGGGGGGTGGTCCAGGCAGGACGAGACACCCACGTCCCTAAACCAGGGCTCCTTCCACCGCACCGCACCTTTGATTTGCATACCCAAGTGTTTTTTTTTGTTTGTTTTCTTGGGGTTTTTTTGCGGTACGCGGCCCTCTCACTGTTGTGGCCTCTCCCTTTGCGGAGCACAGGCTCTGGACGCGCAGGCTCAGCGGCCATGGCTCACGGGCCTAGCTGCTCCGCGGCATGTGGGATCTTCCCGGACCGGGGCACGAACCCGTGTGCCCTGCATCGGCAGGCGGACTCTCGACCACCGCACCACCAGGGAAGACCTACCCAAGTGTTTTATAAGGAGTCTCCTTGGATTTGCCTAATAAATTCTTAGGAAGTCCAATATTTAAAGAGGCTTTTTATTCAGAGAAGCAATTCACCATATAAAATAACAATTCATTAAAAAAACATGAGAAAAAAAACAAACTCAAAAGCATTTAAATTTTCAGTGGGCTAATCCACTTTTAATATGCAAGAGGTAACCAAGGAAAAGAAACATATTACTTGATCACTGATTAAAAAGCTTCTGACCTAAGGACACAGTTTTTCACCACCTCGCCCATGATTGTTTTCAATCTTAAAAAAAAAAACAAAAAAATAGCCTTTCTCTCCATCTCAAAACCCCTTCAGATTAATTTAGCAGGCAATGCCTCGTGCCTGCCTTGAAGAGAATTCATTGATAATTTATGGAAATATCTACTATAATCCAACGGAGATGACTTTTTTCCAGCTTTGTGCATCAATAGATAATCAAGGCCTTAAAGCAGCCTTAGCTTCCCATTACCTCAGGCAAAAGAATTCCCGAAAGCGTGCCTTGAGGGCACCTGAATTATATACTGCATTAAGAGAGGAAGGCTTTCTGCATTCCACGTGTAACACTCACCAGAACCTTTCCTGTTTATTTCTGCCATATGAAAGCAGAAGCATTAGGAACAGAATTGTTTAAGTGAAGACTTATGTAGATACAATGGAGAAACCTTTCAAGCAAGAGCCAGATCACCCCCCATCAGTCCCTGGCAGTGACCTCTCCCGAATAAAAGGTTTCTATTACATCATTAACTCAAGCCAAAAACAGCCTTGGCTTAATGCTCAGTTTGTTCTTCCTACTGTTTTTAGGCAAATACAGCTACTTTACTCCCATCTGGGAGGGAAATTACACTGCTGGGTTGTAATCTAAGACAAGATTTTCATTGGAAGCAAATGCTTTCAATCCAGTGTAAATACTGGTGCATGTTCAGAAAAGCCTAAAACAATAAACCCTGCTCCTTCCCGACACAAGTTAGGGAAATGGAGAGGATGGGGACGGAAGAGAGCATAACAAAACAGACGATTCTCAAAGCAAACACTTTTCATAGATTTTCATAAATTGTTTAACCTCTTCCACTTCCTAAAATGGAAAATTGATCTCGAAACGTCTCCACCTCAGAGGAAAGTCTCAATGGCCAATTGTACCTTGCACATTTCCATCCACTCTGCAATGTGATACAGTCACCTCTCTGCGGTCTCTAGAGGATTTATTTCCTTTTTATTTTTAAGATCACTAAACAAACTTGGAGGACCGCCGGCTGACCACACGGCAGCAGGCAGCAGCTCTGAGCCACATTTGTAAAATGTCAGCAGTGACTTCATTCCTGGAGCTGACTTCTCCTGCCACCAAATGAAGGCAAACTGAAAAGGTGGAAATAATCATAAAAATGATGCTAGTCCATAAACAAGCTTACAGCCTCATTAGGATAGCAGTAGGCTCCAGTGGGTGATTTATGCTCGTTTTGCTGATGCTATGAGGAAATGCCATAGGGCGACTTTAGCCAATTGCTAATGCGTTCTGACAGCTTCTTAGCAACTAGTGCAAGCAACGGTGCGGCGTTTGCTAGTGACAGAAACCGAAAATGTCATATTATCTGCCCATGTGTCATGAAGTCCGTGTGGCAATTAACTAGCAGGCCAGTGACTGAGGGGCCAGAGGCTCCTGAAAATGGCCTTTGGCTATGCAGAGGCAGCCAACGGGCGCTGAGCCGCACACGGGCCACATTCTAATGCAGAAAGCTACTTTCCTGCGACTTCCCTGGCTCTGATGAGACTGAGCCACTCAAATTCCCCCTGGTCCCCTCACTGAAGTGCCACTCCGGGCTCCCTTCTCTCTCTGGGCACTGGCTCCGGCGCTATCAGAAGACTCTAAGGTGATCTGCTTTGATCTGATCGTCCAAATGGCTCCTTAATTGGCACTACCTGTTTCTGTGCTCTTGGGACACTGGATTCAAAGGTGCCAGCTATTTTTCTGCTCTCTCACAAATGAGTCTAAAAGGATTTCAGATCACTGAAGCAGACTCCTGGCCTGTCAGATGGCTGGGAGCAGAGGAACTCTGGGCAGCCACAAAACACTGTTCAAAAAACACCAGGCTTCTAACAAGCAGGGGGAGAATCCTGGCCACACTTTTCAGGTTGCGAGCTCTCGAAACCATGCGCTATATGTCAAACTGTCAAACCTTTCAGCGTGGGCCATTTGCCCTTTCAAATAATATTTAAGAATTGTTTTTACAAAATTTTATAGGCCATGGTCTAGTGAAAGAGGCCAACCAACAAAGAAAGGAATTTGTACTACAATTCGTCTATGGACAATTTCTTGTGAGACCTGGGTCCGTCCCAGCGGAGCAAGGCAGGTGACCTGTGACAGCTCCCAGGCTGTCAGAGAGCTCAGATTTCAAACATGCTCAACTCAAACATCCCTGGTCGCCTATTTAAGCATGCCCAGGCATTTAGACTGCGCTATCTCGTGCCTTTCAAGGCAGGATAAAGCGGCATTTATCGTATTCAGGCCATTCAATGGGTCAGACTGACCGTGTCAGCGGGGGCTCCTTCCCGGCAGGTCAACGTCTGACTCCCATTTTTCTCTGCCTCCTAACTCCCTCTCTCCCTCCAGGACCACCAGTCCCCAAAACCTATTCTGAGGGAGGAAAAAACAAACCCCCCAAAAGCGCCTGACATTTACATCACAAGGGCTGGGCACTTCCGGTGGCAGTGGGCCAGCAGGTAGAAATAAAATGGGTTGTCCATCAGAGGGTTCTTTATGCCACAGAGGCAAAACTCCTAATTAGGGAGATGAACTTTCAACTGCCAGGGCAAAAGAACATGTAAGGTTGTGGACCCTACTGTTTTGCTAGAAACCAAGCTGGAAAACACCCCGCTTCAAGATCATTTCATTGACAATTTGGTTAGTGAGACGCCATGGTTTCAGGCCACGTTATCTCCTTAACCTTTACTTTTCTCCTCTTCGAGCGTTTAGAAATAGAGTCTTTGTCCCAAAAATGTACCTAGACTCAAAAATCAAGGCCAGTTATAACCGTATCTTTCGATACTCAGCCAATTCTGTTGTGCCTTGAAAGCTGTCTCAATGGTCAGTGCAAAGCCCTCCGAGGACTGTACAGCTCATGTTATGAGGTGGCTAAATTTTCATCCAATATTAAGGGTTTCTGTTTTTCTCTTGTCTGTTTTCTCACATAGCACTTCTCCGTGAGAGAATATGGCCTTTCGTCCCTTAAATGGTGTGTAGAACATTCCCGCCTTTCTAGGGGCCCCTGGTGCAAACATCCCCTCGGTATGGGGAGGTCGGGTTTCCTTTGTAGTCGAGCTATCTGGGTGTGCCAGGTTGCTAGGAAAAATGTAAAAACTACCCCAAAGCCACTTCTCCAGATCCTGGCTGTGTCTACTTAGCCAGAAGTCAGAGGGGATAATGTTTCTGTGTTATGTTAAGAGGATAAATGGTGAGAATTATAACAAGCCTTTCTCAGGAACCGGCTAGAATACTTCAGAGGCTTTAAGGAGGTGTTTTGTCTTCATTTAGAATGTGTAATAGCTGCCAGAATGATTTTTCTAAAACACATATCTGATCGTATAACCCTGGCACTTAAAATCCTTCTGCAGCTGCCCTTTGCCTTCAGGATAAAGGTCACACTTTTTAGCCTGGCGTAGAAGGCCTTTTGTGATCTCTCTCCGGGGTGTGTTTGTTTGCAGCCCGTCTTCTGCAGGTCCCCGGGGGCACCGCACTCGACGCCCTGCCCCCTACCCCAGTCCTGAGCCCACCTGACGTTCTCGGGATCTCACTGCACACATGGATCTCTCACACCTCTTTGTGTTCCCCTGTGCTAGTCCGTTTCCCTGGCAAACTCCTCTGTGACCTTTTAGGTTCGGTTCAACTGCCATCTCCTATAAGGAGTGTTTTTTTTTTTTTTTTTGGCGGTACGCGGGCCTCTCACTGCTGTGGCCTCTCCAGTTGCGGAGCACAGGCTCCGGACGCGCAGGTTCAGCGGCCATGGCTCACGGGCCCAGCCGCTCCGCGGCATGCGGGATCTTCCCGGACCGGGGCACGAACCCGTGCTCCCTGCATCGGCAGGCGGACTCTCAACCACTGCGCCACCAGGGAAGCCCATCCTATAAGGAGTTTTTTGCTGGACTCTAACTCTCTTTAGTAATCCTCCCCAGTCCGGAGTGATTTTTCTTCTCCTGGCATTCCTCCACCCAAACACACGTCATACTCTACTAGCACTGTTCATTTCCGTGTATGTCCCCTCAACTTGATTATAGAATATTGTGAAAACAGGGACCTGGTCATACTCCTCACTAAGATTCTCTAACCCCAGGGTTACCCCTGTGTACAGGGTACAGACTTGTCAATTGCTTATTCAGTGAATGTGTGAATGCATCTTTTTTTCACTGTATGGAGAAAACTGTAGTTTCAATTTCCCGCTGTTACAATTCTTTTTGATACACACCTAAATGAAACTCTTGAAAAATATTCACCAATGAAATTCAATGAAACGTAAGAAAACATTTTTTTAAATGCATTCTCGGGCTTCCCTGGTGGCGCAGTGGTTGAGAGTCCGCCTGCCGATGCAGGGCACACGGGTTCGTGCCCCGGTCCGGGAAGATCCCACATGCCGCGGAGCGGCTGGGCCCGTGAGCCATGGCCGCTGAACCTGCGCGTCCGGAGCCTGTGCTCCGCAACTGGAGAGGCCACAGCAGTGAGAGGCCCGCGTCCCGCAAAAAAAAAAAAAAAAAAAAAAGCATTCTCCAAAGCTGGGAAGTTTCCTTAGAGTTTTTACGCTCATCTTGGACAAGAGATGGACGAAGAGTTACAGTATCAGACTTCTTTATAATGTTTACCATAACCCTTTAGAAATACACCCCTACTCCCTGCAATTACAACTTAAAACTATTTACCTAACTAAAATTTCTTGCTGTTTCTCCATTTTTCCTGAGTTCACCTTTTAAAAAGTAAAGCAAAAGTTATTTGTCTCCTTCTGCATTTTCCCCTCAATGAATTAATTATACCACTCCCCGCACCCTTGACACACCTCTCAGTTTTACCCTAGTAAAGAATCTCAGCTGTCTCTAAGCAGACAATTTGACCCTGAGCTCAGACTCCAGACTCACACTTTATAGATATGGTACAAACACAGAACTCTAGAACTGTGGTTTTGCCTTGGTTTTGCCAAGTCATTGTGTCAGTCTCTCCCACAGCATTCCTCCACACCTGTCTCAGCAATTCTTCAGCAACAGGTTATCTGAGGACATTAATATCTGATACTGTTACAGATTGACATGCCACAGAATCCTAGGAAACATTAGCAAGGTTTTTGCAAGATAAATGAAAACATAATACAACCTCATAAGTCTTATTAAACATTTTCAAAATAAACAGAGTAAACTTTCTATATCTTCAAATCTGAGGCCAACAGACATATGTAATAGTCTAAATCCAATGGTTAACTTTTTCATTTAACTTTAATTAGGGTTCTGTTAGCTCAGCCTCCATTTTGTATGTCTTCTCACCCTGAGGTGTTAAAGGTTTCCTTGTTTTTAGTTCAAAAGGATTTTCAGTTGATCAAAGGTAAGCACACTCTCATATATTTTATTTTACCACCATGGCTTTCCTGAAAATTTTGACATAGTTCCTTTGGAAACCAAGATGAGGTGTTGTTAGTACCTGCCCTGGCAGTGCTAAGTCCTAGAAGGGGCTTCACAAATAACCAATGGGACAGATATACCAATGGCACGGATCGAAAAGATGGAGCTAAGGTGAGCAGGGGGGAAGATTAAGAAGAGCAAACTTTAAATAAACATATTCTTGGCACTTATAAAAGAAATGTCTAGCTACGCTTCCAAAGGCTGGCTTCACAGAGATTCGCTATGAGGCTTTTCCTTTCTAGTCGAATTTAGGCTTGTTAAACAGTGACAGATATTTGTCAATAGCTAACCACTGTGGAATGAGCTCACAGCCTCACTCTGCCCTTTAGTGGACTCCTGACACCACAGAAACCCCAGGGAAGAGATGGAGAATCAGAGCCTGCAGGCAGGAGCTCTCTCCATGAACCTACTGCCCCTTTTCTAAAGAGTAAATATAGCACGGAAAAGTGAGCTCTGGGGCTTCCCTGGTGGTGCAGTGGTTAAGAATCCACCTGCCAATGCAGGGGACACAGGTTCGAGCCCTGGTACGGGAAGATCCCACATGCCGCGGAGCAACTAAGCCCGTGCACCACAACTACTGAGCCTGCGCTCTAGAGCCCGTGTGCCACAACTACTGAGCCCACGTGCCACAACTACTGAAACCCACGTGTCTAGAGCCCATGCCCCGCAACAAGAGAAGCCACCGCAATGAGAAGCCACCACAATGAGAACCCGCGCACTGCAACAAAGAGTAGCCCCCGCTCGACGCAACTAAAGAAAGCCCGCATGCAGCAATGAAAACCTAATGCAGCCAAAAATAAATAAATTAATAAGTAACCCCCCCAAAAAAACAGTAATTCTAAAATAAAAATAAAAGTGAGCTCTGGATATGTAACCACCTTGTGTACAACCTGTCACTCCTATCATTCATTCATTCATTCATTTAACAAAAATGTACTTAATTCTTACTATGTCCCAAACACGAATGCCAACCCCCTAGAGACACAAATGGTGAACCAAACCAGAAAGAGTCCCTCTTTCTATGTGCTTTCTAGTTAGAGGGCACAGACGTTAAACAAAATAGTCACAGCAATAATTGTGCAACTGTACTCCATCAGAAAGAAACATAAATCTTTGAGTGTGTGGAACAAAGGATATTGACTGAGGTGGGAGTGATCTGGAGCAGAAGTCTGAAGGGTAGAGAAAAGTCAATTAGGTATAGTGGACAGTCTAAAAGGGCAGAGGGCAGGGAAAGTATTGCAGGCCATTGGAATCACATGTACAAAGGCCCTGCCTGTCTGGGGGAAGCATGAGACAACCACAGTACTGGGACCTGGGCAAGCAGGACAAGAGGTAACTGGAGAGGTAAGAGACGCAAGACCACACAGGGCCTTGGGGGCCATAGTCAGGATTTGGGTGTTCATCCCTAGGTTTCTAAGAGTCGTGACCTCTAAGTGTATTTCCGTGGGGTCACCAGTGTCCTCTCCATTGCATGCCCTGACATTATATAAATTTTACCACACAAAGCCTCATCCTCCAGTGTCTCTTTTAGCTCCACCTAGCAAATCCCTACTTTCCAAACCAAGATTGGAGAATGAAGGACAACGGACGAACAATGAGTCTATTCAGGTAGATCCCAATTTGGGCACCAATTATATTCTGAAGTTAATTTGTAAGCAGGTCTCTTGGACATTAGAACAAATTTCCACATAGAAGTCTGTTATGAATGGTGATAGTTTCCAATTCTTGTTTATCAAAAGCCAAAGTAATTCATTTAGTGAATGAAGCTCTAACTGACATGTGAGTCCTGGGTTCAGGAAGTCAGAAAGTGCAAAAATATGGAGGAAGATGAGTTCCTTCTCATATTTCTGTGCATAGAGTCAGCCTAGGAAAATATTAAAATATATATGATTGCCTTTAGTACCTCTTTTTCTGTATCTCTCCTCTGCTACGTAGCTTTCCTTTCCTGGAGTTTCCAAGTATCCCAATGCCTTGTAGAGGCACTTGGCCTCCCAATTATGGTCACATCACCTGGACCGATTCTATTCCTGCTATGAATTAACACTCATCATCATCATCTCCCGCCAATCACAATAACCAGCCTTTAAGTCTACTTGACCTGAGCCAGAGTTTAGGTAGCAAGCAACCTGAAAGAATTAGTTCGGACTAGGAAATGAATAACTGATGCCTCCCTCACCTTCCCAGAAGTACTGGCATTTTTAAAAGATTTGTTAATGTAAATGAATCTTTAATGGAAGAATTTCAGGAAGAGAAATAAAGTGTTTAAAAATACGTAGCTTGTGTATTTTTGATCAATGGATGCCAATCTCTCAAAAAAGCCCAGGGTCACTTTCCTAACTGATGATTACATCCTGCTATCCCCTCCCCACCCCAATCCCCTGCTTCTATTTGGGAAGTCACATGCTTCTGAACACCCCACAGTTTCTCACAGAAACTGTGATGACAGTAAATGCATCCTGTAGATGTAAAGCATGGAGGACAGGAGTTAAGAAATCCAAGTTGGACATGTGTGTGTGTGTGTGTGTGTGTGTCTGTGTGTGTCTGTGTGTGTGTCTGTGTGTGTAGGTCGTTCATAATTTGGGTGTTTGTAACTCGGGGAGGATTGCCAGCCTATTGAAATACATTGGGAATAACTTTCCCAATAAATCATGCATTCTGTTAAGCTTCTATCTTCATTGTCAGCTCAAATCATGCATGTAACTGTGTGAAAACTATGGAAAGAAATATATTAAATAACCGAAACCCAGAATGAAAATATCTGCTGGATTTTTACAGAATACAAAAAATTTTTTTTGTTAAAATTTTAACGTGCAGTTGATGGGATTAAAGGAAGAAACTGGGCTTTCTAAATTCATGGAAAGTAAGATTGTCAGTTGGAATCAATCAATAATCATATTTATAGTTTCCTTCAGATTTAGTTTATCAGAGTGTTCGTACAAGTAGAGTACCGTGGACAGATAAAACATACACCAAAAATCAGATAAATTTTCCACTTTTTTTTCTTAAATCATTGCACTTTGTTCTTTTGAGATAGGAATATCTTTTTCTAGTAATTCAATATGACTTTTTGACTTGAATTCCCCTCAGGGGAACACAGCAAATTAGTTGCCTTCACACAGAGGACAAATAGCAATGATGAATAAGAAAGAAGAAAAAAACACATATTTTGCTCATTTTTCATCCATTCAGCATTTTTTTTTTACAACTAAACACCATGGAAAATCCCTGCAAAAACAGCATAACTTCTTAATGAAGCCTTAGAAACTTCAGGATGTGCGTGCGCTGCAAAATATTACTGAAATCTATGTATTTATACTAACTATAAAACAAAATGGAAATCCCCGACCTTTTTCTAAGAAACAAACAGAATACACTTCAACTGCAAAGGTAAAACAGTATAAAACCATAAACTTTTGTTCTGAATCAACATCTTAGAAAGCATTTTAGGACCCAGTATTTTGCCTATTTTTTTAATATTACAGTAATGTATGACAAGTTCGTTGCTTGAAATATTCTGCCCCCAAAATATTAAATATATACTAATGAATGGTCACAAAGTTCTATCTAACCATGAAAATAAATGTTTTGTCAGTGAAAAAACCAAAAACCAAAAACCAAAACACCAAAAAAACACAAATGTCACCCATACATGGGATCTTATAGACAGGCAGACAGACAGACATAGACACACACACACACACACACACACACACACACACACACACCCCATTTATTTTTGTGATATCTTCAAAAGCTTGCCAGATAATTTATTTTTAAACATGCTCTGCATGTGTATATGTATATTATACATATATAGATATGTGTGTATACACACACACTTTTACACAGACAGGATAACATTTATTTATCCAAGAGCTCACTTCAACAATTATATAGGATACAATTAGAAGTAGGATTTTAAAAATATTTCTAGCATAAAGATGAGAAGCAGTGGGTGACTTCCCTCATGGTCCAGTGGTTAAGAATCCACCTTCCAATGCAGGGGACGTGGGTTCGATCCCTGGTTGGGGAACTAAGATCCCACATGCCACGGGGCAACTAAGCCCACGTGTCGCAACTACAGAGCCCATGCGCCGCAACTACTGAGCCTGCATGCTCTGGAGATCGCGCACTGCAACTACTGAGCCTGCATGCCGCAAGGAAAGATCCCATGTGCCATGGGATCCCATGTGCCACAACTAAGACCCAACGCAGCCAAATAAATAAATAATTTTTTTTAAATGTTAAAAAAAAAAGATTAGAAGCAGTGGTTCTCAATTTTGGCTACACGAGGAATCACCTGGTAGCTTTATAAATGCTGATGCCTTATGCTATACCAGAGAACAATTAAACTAGTATTTTGGAGGGTGAGAGTCCGGCATTAGTGAGTTTTAAAGCTCCAAGATGATTAAAATGTACTGGATTAGAATCACAGATTAAATGTGGTAAAGCTCATAAACTTTTCACAGAGAAATGACCAAAAGCCCCTTAATCAGAGAATTGTTATATTTATTTTAGATACAGTTTTTAAAAGTTTACTCATCTGGTTTCCTGCCTTATAGTTTGTAGGCCAAAAGCTTTGTAAAAATATAGGATGATGAAGAGGCAAAAAATAAGCACCTAAGAAGCGTAGCACAGCCGGGCCCTTTAGCATTGGGGAAATCAGCCCAATGAATGCCAAACAGGCTGTATAGACAGGAAAAGATATGGTGCAGGGCCATAACTCATGGACCTTCTGACTTTCAATTTTCTTTAAGTTGATTATAATTAGATATGATAGGGCATATGTGTAGTCTGGAAACACTTTCATTAAAAATGTCACTCAATTTTTTTTTTTTTTTTTTTTTTTTTTTGCGTTACGCGGGCCTCTCACTGTTGTGGCCTCTCCCATTGCGGAGCAGGATGCGCCGGCTCAGCGGCCATGGCTCACGGGCCCAGCCGCTCCGCGGCATGTGGGATCTTCCTGGACCGGGGCACGAACCCGTGTCCCCTGCATCGGCAGGCGGACTCTCAACCACTGCGCCACCAGGGAAGCCCCTAAATTTTTTAATATTTAAAAAAGTAGGATTCTGTTCATCTGGACCACATCACTCTTGAATGACTCCAGATAAACCAGGATAAGGTGTCTCCATTCTGTAGGAACTCTACCCCCGTGTTTGCCCTGTCTTCACTGCTCTGTGTGGCTGGGTGAGCAGAGCCTTTGCAATGAGCACTGTGACATGGTTAAACGCGGGGCACCAGTCCACCCTGACTTGCCCTGGCTTCCCGGGGAACTTCCCTCCAGACACTCGTGGGCACTTCCCTCCTCATCCCCTACTGATGCCCTTTTATTCTGCTCTCAGTTTATAAGGAGGTATGAGGTAAGGTCATGGTGTATGCAGGAAGGGCACCAGGGCAGCTGAAGGTGGATCACCATGGATGAGAGAGTGGGACTCACCTCCTGGGGCAGAAGTTGGAGCAAGAGGAAATGCCACGGGTCAAGGAGGAAAAAAGAGATGATATTCTGCATAGATTTCTTTGCACGCAAAGTCAAATGGAATGAGGTTGTGAAATGTTGATTAGCAAGTCTTTGGGGAGAATGAAGAGATTATTAAGTATAGTTAGCAGGAAAATGGGCAAGAAAGAAGTTGGGAGTTTGAAAAAAATGTAAGTTATTCTCTTATTTTAAGCCATCTAAAAATCCAACAGTTCCTGAAAGAAAAGGTTTGAGAATTGCTGGCCTGTGACGACACCTAACTTTCTCTCCTCTGATTATCCAAGGCTCCGGTTCTTTTGTAGATTTGTGGTGCCACACACACCAATCACTCAGTTAATTAGGGACAGGCGCCTGCTGTTCAAAATCAGCACACTCTGAAAAGTGGCGACTCGACTTTGGTGGGCAGAGTAAAGATAAAACTTTTTAGAGCAGTGCCACCCGAACTTCCATGTTTATTACATAAAACACCAGGGATCTTGTTAAAATGTAGTTTGGGATTTAGTAGGGAAGAAGCCTGAGATTCTGCCTTTCTAACAAGCTCCTAGGAGCTGCGGATGCTGTGCTGCTGGTCCAAGGACCACAAGCTTCATCCCAGCAAGGCTCTGGAGCATCTTTCCCCATGGGCACCTAAAGCCAGCTAGTCTGCTGGGTGCATGCAGATGCCTAGCTATAGTGCAAGATGGGGACGGCCTCCTGTCCCTCCACACAATGAAATGTACCTGCACCCGCTGGACAAGGCTGAGGGCAAGGCTGTTCAGGTCCTCATTTGAGCAGGCAACCCACTGACTGGAGTATGGAAACAAGCCAGGATGTCTCCCACTGGCGACTCGTTTCTCTGAGTGCTACCGCCCTTCTCCTTCTCATCTCCTCAGCATGTAGTATACCTCACTTCCTGTCTCCTACATTGGAGGTGTTCTAAGAGAATAGTTTAGCCTCTGGAGTTGGATTGCCTAGGTTCATAGAAGTCTCATCTTCCCCATTAATAGTTGTGTGACCCTGGGCAAGTTATTTAACCTCGCCAAGCCTGAGTTTCACCCCTTCTTAAAAAATGAGCATAGTAATAGTACTTATACCTTAGAGGTATTGGCAGGTGAAGTAAAATAAGCTGCCTTCATATATACAACGGAGTATTACTCAGCCATAAAAAGAAACGAAATTGAATTATTTGTAGTGAGGTGGATGGACCTACAGACTGTCATACAAAGTGAAGTAAGTCAGAAAGAGAAAAACAAATACCGTATGCTAACACATATATATGGAATCTAAAAGAAAAAGGCAAAAAATGTTTCTGAAGAACCTAGGGGCAGGACAGGAATAAAGACGCAGATGTAGAGAATGGACTTGAGGACACGGGGAGGGGGGAGGGTAAGCTGGGACGAAGTGAGAGAGTGGCATGCAAATACATACACTACCAAACGTAAAACAGATAGCTAGTGGGAAGCAGCCGCATAGCACAGGGAGATCAGCTCGGTGATTTGTGACCACCTAGAGGGGTGGGAGAGGGAGGGTGGGAGGGAGACACAATAGGGAGGAGAAACGGGGGGGATATATGTATACGTATAGCTGATTCACTTTGTTATACAGCAGAAACTAACACACCATTGTAAAGCAATTATACTCCAATAAAGATGTTTAAAAATAATAATAGTAAGTTGCCTAGCGTGTTTAACTCGACACTTGGCAGTGGTGGCTCAGCTCAGTGAATGCTAGTCCCCGTGGTGACTTGCTATGGAGGACATTCTTTGAGCAAGGGGACATTTATCCTGATCCCCTCACCCCAAGTAAGCAAACAATCATTGCCACTCCTGTCGTGGTTCCTCCTCCCCCCATCCTGTTCTCATTCCCAGGAGTCAAATTTTTCCAAAACATATACACCCACTCTCCTAGCATGGCAGGTCCTTTTCCTTTTTTCTTTTCTTCTGTTTCCCCAAAGAACCCTGCAGTGACACAGAACTTTGTGAGTGGGCTTCAGAGTAAAACAGGTGAGCAGTGCAGCCTAAACAGTCCTATCGCATGAAGCTGGTAGCCTATGGCTGAATGGTGGTACGCTGGAAACAATTTTTATTAATATAAGTTCTCACTTCCCACACAAAACAGATTATGCCCTCTGCTCTCTAAATAATATTTCTGTGGCAGTTGTCACTAGCAAAGGTTTTTGTTCTTGATTTACAAATACGGGGGGGAAAAAAGTGCTATAATTTAAGAAAGTATCTTTACGGTCTAGGAAAATCAAGATGCCCTAAAGAATAACAGGGCTAATTGTCAATTATAGTCCATCCCTTGTCTAGATAGTAAGAATAATAGTAATGATAAAAACTAACATTTATTGAGCACCTACTAGATACTTGAAACAGTGTTTGGCCTTTATTTTCAATCAACTAATCCTCACCAAATCCTTAGACATTAAAGTTAGATTATCATGGTAAAAACAAATCAATTTCTCCATATTTTAAAAACCCTTTACGTGTCATGGATCTTTCAAAGACTATTTTAGTAGCCAAGAGAAATAACTCATATTTACTAACTAACGATTATAGGCTGCACAGAGAGCACATGCCATGCTAGGTGCTTTTCTAAATTATCTCACATCATCCTTGCAATAGCCCTAATGCACAGAAAAGGAAACAGACTGCTCTACAGATAAGGAAATAGAGTTCCTCATGAATCTGAATCCAGATCTGGCTCAAGGCTAAACCCCTAACCACTCTAGAGCTAGTCTCTCCATTTAACCCACTCTATTAGATAACGGTGATCTAATCTAGGTGCATTTCTTTAACCTCTAGAAAGATCTTCTAGAGCGGAACAGTGTCCTTTCTCATGGCTGCATGTCGTCCACAGCCAGCACAAAGCCTGACCAATAATGTGGGCTTCATAATGGTTCCTCGATACTGAAGTCTCAGAAGGAAGAGACACCGAAGCAGCAATCTCAGAGTGCCACGTGAGTGAGTGTTCCTTAGTCAAAGGGATGGGAACGCGTTAAGTATGAAAGCCACCTCTGAAATGAACAAGGAAGAAAACAAATACCAAGTGTTTATGGATCTGGAGAAAGTACACAGGAATGGGAGGGCGTCAAAAATAGCCACATTGCAGAACAGTGAGGCGACTCCCCTGAAGGGGCCTCCAAAAATTAAAAGAGAAAATCATACAGAAAATATTCATAAGAGGGGTGGAAACTGAGGAATCAAAATGCAGAGGGGAAGCCCCGTGCTAGCTAGAGCATCACCCCACAGAGGCCCCTACCCTCTCCCAGGGCCTCTGAGCAGTCAGAGGCCTACGAAATATCAGAAATGTCAATGCCTAGGACATAAAACATGACAAAGCACACATTTCCTAGAATCACACTGTGGTTTCCAAGTGTCTCTCCATGTCCGAAGTCTGCAGTTCTGTTAGTAGGAAAGTTGGGAGGCAAGTGCCCTTTCTGGAGACGTCCGTACATTCTGAAACCGGGAGTCCACTCTGGGAGGCACGGCCAGGCTGCTCAGCCAGAGGGGAGTGGGAAGGAGATGGATGGATCACAAGCTCCCACAAGAGTTGATTTTCTCTCAACATTTATGTATCAAAGCAAGGCAAGTCTCTCCTCTTGTGGGTGGGGGGTAGGTAGGGTACGGAAATCCAAACAAGGTTGCCTCGTGGACACCAGCCTGGAGCAGAAGACCCAAGGGGGAGCAGCGGTCCATGCCTGTGGGGTTTTCAGTGATGATGTCACCTACATGCTAATCTGAAGTCTACTGGGGTCAGAGGCAAGTAGCAGAATCCATGAATTATTCTCATCCACTGAAGGCAGACACCTTCCCTCCTACAGAAAGGGGGCTGCTGCTACAGCACCCTGCACCCTCTCTCCTCGCCAGCTCGTTCTTTCCTCTTCCTGAGCTCCTGTAGCTGCATCTACATAAACTCTACCTGGGACCCAGGTCCCCTTCTTGGTTTCTGAGACATTTATCCCACAAGACGGGAAGAGTCAAAATCGCCCTGATCCCTTGACACTGCCCTAGACCTAGATTCACAGGAGCAACCGCCAACCTTTACCTTAAGTCACCTGACCTACCCCCGCTGCTCATGCAGATACGTCCTCCAGCATCGGCGTGTCTCTGGATTCCCCACTCTCCACCTGGTCCTCTTCTGGCTCTGGTCTTGTCCCCACCCACAAGCTGGCAGGAACCTCTATTCCCCTCCCTTCCCCCAGCCCCTCTCAGCCTTCTTTCCTAGGGCTGAATACTGCTCCCAGCTGGAAGGGATCCTCGCCCTGGAAAACAGACCCCAGAAGGCCAATCCCAGCCCTGAGTGACTTCTGAGTTGGCCTAAGGCCTAGAATTCCTTGTTGCTGGTCCCACCTATCAGACTGGATATCCTGAAATGCTAGGCCTGAACTTGCTACACCCTTTGGATGCTGTATCTTGGACCATCCGGCTGCCTGGCTCAGGGAGGGGCCAGCTTCTCTACCGAGGTTACATGCTCCAAGCCCTTGTCCTCTTAATAATGGGGATGCTTCTGCCCTGCCCCAGCCTCCTCTTGCTGCCCAGGGGCACTGTGTTGCTGAGATTCTAGCACAGGTCCTAAGCCCCAGCATGTCCTGCCTTCTCCTCATCGGGCACACCAAACGGGGAGACAGCCCCAAACTGCATCCATTCAAATGCGGATGGGGTATGGGAAACAGCTGTCCTCTCTGCATCTCATTCATACCCAAGGAATTCTTCCTTCCAGAAACCTCAGTGAAGGGACTCCCCCAAAGTCAGGCATCTCTGCAATATCTGGAGCAATGAGTTCCATCTCATGAAAGAGAGACAACCACAGGAAGGACAGCAGCTGGCACAAGGTACAGTCTGGCCTGAGCTGGAAAGTTGAAGGGTGGGTCACACTGCAGGCCCCAAGCTAGCTTATCTGTCCCCTCACTAGTCCAAAGTCAGGCATGTGATCAGGTTAAAGAAATACGTAACTTTAAAGAATCAGTTATGGGAAGATGATCTCCATCAAGAAGGCTAAAAACTTCCAAGGCATATGGAATGTGACTATTTGGGGCCACGTTATCACAAAAGAAAGGATGCAAACCGAAACTATGAAAGCTGCTCAGAGCGATCATGTTCATTGTCTCTCTTCTGTGCTTGCTTGTTTGCCTTATTTTTTTAAAGGGAAAGTGGGTGTTTTGAAGCTCTGCCTGGGCTATCTGAGTGTGAAACGATTGTTCCAGGTCTTCTTAAACTTGGCAGTGAATTGAGGGCAAATTCCCAGGTGGCCACACTGTGATTTCACAACATCAGGCCACTATTTCTCACCTTTCCAGGTTCCCCCACCCTCCCCAACACAGGCACTCATGCCTGACCCAGAGGTCAGAGCGGGGGTCCGCCCTTCTAAAGCCAGGCTCTCCTATCGGTGTCGTCCTTGTCAAGTGACTCCACTTGCTGAGTTCCCCTTCCTCAGTCCACAGTGGTAATAAAGAACTGGCTGATTCAAAGGGGTGTTGTGAGGAATGAGTGGGGTTACACGTGCGAAAACTCTTGGAAAAATGTGTAATAGTGTAAAAATGCCCTTTCTTGAGGGGGAACTCCTAAGACCCTCCAAGACAGAGGCAGATGCATGTTCCATGCGCCAACGATTATAGCTGGTGTTCCACCATATTTCCCTGGTCTATTTACCCTCCAGCCATTCCCACTAGATCTGAAGTTCCTTGAGCACAGTCCGTGGGCTTGCTCACCACTGTGTATCCTCAGGGCCGCCCACTAGTAGGCAGCCCGTGTTTGTTGAATGAATGGCAGACTCAAATCCTAAACGTACGGAAATTAATTGAGACTTAATGCACCAGTGTGGCTGGGAGGGGGGCAGTCAGTTTTTTTTTACAGTTTTTGTTTCTTTACAGTTTTTGTATCTTTTTACAGTTTTTGTATCTTTACAGTTTTTGTTTCTCTACAGAAAAAAGTTCAACTTCTTGCCCTGAGTTAGTTCCGCTCTCTTCATATATATATACGGAAACTACAGCCTTCGTTATCAGAAAAATTTAACAAAGAATTTGGCTGTATGTTCTGGGAGTTTGCAAAATCCTCATCTCTACCCGAGGAGAGCTATTACAGACGCAACAACTGACTGTGTGGTTGATTCAACTGATGGGAAGGACAGGAAAGGCTGGGGACAGTTCTTACATCAAGCGACTCTTTTTTTGTCACAAGTAAACTAACGAAGTATGATCTTCATTGGTCTAGTTAAACCTGTATTTCTAGACAGCCCATCACACCACCACCTGTATACGCTGAAGAAAATAACACTTTCACAGGAAACAATGAGATGCCTAAAGACTCAACCGAAGCCTAAATTCTACTCATGTTGCCACCAAAGGAAATACAGACAGATGATCCACTCTTATTTTCAATCTCTCTCTCTCTCTCTCTCTCTCTCTCTCTGCTTACATTGGTCTGATTAAGTGATGGATGGGTCACTCAGAGTAAAAGCAGTTAAAATGATCATTTTACATTTAATGAAGAACATCCGTATTTTTAGCTGCTCTATTTATTAGCAAGACCATTAGAGAGTGTCTGACAGTGGACGGTGTGGTTTGCTGTTAGGAGAGTCACAACGTGTGGCCAAAGGGGGAGTCAAACCGGCAGGAATATTTGGTTCCTTCTCATTTGCAGTGAATGAAAATTCACATCATAACAAGTGGGTATTCTATGTAACCACTCCACAGAGGCTGTGTGAAGAGTAATTATAACTTCTTGGCTTATTTGATGATTACTGATATGATGGTAGAAGGAAACCAAGATCATTTTCTAAAGATACAGTTGAAATGGGGAATTCACTTATAAGGAAATAAATACTACAGTACTAACAATTTTAATAAGACTTAAGTCCCTCAGCTTTTAAGGCAACTCAGCGTCCAACACATAACTGTAAAATAAGGTACAGATGTTAGGAAGACAGCAAGGCCCCATGGTAACCTGGGAGAGGAGGCATTACAATGGACAGGACAAAAGTATACATTCTTGTCCAAATGGTAGCAACCATACCATTGGGAGAACGTCAGGAGAGATGGAGAGAGGCTTGGACCCCAGATTCACCTCCAATTTATGCCTTCAAGATCAGACTATGGAATAGTAAGTCCCACCATGTCTGCTAATTCCAGCTGCCTTAGGGTGCTGAGGGAAGCAGGCGATCTCTTAGACAAACTAGTTTTATGGAATTTGGGGTTTTACTACCATGGGTCATATGCTGACGCGCTTGTGCTATATGGGCTTCTCTGCCGGGCGACATGGTCCCAAAGTCCACCCCCAAAGTTTAAAGCCCACCTTGGTGAAGCATGGCTTCCTCTGATTCCTCTTTATGAAGATGAGGTATACCTACCTGCATGGGAATGGGTGACAACTTATCCAAAAGTAAGGGTACAGTAACAGCCCCCAAAATGTGTTCAACAACATAACCAAGAAGATGCAACTCTCCTTAGAGCAATGACACAAACTTCCAGTCTTCTGAATAGGACAAAAGAAAGACTCTTCCAACTGATTACTCCAAATGACTAATCGTCACCGCATAACCCCACTTTTCACTAGTTCTGATGTAGAATGTCTGACCATCAGATAGGACAGCCAGATCCACACGAACAACCAAGGAGCTCTTTCTCTCGGGGGCCTCTGCTCTAGGGATCTCCAGGAACAAGCTGATGGGGGCTGGGAATGCTCAGCTCGGAATCAGCTGGAGACTTGCAGAAAGGAAGATGCGTCTGCATTCTCCTGACAGTCTTCTCCTGCTGGACCCGGCCAGAGGAGAGCAGCGATTTTCTTAGCTTAGTGCACAGGAGGCAGTCTCTCAAAGGCAGCCAAGTAAAAGAGTTATCGACCACGTCTGCACAGTGTTGAACGCTGCAAATAGAGCTATAGGTGATTAAGATCTCAGTGCTACACCCAGAGTCCCACTCTAGAAAACTGTCAAAGAAGTTGGCATCCTGCACCCATGGGCCAAAACAACTTGCAGGCATCTTCTATGTTCTGACTTTCCCCTCCAGAACACATGGTATTGTGTCTGTAAGGGCAGTGACAGTTCACAGACTGAAAAGTTTATGGCTTCCTGGCAAGCTGGCTCCCTCTTCTGTTATGGGAGGACTGCAAGGGTATCGGGGAAGGCTCTCCAGCTTGTCTGTGCTACACGGCCGCCCTGCAGCTGCCCTACACTTGGCCTTCTTCCACTACACACAGACACAGACACAGACACAGACACCACACACAGACACACACAGACACAGACACACACAGACACACACACAGACACAGACACACACAGACACAGACACAGACACACACAGACACACAGACACAGACACACACAGACACAGACACACACACAGACACACACAGAGACACACACAGACACACACACACACAGACACACACACAGACACACAGACACACACAGACAGACACAGACACACACAGACACAGACACACACAGACACAGACACACACAGACACACACAGACACAGACACAGACACACACAGACACAGACACAGACACACAGACACACACACAGACACACACACACACACACACGTTAGTGCTCACTCTTTTCGTGTCTTAATAAGCTACTTTCCTTTAGATCTTAATTCACTGTATTACTAGAGATTATAACAAATTCGTTATTAAATAGCTATAATATACTATATTATATATTTCACAATACTGCTCACATCCTGGCACAATGGGTGTTCTCGTCAAAAGGGTCATTTGAAAACAGAAACAGACTCACATAGAAAACAAACTTATGGTTACCAAAGGGGAAAGAGGGG
>NW_006791012.1:2457774-2482774 GCF_000442215.2 Lipotes vexillifer
GGATAAATCAGGAGTTTGGGATTAGCAGATACACACTACTATATATAAAATAGATAACCAACAAGGACCTACTGTATAGCACAGGGAACAATACTTAACATCTTTTAATAACCTATAAGGGAAGAGAATCTGAAAAAGAATAGATTTATATATATGTGTGTGTGTATACACACACACACACACACACACACACACACATAACTGGATCACTTTGCTGTACACCTGAAACCAACACAACATTGTAAATCATCTATACTTCAATTTTAGAAGAGGGTCATTGGAGTGGTGTTAATAATTTTCTGGTGCAGCTTTCAGTGTATTATGCAACGAGTAGGAGACAGGGACCGGAATCAGTTGCTTCCATCGTGGCATTAAAGGAGGGTACCAAGGTTCGCACGTGAGTGTAGAACCAGAGCTGTAAGCGGCTGTCAAGTAAGTTTTGAAAGCCAGAATTTGGTGACCCCCAGCCATGCATTCTTATGGCATTTCTTGGCCTAACTTGATAGATTGATTCTGAAAACATGCACTAATTTTTTAAATGCAAAACAGACCTACTTGTGTTAGAGCCTGCACAAACAGAGGACTACAAGAGTGGAAACAGCATAAACAATGTTGTTTATATCCAAGGCCTGAGAAAACTGCTGTGCTTTCCTCCAAAATTGCAGGAAGTATCTGAGTAACCCCCATCCCTTAAGGTGGAATAAGAACCATATTTTCCATAGGCATGGATAGAATTTTTCAGATATACTGACATTAAAGTATCTCAAAGCAGGAGCATAATTAATAAAGGACGATCTCCTCTAAGCTGCAACTGAAAGCGCAGAAAATCCCAGTCACAAACAATGCTTAAAAGTTAAAACTAAGTGAGCCAAACACAGCAAAAGGGCAGAAACACTGACCATTTTCGTTGTTCTTCACTCTTGACCTCCTGTGAAGGCAGAGGGATGGTTCCTCTAGCTGAGTAGCCAAAAGGGACTATTAGTGATTGCATCAAGAGTAACCCGCCTCATGGATTTGAGTGAGCCCTGGAGTTTTAGAATCACATTGGACTAGACCTGCTTTATTCCTCCTGTCATCAGTTCGCTTCCTTAATACATTTCTTCATTTTTGTGATGTTGTTGTAACAAAACTATATTTAAAAGCAAGCAACAGGAAGCTTTTACTTGGGAAGTTGAGGTTTAAGCACTCAGTGGCAAACAATGAACCGGAGAGATAAAGATGCAACGCCAAATGGTCGGGAACAGACCCTTGCTAGTTTCCTGCCAAAGTTGACTCGTGAGCATGTGTGAGGCCACGATATGGACTAACAGTGCTATTTTGCTTTTATTTACTCCAATTTATTTGTTCCTGTGAGAACCCCTATAAAAACAAAGTGTGGGGACAAACAATGGAAGCCTTGCCATCTCCTCCTTGCCAGGGCTTTTATTTTCCACATTATCAAATGTTTTCATCAGTGGAGCTCAGCCCATTCATTCAACTCTGAATCACGACCCAGATCATATTGCATTGTGAGGGGAAAAAACCCTATGTGTTGCCTGTATGAAAGAAAGAAAGAAAAAAAGATTGTTTCCTGATCATCTTTTCCCTTTGACACTTACAAACAGATTTGTGGTCCTTTGTGACACCCCACCCGATGGACACTATGCCCCCAAATTGTCAAGTAAACTGGGACATTTAAAAAAACAAGCTTGTAAGTCCAGAACATAATTTTATCTTCATCCCCCTTTTTTGGCCCCTTTCCCCAAACAGGTATCCATGTCAAAGGAGAGCTCTTGAGTCGGGGGTTTGTTTGACCTAGGTCACACAAAGGTCAAGCTTTTCACCAGTTGTTAACACAAAGCTTCCAGCCAACCCACCCTTCAAATCTGGGTACACAGTCTCTTTCCATCTGCAAATGCGCTATGCACATTGGATTTTTCTCAGTTTTTCAGGAACTAACAATCCCTTCACTGTGAAGTGGTCTCAGTGACAAATAAATAGGTCAGACACTCGTAGGCGCTGAATTTGCCGAATATGGAAAGGTAATGGATTTTGACTTTTTCATTTTTAAAAAGGCTTTTTAAAGTGTTATTTTAAAACCAGTTGAACAGGTCGCCTTTATTCCTTTATTGAACTTCAAGGGATGCTGCCTCTTAAGCAGTTTTATGCAATCCCAACTATATTTTTGCGCCTCTGAAAGAGATCAATATTTATTCAGATTGATTTTTAAGATTTACATGTGAAAAATAGATAAAATTGGATCACATATAAACCAAAACTAATTCTGTCAACTCCCATGAAAGTCAATAAAGCCAAAATAAATTGAGCAGATTTCATCTACCTGCATTTGAGAATTGTTTTACTTCATTATTTCTTATAAACTTACTGAGTAGAAATTTGCTTAACTCTTATCCAAGCTTGTCATACTGAAACAATAAGACTCTCTATGGAATATTTTGCATTCGAATATTATCACCAGGATAGCATATGGCAAACTAGCAGTAGGCAGTTTATCTTTATCCTCTTTGTAAGCTAAAATTAGCACAATGCTTTCACAGCATTCTACCCTTGACTCGGGCCAGGGTGATATTCTCCACAATGCCATGCTTGTTCCACATCCTGCCGGCTTCCAATATTTAAGCAAATTGGTTGAAAGTTTATATGAACAATCACAGATACATTTTAATGCAATAAAACCCCAAAGCAACACCAACAATGAAAAGTAAACCAGCTATATTAGGAATCAACCTGAAAACCCTTCCTTCATCTGCTTCCTGAAATATATAATGTTTCGACTACAAAGAAGTTCAAATGTTTACAGAGGCTAATTGTACCAAGTGGGATGTATATATAAGGCTCCAAAAGCAAGACGCAATTACCTTCTTAGACAACTAAGGCTTATTTTTCTACTTGTTTACGAGATTCAGTTTTTCTTGGTAATATGGTCTTGATGCTAAAAATGCACTGTTGCTAAGAATTAAGTATGCACTTTCAGAAGATTAAATGAAGGTGATCTGCCCGTGGAAAGACCTTACTCTTTAAACAGGAAAGCAGCTAGCATTTTGAAAGGATTACAACACAAACAATGATTTTAAAAACAATGGAAGAGGTTCAAAAAAACACATCCCTTTTAGCTGGCCTGTAGAGTGTAATCTTCTGATCAAATAGTTAAAAACGAAAAACTCTAGGAAGAATTAACTTTAGGAAATCCAAGATTGGCAGGTAAGCAGCAAAGAGATATTTACATTAGGGATAGCAACACCTCTATCTCCTCTACCTCCCCAACTTTAATGCCGCTTATTAGGTCAGATGTTATACTAACAAGATTTTGCTGGAAATTTCACTAACCGCCACCAGACTGAAGTTTCTATTACTGTGTGCTGGGGCAGATGTATTCAGCTTGTTAACAACAGATTCAATACAAGATAACAAACAAATGCTGATACAGTCAGCTGATTTGTATCAATAGATAAAAAAAATTCTTCATCATTTCTTGAAAGGAGAAAAAAATAATAATTTCCCTAGAGCTCATAGTATATTTGACTGACTCATATTCTCAGATGTATACATTTTGTCAGAGGAAAAAGAAGAGAGAAAATCCTCTCCAAACCTTGTAAGACAACCTCAAACATGATTTAACTAAAACAATATTTCACTTGACCTAACACATTAATCCATTTGTCCCAGTCATTCCTAACCCACATCCCTCCCTCAACATAGAAAAAGTACACTGGGTGAGGGAGAGCAGAATGCCAACATTTAAATAAATAAAAACAGTAAATAAATCAAAAAACCATTTAAATAAAACACTTAGAAATGTCAGTAACAGCCAAATAAAGCAGTTATGTACTCCACATCTAATCAAAAAGCTGTATGCATTTGGACCTTTTCAGCTACATCTGTCTGTAAAAGAATCAAATCTATGACGCTAACTTGTACCCAGATACTCTGAAAACTCAGATATTGGGGATGATCTGTACTTTTTTATTGTTATTACCAATACTATGTCCTAGATTCAGAATTTCTCCTCATGACATTGAAATTATGTGGAATTTACTGACTTTCTATACATTTCAATCTGTATGTATATGTTTATTGAAGTTCTTCATTCTATCTAGGTTTGTACACAAAATTTCAACTTGGTTCTTAGAATTTCACTGTTTCAGAACTGAAGGAAAACACTTCAGTTATCTAGCCCAGCTCTTCTTTTTTTTAATTTACAGAAGAAATTCCATCCCAGTGAGGTTGTGTGAGTCATCCAGCCCAGAGGACAGGGCTCGCAAACTGTTCAGTGGGGATGGCACCTGATCACCAGCACGCCAACGACAGTGGTCTTCCCAGTCTGTCCTACATCCTCATAGAAAGACACCTAGAAGTTCCCAGCGTGAAGTGCACATAGACAATCATTTAAAATAGCAATTGATCGCCATGAGCTGATCCTCACATAGAGTCACGTATTTTCCTGATATTTCATCATTTGTTTCCAAGATGCCAAAATAAGTAGTTCAGTGCTTTGATGGGGGAATGTAGGTATCACTGATGTATCCAAATCTCAGAAATGTATGGTTCCTTAAATATTCTTTTTATACTGTACTGAAGAGGAATATATAGTAACATATATACATATGTGTGTGTATCCGTGTACATAGACAAAGCAAATATGGCCAAATGTTAACAACTGTTGAACGGGAATGGTGAGTTATGGGTATTTGCTATACTATTCATTTATTTGTCTGTACATATGAAAATTATTCTTAATAAAAAATTGGAAAAAATGCTAACAAATAATATGTGGGGAAAAAAAATCTCATTGCAATGTGCCACAAGACTTGCCCTGTATTTTCCATTTTCTATGTGACATCCCTGTCTTTGGATCGAGGCTCCCTGAACACCATCACTGTACTGTGCTACAACAGAACAGAGTCAGCACCGCACATGTAAGAAATTCCTCTCTTTAAAAGGAACAGGATCATGTTGGTTGTTAGGAAACCACCTCTACTCCCTTGAAAAGGGATGGGTTTTCAACTAATATCAAAAACTCAGTAAGTCAGACAGAGAAAGACAAATATTATGACATCACTTAGAGGTGGAATTTAAAAAATAATACAAATGAATCTATATACGAAACAGAAACAGATTCATAGACATAGAAAACAAACTTATGGTTACCAAAGGGGAAAGGCGCAGGGAGGGATAAATCAGGAGTACGGGATTAACAGATACAAACTACTATACATTAAATAGATAAGCAAAAAAGACCTACAGTATAGCACAGGGAACTATATTCAATATCTTGTAAAAACCTATAATGGAAAATAATCTTAAATATATATATAAATATATCCGAATCATTTTGTGGTATACCTGAAACTAACACGATATTGTAGGTCAACTATATTTCAATTTAAAAAATTCAAAAAAATATTCAAGCACCTTAGTGTGTCATGAGAGAGGGAATAGAAAAAAATTAAAATACTCAAAATAGGAAATAGACTCTCTATGGTCTCATCAGAACTAGGCTACAACGTGGTACATATAAAGGAGAGCAAGAAGAGACATAAAACACGAAGTGGGGGAGAGGGAAAGTGGGCGGTCGGCACCACCAGTAACTTACAGGTGAAAGAAGCAGTAATAAAGCTGATTTGCTATAAACAAATAAAGACATGCCTGTAAATCTGGTTTTGCCTCCCCATAACTTCCCAGACTCAACCTTTCCTAGTCACTATTAATAGGCAAGAGATGCTTGGAACCTTTTTTTTTTTTTTTTTTTTTTTGCGGTACGCGGGCCTCTCACTGCTGTGGCCTCTCTCGCTGCGGAGCACAGGCTCCGGACGCGCAGGCTCAGTAGTTGTGGCTCACGGGCCCAGCCGCTCCGCGGCATGTGGGACCCTCCCAGACCGGGGCGCAAACCCGTGTCCCCGGCATCGGCAGGCGGACTCTCAACCACTGCGCCACCAGGGAAGCCTTTGGAACCTTATTTTACCAACTGCAATTGCTATAAAGCTAGTCCTCAAGCTCCATATAATATTTGGTGAAATTTATCTATAATATGAAGGATTATCTTCCTGTATTCTTTTTAACTTCTTTATTGGAGTATAATTGCTTTACAATGGTGTGTTAGTTTCTGCTTTATAACAAAGTGAATCAGCTCTACGTATACATATATCCCCGTATCTCCTCCCTCTTGCGTCTCCCTCCCACCCTCCCTATCCCACCCCTCTAGGTGATCACAAAACACCGAGCTGATCTCCCTGTGCTATGCGGCTGCTTCCCACCAGCTATCTATCTTACGTTTGGTAGTGTATATATGTCCGTGTCGCTCTCTCACTTCGTCCCAGCTTACCCTTCCCCCTCCCTGTGTCCTTAAGTCCATTCTCTACGTCTGCATCTTTATTCCTGTCGTGCCCCTAGGCTCTTCAGAACCATTTTTTTTTTAGATTCCATATATATGTGTTAGCATATGGTATTTGTTTTTCTCTTTCTGACTTACTTCACTCTGTATGACAGACATCTTCCTGTATCTTAACCTTTACTGATAACAAGGCATCCTGAAACTCAGAGGCCTGATACTGCCCTATAGTTTCAGCAAAGGCCAAAGAGCAATGTGACAACATGAGACCAGAGATGCCAGAAGAAATTGTCATAGTGGGCAAATACACTTCCCATCCTAACTGGGCTCCTGTGAGGAAATTCCACCCAGGTCCTCGGAGAGCTCAGAACCCACCTCAATTTGACCATCAGCAAAAGGTATGCCAGTCAACATGTCATCTGACTGACACTGCAAACCTCTTTTTCTCACAGACACCTTAATATGTGGTGTAGAAATAATACTAGCTGTTGTTTCAGAAGAATCCACTGGACCAAAGGCCTGAGGTGAGAAAGGTATCATCTGCAATCTAAGTCTCTTCTTCCTCAGTCACTTCCTCCTCAACTCCTATGGTAAAAGTGACAGATACATGGCAAGACATTTGACAGTGATGGACAACAGAAGGGAGTCTTGTATGGGTGGAAATCTCAGTGGCCCACAGAGTTTAGAGGGCTCTCTGTCCTGACACAAAAGGGCAAACAAACACTCTGCACCGTAAAGTGAAGACACATTTGGGAATAGTACTAGAGTCTCGATTCCCTGCTACATCATCACTCACACTCAGAAATCAGTGCCAGTACTAACCAGAGTCTCTCTTTTTCTTAGAGAAAAACAAACCAAACGATGAGGAAGATGATGGTGCTGATGATGACGGTGCTGATGATAGCAGCTAACACATATGTAATGTTTACTATGTGCCAGGCACTGTTCTAAGTTCTATATACCAACTTGTTTAATCTTCCCAACAACCCAATAAGTAGATGTTAATAGTACCCACATGTTATAGGTGTTTACGTTGTTCTTCTACCCAAAGAATATAAACTTAGGCCATTTTTCCACGAGGAGAGACCAATCTTCAGATCTAATCACATACTGAACCCGCCTCAAGGCTGAAAATTAGTGAAGAGCATTAACCAAGTTGGATGAAAGTGTAGGTAGCTCCTAAAAAGGACAGCACCAGGAAATATGTTTGTCCCAGATATTCCCTAATTCAGAAGTGAGGGGAGCAACAAACACTGAACTGTAAATTCCCTGAGGGCAGGAATTGGTCTTATTCATCTTTGTTGTCTCAGGATTTAGGTACAGTGCCTGGTACTCTGTGAATGAATGAATGAATGAATGAATGAACGAAGTATAAGGGCCTGATCACTTCCTTCTAAAGATCCTTCCTAATTGTATTCTCTCTCCTCTCTTCCCAGTGAGAGAACTGGTGAATGCATTTCAGAAATAAATTGATACCAGTTATTAGGTTACTTCTTAACCTGGTACGAAGGAAAGGTGTTGGAGTTGAAAAACCTGGCTGATTCTGGTCCTGGTATTTCCCTGTGAGACCTTAGGCAATTCTCACCTATAAAACGGAGACGTGGAGAGCTGCGCTGCTATAAGATTAGCGGTACAAGGCTCACAAACTAAGAGGGGTGGTCACATCTCATAAACTGAAAACCAGAAAAAAATACACTCTTTGTTAGAAGATTTCTCCTTCCCATCACCCAGCATTGTGTGTGACCCATAGTAGATGTTCAATAAATATTTGTTAAATAATGGAAAATCAGAACAAAAGAGCCATCTGTCTCTGATCCTCTAAATCCCAATTCATAAGACTTCCTCTGAGAGGCTGACCTCAGGGATGGGATGAAAGCAAGTTCAGGCAAAGACGCCCTTTATTTCTTCAGGTTACAGTTGGAAAAGTTACACCCAAGTGCACATTGAAATAAATAGTATTGTCAGCCTTTGGGAGAAGCAAGCGTGATGGCAGGAAGGGAAGAGGACCCTCAAGGTATCAGGTGTGAAAAGCAAGCCAATGGCCCCCAACCCTCGTACCCCTCTTTTCTCGGCTCCCCCCACCAGCACCCCCGGTCACAAGCCAAGAAATGGCAGCGTCATTGCTGTCACTCTGCCCCTCTGAAATAGGAACCAGGATTAGCTCTGGCTGGCTGAAGCTCAACCCAGATAAGTCCAGAGCGATGCTGATAGGCAGCGGGAAGGAATTTGAGGAAGTGACAAGAAATGCCACGTCACCCACCATAAAGAAAGCTTTCCCACAAAGTGGCCTGGGTGGCGGCTACAGAGCCGACTGGTGCTCAGAAAAATGCAGATAAACGCAGAAGTCTTTCCTAGCAGCGGGACAGAGAGCCAGCCACACACAATTCATGTCCTTGCCACATCCTTCAGTCACGACGAGGAGGGATGTAGAAAGCTCCCTTCATGCAGCCCAGAGGAGCCTGAGCGGAGAGTCCCTGGACCCTCCTGCGGCCAGGGACCGGGACCCCCCAGGCGCAGACTCGCCTCTGTGCACTTCTAATGTATCAACCAGAGAATCACCAGTGATCCTAAGGATGCAGTTTGTTTGTTTGTTTGTTTTTACAAAGATTCTAGGTTACAGTCTTTCTGTCACAGGGAAGGGTTTGTGCCATGTCAGAAATAAACTTCCTAATTTCATCCACCAGGTAATGGATATCATAATAATCCGCAATGGCATCTGTCATTGCAAAGATTTCCACTGTTCTTCACAACAGTTTCATGGAAAAGTGGAAGTCAGCAAGCAGGGATTCTCCCAAGAAATTCACAGATAAAGAAATGGGGCCTAGCAAAGAGGACCAGCGTGGGGAGAAGGGAACTCTTCTGCTCTGCCACTGTTGTTTCCTTAACGACAGCACAAAATTCCCTGCTAGTCATCTACGGCATGGCCTTCTTTCCTTATATTTTAAAATTTCATTCAAAGGGCCTGTTCTCATAAAAGTGTATCCAAAACTTATCCGAGATATCTTCACCAGGAAATCTGTACTTTGTCAAATGGAGTAAAAGGTCAAATACTTAGAATATGTTTAGAAAAATATATTCTGTATTAGTAAATAATACCAGTGACTTTTTAAAAGGGCATGTTGGATGAGATCTCAGCTGGTATGTCTACGGGATCAATCCACTAGCCCAGTGTTCTAAACATCTCTGCAAGACATTCTGGCTAAGATTCTGCAATCTCAAACTGTCCCACAACTTTATCTAGAAAGAAATTTGAGCCACCAATATCCCAGAGGTCTCATAAGGGCCACAGCTGTCAGCAGACCAGCCTTTCCATCCTGGGTAGCCGGGAAAATATTTCAATACAGTATATTTTTGCTCAGGATTCTTTGAGAACACACCAAACAGGAAATGATTAGAATTACATTTACTCACTCTCACATATTAGCATTAAATTATTAGTTGTATTAGTGGCTTACATTTACATGAAACTTGCAAATTATATAGACTCTTATTTCCATTCTACAAGCATCTCTATTTTTTTCCCTGCATGCATACCTAATCATTTGCTTACCTCTTATCACTCCGGGAACCTACAGTTCTTAATTCCATGGATTTCCACAGGGCAAGAATCTAGGCCACCGTTTATGCACAGAAATCAATTCGGCCATCACTACACTATGCATCAAAACAACATTTTAAGAGCAAAAGTTGAAGCCAGTGGCATTGAGCCAAAGCACCTCTTCTCAAAAGGAAAATGCAGTGGGATTTTAAAGAGCAAATAGGACAAGTCGCCGAGGCTTTATGCCTCACCAAGAAATGGGGAATCCTTAATGGCCCAAAATGTCTTGATTCAAATCTGGAACTTAATAAGACTTGTGCCCAAAGAAAAGTGCTGATTGCCACATCCCCCAGTGTCCTTTCATAGTGTCCCGTGTCAATATATTCACCAGGTTCATTTTCTCTCTCTTTGCCCCTAGTGAGATTACTAACCAACAACATTTTTATGTTTTTAATTAGAATCTGAAAGAGCATTTGGGCACCATATTGCATTTTTACAAGCTCTGCATCTCTGAAACACAGTATTATATTAACGTGATAGTGTACGAAGAAATCATATTACTAAATATCATAAATCACAGAAACTTCATTGGCTTCTTCTAAAATTGTATGTGATCTGCTGACTACACCATTCACAATTTATAACAATCTATGCAAATGTATATTAAAGCCATAAAAAGTTCCCCCCCACCCATATCCTTTTCCCACAGGCCAAATAAAGGTGAATTAAGGGAATCTGGCAAAGGGTATACATGGCTATTGCCATTTCCCACAGCACATAGGGTATTTTCCTCTGGGAATAAAACATTTTCCTTAAACTACTGTTTATAACCCTTATCAGCTCAACAGCAATAGAGCCATCAAGTCCAATCTCTTGTGGAAAAAAGTCAAGGTCAACAAGTACTTGCATTTTTGTTTATCTTTTAGCTGCAATTGCTACTGACATTCAATTGGGTAATAAACATAGGTCTGTCAAATGTTCCCAGCGAACAGGTGATCCAAAAGCTATCTCAGAACAAGGCGATTGCCAGGTAATCAAGCAATCCTGTTAATAACAATTATGATTTGAGTACATTTATTTATAGATGCAAACACCAGTCCATTCTAAGCAAACATTGCCATACCATTCCCACCACTGTGTAATAAGAGTGAGAAAGTACAGGAGGGCTTTTGCTAGAACTGCTCACCAACAATAATGTGTGCATTCCCATGAGCAGAGCACCATACAAAGAGAAGGTTTTCTCCCCTTATCTCTTCTATTTAAAGGCAATTTTGTGCATCAGTACAGCCATGTCCTTTACTCTGTCTGCCACCCAGGATCCTGAGCCCAGTTGCCTCTCTCTGCCTGAAAACCAATTGTACGGTTATGTGTGTGTGTGCCTATCTGGGATTGTTGCATGATTCCTTTAAGCCAGCATGGTTGCTACCTGAGAAAACACTTCGTTTTAACTTGAACAGTGCTAGGTTTTGTTCAGCATGTTTAATTCTACAGAGTCAGAGAGATATTTGGAATAAATACTTCTTTCCAATCCATCAGGAAACTCACTGATAGCAACAGGAGTTATGCATTTGGATTTGGGCAGCACATGGCTCCTCGCCACATTCAATTTACAGATTAAAAATAGAATCTGTTCCAGCTGCAAAGTAAGACACGTTAAACCTACTGCCTCCATTTGAAATACGGAAACTAAATCTAAGGACCACGGCCACGATCTAGGATGATGATTCTGACCCACATAACACAAGCCTACGGCCTCCACTTCAGTTATGAAAAATAAGCTTAAGGAATATTCTTGGAGCCCTAAAGGAATGCTTCTACTTCTTGCTATGTAGCTTTGATTAACATTCCATCATTTAGTGGAGCAATTAATATCTTCCGAAGCTGACTCCTTTCCTATGAAGAGCATCAGGGAGAGTGGCATGGACATATATACGCTACCAAATGTAAAATGGATGGCAAGTGGGAAGCTGCTGCATAGCACAGGGAGATCAGCTCCGTGCTTTGTGTCCACCTAGAGGGGTGGGATAGGGAGGGTGGGAGGGCGACTCAAGAGGGAGGGGATATGGGGATATATGTGTACATATAGCTGATTCACTCTGTTGTACAGCAGAAACTAACACAACATTGTAAAACAATTATACTCCATTAAAGATTAAAAAAAAAAAAGAGGCTCAGGACATCTGGAAACGTTAAAAGACACCTTTCAACGTAGACATATTAAGTACGAGGTGAGAGTGCTGTGAGTCAAGAAAATACTGTTACAGTATAAAGAAGTATCTTTCATTCTTTAAGGTTCAGGCAAAAAGTGGAAGGAACCAGAGCTGTATCTGCAGGCGCAAGAGTATATTATTTTCCTCCTGGAGTCGATTAAGTCTGGCAGGTAATTTGAAGATTCTACACACAAAGAGAAATTAGCCGCCTGGGAAGTGGGAAGGCAGGATTAGGACCCACTGGGAGTCCATGAACACGAAGGCCCGTGAAACAAAGCATCTACTCTGCAGATACTCAGGAAACGCTCATCCATCAGTTGTCAAGCAAGGGGGGAAGTCACCTCAAGTTCAGAACAGTAAACTGATGAAATGAGTCACCAGATTCCCATGATAGCTTGGCTGGCCTCTTCCTTTCGGCGCAGCCCCCTGGTCACCATGGAGCCAGAGCCTTCTCCGCGGGAGAGCAGGGCGGCAGAGGGTGGTGGCCGGGCTTCAGGGGGCCACCCTCGGAGAGGGTGGGAAGAGTGTCCAGAGGAGAAGCCGGAGCCAGCAGTGGCCAGCCCGCCTTTGGGAGGCTACCCTCAGAAGACAGTGAGCGTGCTAGAAGGGACCTGTGGTCTAGAAAGCAGTGTTCTGAGACCTGGCCTGTTTCCAGGCCCTTCTGAACCCCACGCGCCCGCACCCCTCAGTCTGGCCCAGTTTCCTCCTCCAAAGCTCTTCTCTGCAGCCTCCCCCACCGCCCGCCTCAGTCCGTGGGCTCAGCCTTTCTGAACAGCAGCAACACTGGCCCAGCTTCCTCCCCACACATCCCTCCTTCACTCGGATCTGACCAGGACACAACTCTAACGTTTCCAGTGGCTCCCCAACTCCCAACAAACTCCCAGCTCCCAAAGATGACATCTATGATCCTTCGTGGTCTGGCCCTGCCACCTCTTGGCCTCACCTCAGACTCTTCCTTTCCCACGTTCTCTGCTCACACTGAGGCATACGGGAAGCCTCGGGAGTGTCATGCTTTCTCTCTCCTTCATGCCTCTACACAAACTAATTTCTTTGCCTCGTATGCCCTTGTGCTTCACCATCCATACCAAGTTACTATCAAGTTCCCCAAGTTTCCTTGGGGGAGCTGGCTAGGAGTTGGGAATGAAAGCAGGTTGCTTCCAGGGCTAACTCTGGGGGTTGCGGTAGTGGTTGCCTGGAGTGCTGTGCCGAGAAGGACCCACATCCAAGTCCCATTCAAGCTCAGTGAGAAAGTGCACTGTGATCTATTAAGGATGCCTGCCGTGGAAGGATAGGGAGAGGCAGTCGCTCCATCTTTACCAGTTTGTTAGGTACTGTTCCTCTGCTTCTAAATTACACTGAACCCACTGAATCAGGAGACTTAACCTACCATGTGTGAACTGTCTGCTCTGCCGCCACAGGACTGCCAGCTTCCTGATGCCAGGAATAGCCTCTTTCACTCTCAATTCTCACATCTAGCAATGGGCTACTACATAGTGGACATTCAATTAGTACTCAGTGAGTTAGTGAATGGGACTATTTCTGTCTTCACCTTTTCTCCTTTTGGGAGTATTCCTCTCATCAGCTTAAAATTCACAATATCAAATCATACCTTTTTTAAAATTTTTATTTATTTATTTTTGGCTGTGTTGGGTCTTCGTTGCTGTGCGTCGGCTTTCTCTAGTTGCAGCGAGCGGGGGCTACTCTTCGTTGCGGTGCGCGGGCTTCTCACTGTGGTGGCTTCTCTTGTTGCAGAGCATGGGCTCTAGGCTCGCGGGCTTCAGTAGTTGTGGCACATGGGCTCAGTAGTTGTGGCTCTCGGGCTTAGTTGCCCCGTGACATGTGGGATCTTCCCGGACCAGGGATCGAACCTGAGTTCCCTGGATTGGCAGGCGGATTCTTAACCACTGCGCCACCAGGGAAGTCCCAAAACAATACCTTTTATTGGCACTAAAAGAATTCCTTTCACATAAGGAGATGTTCTGAGTGCTTGGTAATCCAAATATTCACAACACACAGTCTGCTCCTATTTTATAGGTTGAAATCATATTCCATCAGAACTTCCGTTGTTAAAGACCTTGGCCCCTGAATATCCCCATCCCGGTATCCCACCGCAGTCCCTCGACATCTCCATTTTCACCATCACTTATCTGAATCTCTCTGGCTCCATTAATCCTGTTTCAGAGGATAATAACGAGAAGGACAAGAGCGTTCTCGCCTGCATCCCAAGCCCCAGGTGCAGGGAAAAAAGAATGGAGCTGGCTCACCATGAAATGGTCAGAAGAAGGAGATGGAAAAGTGGGAAAAGGTCTCACGGCCTCGCGAAATGATCAGCACTGTGGCTCATATGAAGACAGGTTGTCATCTGTTTCGACTACGGAAATCAAGACAACCTTAGATACCAAGGAGTGAAAGTGCAAATGGGCTGAATATAAATCCAGACATCCGAACAAATCAATCAAATATTTATCAAGTACTTACTCTATTTGCAGTACTGTGCTAGGAGCTGAGGGGAATGTAGAGGGGCCCTACACACCTCACTGGATTCCCTGGGTGAGCACGTGTGGGTCCTAATGCCTGTCAAAGGGATTCTTCTGAGCAACACTTCCATGGATGCTCTAAAGCTTGTGACTAATTATATTTCACTCTTCATTTTGGCTGCTAGGAAGCTCAGCGCCAAATTAACTGCCTACTTCTAGCACATGGACATGATCCTATAATTCATATTGTTCCTTACTACCCTTAAGACTCACTTCTCATTTATTTTCCTTTCATTCTGATATCTTCATCTACTTCGTTTGAATCCTATTGTATACTTTTGCTAACTTCCTTAAATCCTTTCACAGAAAGGAAAGGAAAATATGTAAAAGCATTGTAAAATTAAGATATATCCTTTTTCTCCTAAGGTATCAAAGTACAAAAGGTACAGGGTGCTAACTGTCCTGCTCTCACAGATGCACTGTAATAGGGGCACTCAAGGAAAGAGTCAAACTAAAACAAATGAAATGTTTAGAGAGAGAGAACTGATTAAATGTTAATAACCTAGCCACAAACCTATTGGCAAATTCAATGTTTTCTGCATTCACTCTTCAATTCCCCCTTTCTTAAAAATATACGATTTTGAAGAAAATTTAAGATTTTCTAGGTAAGGTCATGTTCTCTTTTTCTCCTGACATGGGAATAAGTAGAAGGAAGTTCTACCTCTTCCATTCTTTGTTAGGAGATAAAATAAGCTTCGTCTAGGAATGCATACGGGTTGATATTGGTAAATGTGGGAAGGCTAAAGCTAATTGTACTAATCAAACAGAATGCTTTTAGGTTAAGTAATTATGGAAAATTATCTGCAAGACTGAACTAATCCACAAAGCCAGACACTTGAGCAAACCCCAACTTATCAACTACACTTCTGGGACCAATCAATGTAAGAGGTAGACAACGCCCACCTCTTTTGAAGGAAAACGCTTGGCATAAATTTACTGTTTGGGTTAGTTTTTGCTAGGCCAACAGCCAAAACCTCCACCACTATCCTTAATTAGTGCTAGCAGTCATGAGGGAGAGAGATAAATTCAGGAGAGGAGCTAAATATCACATCCCAGGGGATGGAATCATGTCTGCTGCTGGGAACAGCACAGGACATAAAAGCATCCTCCCAGGGTGGCACAGTTACTCCTGTAATTCATCCTTAACCTCTACCCTAAGATCCCTCAAAAGATACTGAAATGCTGTAGCCAGTCCCCACCCATCCTCTACTGGAAGCCCATTCAGGGCCAGAGGATGGAACTCAAGTGTAGGAGTAGGCAGAACCAGCAACTATGTGGATGCCGTGATTTAAGGTACATCCCCAAACCCATCTACCACCAACTTCTGAAAGAGCTACCTGTCGAATCTTTCCTTGAGTGCCCCGGTTAAAACGCCTTTCGGCGGGTGGGAACACACAAGACCTACGTATCTATTTACATTTTGACAGAGATTACCATGTGAGATTAGCCAGCTGGCACCCAAAAGAAATCAGTCCTGAGGGAATGTAGTGTAATCACAGTTTGAAAGCATGAGAGGGTTCCCAACCCTCTTCAATAAATAATTATCCATCAGTGGCCATGTGTCATAACTATGCTGGGCACAGGAGAGTTGATGAAGACAACGTAGTCCCTTCCCAGGGGGCATCCTGGGGAGGCTGATGCATGAATGGCTCATTTCAATATATGAGAAACGGTAAAACACAGGATGCCCTGACAACACAGAAGAGGATCACTTCCTCCAACCTGGGGGTTCACAGAATACTTCCTGCAGATGACACAAATTAGTTTAGAAGTTTTTCACCTGGGCTACACAGACCCTCCCCTACAAGGGGATCCATGGTTAGAATTTATAAGATCCAAGTACTTGGAAGGGAAAAAAAAAAATTAACCTTTTATCCTCACTGACCTCTAACTGCAATTAGCATTTACTTCAAGTGTGTATCTAGGTACGTAACAAACCACAGAACTATTAGTAGGACCTGTGGCTTTGTCACCCATGGAAATCATATTCACATAATACAATACCGTTGTTACAAATATCTTAAGACACCATTTACATTCATCACTATTTCAAAAACGTGATAGACAACAGAATTATTGCTAGACCTTGTTATTTAATGCATATTAAAACGAAGCACTTATATCACTATATTACGATTTGTGTTTTAAAATACTTTGTTAGGGGCTTCCCTGGTGGTGCAGTGGTTGAGAGTCCGCCTGCCGATGCAGGGGACGCGGGTTCGTGCCCCGGTCCGGGAGGATCCCACATGCCGCGGAGCGGCTGGGCCCGTGAGCCATGGCCGCTGAGCCTGCGCGCCCGGAGCCTGTGCTCCACGACGGAAGAGGCCACAGCAGTGAGAGGCCCGCATACCGAAAAAAAAAAAACTTTGTTAGGACTTCCCTGGTGGCGCAGTGGTTAAGAATCCGCCTGCCAGTGCAGGGGACACGGGTTCGATCCCTGGTCCGGGAAGATCCCACATGCCGCGGAGCAACTAAGCCCGTGCGCCACAACTACTGAGCCTGAGCTCTAGAGCCTGTGAGCCACAACTACTGAGCCTGCGCACCACAACTGCTGAAGTCTGCGTGCCTAGAGCTCGTGCTCCGCAACAAGAGAAGCCACCGCAATGAGAAGCCCTCACACCGCAACGAAGATTAGCCCGCGCTCACCGCAACTAGAGAAAGCCCGCGCGCGGCAATGAAGACCCAACGCAGCCATAAATAAATACATAAATAAATAAATTTATTTATTTATTTTTAAAAATAAAATATTTTCATAACTGGATTTCAGTATAATTAGTTTCCCTTATAAGCTTATGTATTTTATTTTGTGTGTTAATAAAAATATTACTCTGACTAGGTATCCATTGCCTTCACCAAATTGCCAAAGGGGTCCCCTCCCCCCCAGACAATGTCAAGGTCCCCTGAAGAGGATCAGTATGAGTCAGCAGCCACGTGACTAAAGGTGGAGAAAGCAATGATGACCCCACTAGTTCAAACAGCAAAGGCCCCAGGTGGCCACACGGGAAAACTGAACCAAGATCCCTAGAGTGGCCTCATAGGGCCCAGAGATGCTGAACTTATACGGCAGTCAGAGGATGAAGGTAGAGGTGTCCCTCTGCAAGTTAGGCCAAATCCTAGCCACTTTGTGTTTCAGTCAACAGCCTTGACCACAGAGTTCACTGTGTCTGGGTCATTGGTGTGTTGTGAAATAAACACACTCAGAGCTCCCTAAGAATATTCAGCATTTAGCAAATATTTCACTTGCATATATATGCCTGATGCTCTTGGGAGCACACACGAACTTCCAGAGGGCAGGTACTATGACCTACTCATTTTTATAGCCTCACACAGCACACCTTCCACACAGTAAGTGCTTAATCCATTTTTGATGACTTGACTAGAATGCATAAATTTATATTTCCCTCCTTAAATACAACTTGTGAGCATATTTTGGCTCATCTGCAGAAGTGATTATAATTCTAAACTCTTTTTATCTCCTTGGGCTGTATTAAATGGATGCTCCCCTAAAATTAACTTCCTCACTTCTGCCTTGCCAAGAATGACCCCCCTGTGAAGAATCCACCACTGGGGACAACGGATTCTCTCCTGGTTTATTTTCTTGGGTAGAAACTGAAACACATGTTTCAGCTGTGCGGTGGCCCTGGAATGCCTAGGAGGATGGACCTGAAAAACAAGTTATTGCTTATAGCTTAAAACCCAATGCAGAATCAAGAGAAGAAGGGAAGGTGAGAGAGAATAAGAGAAAAGAAAGGCCTTATTTGGAAACTGAATTAAATAATTAATTACACAGTAGGATCTGGGTTTTTAAAGCTCAGGTCACCGTTTTTATTATTTACATAAGGCAGTAAAATGCATGTTATTAATACGAGTGTGGAATATATTCTTCGACACGAGATGTGTTTTTGAAAAATACTTAACGGTTTTGGAAAGAAAGAGCTAAGCATTATGAATCACTAACTTCCAGGTCCACTACAATAGAAATCCCACTCTCGGTGAAACGCCAATGTTGTTATAGCCAGAGAAGCTTTCTCTAATTTACAGCAGACTGAGTGAAACTGAAGAGAAGATACCTTTCTAAAAAGTTTTCATACCTTCTGGCTGTAGGACTTCCTGATGAATTGACATAACATCATTATTCATAGAATTCTTTACCACTCACTTTTTAAACTATCACGGGATTCTTGAGAGACCGATGTCATTAATTCTAGGAAAGTCAGAGAACTGGTGTATAATTTCAGAAGCCCTACAAGCCACACTGGAGTTGGTATCTCTTAAGAAACAGTCACAACAAGAACAAAATTCCAGTCCATCACAGGCAACAAAACCCGGGTATCTGCACAGGTGACAACGGCAAGTGTCGGCAGCAAAGTCTACGTCACATACCAAGTCCACCGTAACATTGCAAACCAGAGGGAAAACAGAATTGTGGTTTTTAAGAGCATACTTAACAAGTATCACACCTCTTAAGTTTCAAAAACTAGAGTACAAAATGTGATAAGCTATCCAGACCTTGAGTTCACACATAAATAAAAATAAGCAATCAACAGAAAATGTACGAAATGATCCTGCTGACTAATACCCTGCCTTTTCCAATCGAGGGTCAGACCCATTCAAACCCAGTCACGTGAGGATGGACTCTGTAAAGGTCAATCAAAAGCAGGCTGAAACTCCAACTGTCTAGCTGACCTTCAGAGCTTGTGACAAATTGCTATCAGTCAATGTCAACTAATGACAGAGCTCTTTGGCTAATCAATTGTTCTAAAAATGATCAAGAAAACTACTCACAGGACAGCTCATTTTCACATCAATGCCCGTGAAGTATGAAAAGCTCATTTTTTGAGTTTTTAATAAGCTCATAAGTAAAGCAGTTACTTGGTAACAGAGGTCACCTTACAGAAAAAGATAGAACCTTTGTCTGCCTTTTACATTCTTTTATTACCATATTATAGTAAAAATATGCGATGGATATGCCAGAGGGCTACATAATAAAGTAGGTAACACTTCATCTACTTGAGACAAATACTTCTGTGTTAGAGGGAAATCTATTTGGGAGTAAATAATTTCAAATGAATTTTTCAGTTGTTTAAGATGAAAAGCAATGACCAGGTTTACTACTGACGTAGCCTAATAGTGAGAAGACGCACTTTCTGTGAAAACACTCATGGCCAAGTTCACGCCCCTAAATAAACAGTTATGACTTTTAGATGATGAAGTTATTTTTCTTTGTTTTAAGACGATCTGCTTTCATGATGCTAGAAGTCAAGCAAATGGAGAACAGAAAACGGTTACTCACGTTTAATGAGTCAATAAAAGGTAAGGTGACTAGAGTATGGGATGTTCTTGGGAAAACAATTCTCTGTCCATACATCTAATTCAACATGTTTGATAAGTTAATAATATGGACCTTTGGATAACATGGATTTGCAGCGTGTAATGACTTCCCCTTTCTTTTTTACACCTGACTTTTCCCATCAGGAAATCATTTTCCTATTCTGCCTGCCACTGCAAGCAAAGACCACACTTTAATTTGAATACAACATTAAATGTAACTCAAGTACCACACAGGGCTGCAGTGGCCCAAGGGCTAAGGCCTGTGGTCACAATTATATTTTCCTTTTCTCTTCTCACCAAAGCATATTTTTCAATATGCATTCTAGTGCCATTGAAATATAAGAAGTTCCCAGAGAAGAACAAGGCTTAAGAGGTAAGTGTGAACAGATCTAAAATCATTCAAGTCACTCTGACCAACAGACAAATGAAAGGAAGGAAAAAAAAAAAAAAACCTACTTTTTAAACATTTTTCTTCCTTTTCAGGGTTCTTAGGTTATTATAAACATTTTGTTTTTAAAATAAGTCGAGATTAAAAAAAAAAAAGAAAAACAGAAAACTGTTTCAAAACAAGCAGTATTCACTTTGTGTCTTCATCCAAAAAACCGCGGATTACAGATTGTATCCTAAACCTGAGTTGTTAAGGTAGATTTTCAAATTAAAATATCTTCCGTGGCCTCAACTACTCTCAAGTTGTCCATAGGAAAGAAATAAAGGACGGAGGGCAACACTTAAGCCGAGACATAATTGGAAGTATGTGAAAAATGAAGTGTCAGTTTGGTCAATAAAGGGCAAAGGTCAAGGGGAACAGCAGCCCAAACTCTGTGCGAAATTGCTCATTAAGACATCCAATCAGAGAGCTCCTTCCCACCTATCCCATTATTCATCAGACAGCTGACTGTTTCAAATGCCTGGGTTTGGGCTGTTATTACTTTTCTTCTTCATGTAAAAAGACGAGCGGGTATATAAATCGTTGCTTAGTCATCTGGAACAAAATGCGGCCCTTTCCTACAACCCTCTCCCTGCCTCACACCCCCGCTCCCTCTCACCCAGCTCTGCCTGCTGGCTTCACAGGTCTGAAACGACTGCCTCGAGATTCCCTTCAATAATAAATGGAATTGCCTTCTGCCTATAGGTTGCCTGACCTCCTACAAAAGCTGGCGTGGAGGGGAGGGGACAGTGGGAGGCACTGGCCGCTACTGATACATTTTATTATAAAGAAATAGCAATGCTTTTCAATTGTTCCTCTTTACAGAAACATGCTGGTTTTCCTTTTTTTTTTTTTTTTTTTTTTAGTGGGAGCAAAGATACTATTGTTGATCTGAGTCCTGGCCCCCAAAGAAGTTCATAAGTGCATTTTAGGAGTTCTAGAGACCAAGTCAAGTCCTTTAGGGCTGAAATGTTTCACGTCAAATTTCTATGTAGAAATAAGACTTTCTTTATCCTCACAAAAGAGGAAAACGAGATGAGCTTGAAGTGGGAAACGTTCTGCAAGAGAAATGTCTTTACTTGTTTGGTAGGCTCCTCTTCTCAATTCAATAAATTTCAGAATGAGTGAAATGGTATAGAGGCTCTTAGTACATGATACAAATTAATCATATCAATCATCCTGCTTCTCTGTTAATAGCTCGATCATCATTCTACTCAGCACACAAAACCGGATTCTCAGTCCCCGGCAGAGTAGAACCCCCTTGAGGCTAATGCTGATTCTGTTTTATTCACAGCTCTGTCACTGTTACAGAGCGGAGTGCCAGGCCCAGTGCAGACACTGGGGGAAGAGTCCCTGAACTGATAACAGAAAGAATGGCCCTCGAATGAGGCCATTTCCCATTCTCGAACAGGCCTCGAATGGGGCCTGTTTCCCATTCTTAGTCACACTCCAGTATCACATCAAATAGAAGCTTGGGCTTTGGAGTCAGACGGTATGGGTTCAAGTCCCTACTGTACCACCAACCAGTATGTGACTTTGGGTAAGTCTCTCAGCCTCTCTGAACCTCCGTGACCTCCTCTACAAAGTGAGGGATGAAATACCTACACTGACTGACAGTCCGTAATACGTTATTTTATTATTTTATTACTATCATGTATTCGTCTCTCTTGACTTTCAACCCAAAACAGAGATGTGCCCAAACTCAAAATGTGGTCAAGCACAGCTAAGGCTGCTTATGGGTTATATAGTGTCTGCGGCAGCCCTCCTGGGAGGAGTACAATCCGGTGGGGAAAGGCACCAGATTTGCTTGGTGTTCTCCCTGTCCAGACTACACGCTTCCTACAATAGACCCTGATTATGGTCAGTAGGGCAGCCACACACAGTAGGATAAGAAAGACACATGAAAGAGAACAGTATCTGCCAATGTGCACCTCATCTTATGAGACTCTGCTTGGGGGTCCTGAAAACACCCCATCCTAAAGTAGTTACAAAGGCAAGAGACCAAGATCTGGAGGTGACTCTCATGGTGACTCACTTCAATATTTCTGAGCTTTACTTTTCTCCCTTCTGAAATGGGAAAATAGCAAATCATTGACAGTGAGAAAATAAGAATCCAATCTCATATCTTTGGAAGTGCTTTGAGGAAGTTAAAAAGTAGACAAAATCAATGTCCCAGCCGCAGCAGCAGAATCCCCAACCAAACACAGATGTTAGGCCTTCCTTTTAAATGTCCATTTAAAGGCGCTTTGCTATTAAGCAGGGGGCCACAAGTGTTAATATGAAATGAATGTAGATGCCATAAGAAGAGTTGCCATGATAAATAATTTGAGTTGGGGGAGAGATATATTATGTAAATCATGAATAAACATCAAATCCCTGAATAATAATAATATCTTTCACATTTTCTGATTACATACTTCACATATATTCTCTTCAGAATGCCCAGGGCTGGATTTTGTACTTTACTTTTTTATGCTTAGGTAAAAATGTGGACTCAAACTACTCTATCAACCACAAGAGCCACTCATTTGGCAAATCGTCAGACGCTCAAAAATCCCCCAAATTGCTGGAACTCTAACTAGGAACTGTTACTGAAGTTTGAAATCTGTCAGAACATTACAAATTTCCTGGATGACCAATTTTTTTTGCTTTACTTTGAAAGTCCAAAAGACCAGGACAGAGCCTGTTACATGCCCACCTTGTACCACAGACAAGGTTATTTAACAGAGGACCAAAGCCTAAGGGATTTCTTTCTTTTGTACCCTGGGTGCCATCATGAAGTGGCAAACATTGAAAAGGAATGAGGAAAAAAGAAATGCAGTACAAATAATACAGTAGAGAAAGTTTTACAATATGTATTGCTCTCATCTGTGAGGGAAACACCTCTTTGGATATGTTCTTGACAGATTGAATTATTTCTGTCTATTGGGTATGTATAAAGACATATTTATGGATTTATAAATCTTTTGAAGAGGGCTGTTATTTACCCAGTTGACTAAAATGGACTCAAACTGTGTAAATAACTATTTAGGACATGCACTACAGGCCAAATGCTGGCACGGCTTACACATCCCTGCCTGCCAGAAAAGGCAGACAGGAGAACACGGAAAAGCCACTGCGCACAGCTAATCCGAAGGCTGCACAAAGACCCAGCTCCACAGGTCCCAGGGATGAAAAAAAGAGTTGAGAAGCGTTGTGGTTGGCATGGAAATGCACTGAAGTTGTTACAGCAACACTTCCAGGCATCATTCTGCGTTTAGCAGGGAATAAATCGCACTGCCCAGGAGAGGGCAGTGCGGGGAGGGCCCATCTTCTCATTGTGTCCCCACATGGAGAAAGGGGAAAGGGAGCTCTCTGAGCCCTCTTTTATAAGGGCACTAATCCCATTCATGAGGGCTGATGCTGCACCAGGGCTTCAACAAATCGCTCAGCTCATCCACAGCTTCTGTCCCTCCTCTGTCAAATGGGGCTAGACCTGTTTTATCTGCCACCAGAGCTGTTTTGGGCAGGTTCAACTGAGGTCATTCCAATGAGACTATGTATATGAAAATGCTTTAAAAAGAAAAACGAGGTGGTGGTCTTATATGAAAAAACAGAAAGAGGAACGATGTAAGTGGAAAACTCTGGTAGTGTGAAGGGTATACGGCTTACGGTCACATGCACTATTAAATTGGCCTTTAGAGAACACGTGTTGAAGGAGAAAGGAACCTGAGAAATTCCTGATTCCTTGTTCCGACAGGTCAGAGGGGAAGAACTGGGGTGGGGCATTTGCCCTCTGAAAGTCCTTTTATCCGATGATGTTTAAGAAAACTCATGTTTCCATTTTAAACAAATGCATTTCAGCAGTTTACAAGCCTTCAAAGTAGCAGCCAAACTACCCTCCTGACGGTCGTCTTAAAAAGCAAGACGTGAAAAAGAAAAACAAACAAACAAAACACTAGGCTACGACCCCATGTAGTAACTCTGGAGTACAGGAAGAAGAATTGAGAGTCCATTTACACCCTTCTGAAAACTCCTGGTGCAAGCTGAATTCTGAAAGTAGGGCTTCATATGGAAATGCTGACCTCATCTTAGCTATAGTGCTGTGAACAGCAACACCATAACATATACATACGCACACTTGAAAGGAAGTAGGCCCCGTGGATTTATGCTGCATATCGTTTTCCAGTAAAAGGCAGAGGTCAGAGGTTACCAGTCTCTGCCTCAGCTCTGAACCAGTTTACTCTTCCAGGCTCCATTTTTGCTAGACTTACAGTTGTGATGAAATCAGCAACTTTTCTCTGAACAATAAAATATCTCAAATGCTTAAAATTCTATGTGTAGAAGTTATTCCCAGTCCAAATAGCATACATCTGCCACCCCTCCCCCCAAAAAAGAACTTTTCTGTTTCTGTTGTCAAATTAATCGTGTTCAATTCATTGTAGCCTTTGCAATTTTAATTGGTATAGCCCAGTTCGGTTAGAAAACAAAATTCTTTGGTTGGGAAACAGCACTCCAGTGAAACATGATCATAAAACCGGATTTTAAAGTATGTACCTACTGTGGGCTCGGTCAACTTCAATAAAGCCATCTTTTTATATTCAGAGAGAGAATACTCTCTTTGGTTGCATGAATTGAACACAAAATACC
>NW_006791012.1:2487774-2497256 GCF_000442215.2 Lipotes vexillifer
GACAAACTGCAACTTCCCAACCTACCCTTCCTCCTGAATAAAGCCATCCATTGGTGACTTTGTTTCTTCTTCCCTTCCTGAATTCCTTTTCCATTTATGCCTTAATTTTGGACATCCTTTAAGTCCTCGTATCACTTTCCACATTTTCCTTAAGACTACTCTTTTCACCACTGTGATTTCAGGTGTCACCCATATGCTCTGAAATTTGTGTCTCTGGACCTCTTCTTTGGGCTTTAGACTTGTATGCCCAACTGCCTGTGAAGCCATCTCCATACGAAGGACTCAACAAGTCCAAAGTTAAACTCTTCGTCTCCCCACCAAACCCCCGACCTATTCCTTTTTGTTCTTCATCCTAGTGGGTATAACCCCATCCACCCACGGTATAAACCAGCGGTCCCCGACCTTATTGGTACCAGGGACCGGTTTCGTGGAAGACAATTCTTCCACCGACGTGGTTGTGGGGGGGAGGGTTCAGGGGGGAATGTGAGCGATGGTGAGCCACAGAGGAAGCTTCACTCGCTCACCCACTGCTGACCTCCTGCTATGTGACCCAGGGCTTGGGGACCCCTAGTATAAACCATCTGTGAGAACCATGCATGACACCTTTCTCTCTCGCTCTCTCACACAAACTTCCCATCCAATCAGTCATCAAGTCTCATCCCTTTCTCTCATGTTTCATCTTAGTGATTACTGCTCTTGTTAAGGCCCTCACAGCACTAAAGAGTTCAAGTCAAATCACTCCCCAGCTTGAAAAGGTTCAATTTCACTGGAATATAAGCTCCATGAGGATAGGAACTGGTGTCCGTTTTTTTCGCCATTGCATCCTGCGTATCAAGCACAGTGCCCGACAACTGGCTGGCACTCAGGAAATGTTTGTTGAATAAATGAATTGCTCCCTACTGCCTACAGAATACATTTTTGGGTCCTTAACCTGGCACACAAAGCCCTTCATAGTCTACCCTCTGGGGACCATTCCTCTCCTTGTTCCTTGTGCTCAGCATGTGATTTCTGGCAGATATGTTCAACTTCTCCCTCTGGGCCCTCATCCTTCTACCCTGCCTGGAATGCCCTGCGCTGCTGTACCTGGCCCCTGATTACCTCCGACACAGTTCAGATATCACCACCCCAGAAAGCCTTCCCTGATACACGCACAACCTTCCCCCAGGATGAGTGAGGCTCCCCTCCCCGAGCACTTAGAGTACCTCACGCACACCTCTCTCATTGCACTCTCATACTGTTTTGTGATGACCTGTTGAGCCTGTCTATAATTCTATACTATAAATGTTCTGAAGTCTTGGACTATATCTTCTTCATCCCAATGCCCTCCATCCCAGGAAAATGTCATTAGACACATTAGACACGAATATGTTCTGGAATGCATACATGAATAGCAAGTGATTTATAGAGGATGTCTATCGTCACCTGATACAGTGATCCCCTATATTAAACATCATAAAACATCTAAAAAAGACTTGCACAATTAAAAAACACCTGCCATACTTGCATTCACACAAACGTACACCACTATAAAAATATAATATAATAATATTCTGTTGCAAGAAAACACAGGCAAAAGAAAGTAAATTTGAAGCCAGACACATCCTGGACCACTTACATGGTCTGAAGACAAGTCACAACCTCCATAACCTTAACATCCTAATCCGTAAATGAGGATTAAGAAAATACTCCTCTGCAGACACAGCATACATCAATTTCTAGGCGTGCAGCAAGTGGCACCTACTATAGCTTTTAATGCGACAATAATAAAGTGACAACACTAATGGAACAACGTACGTTGACCTAGTCAACCCTGAAATATCTACATACAGGTGTATTCAGTTTATGGACCTTCTGGAAAGAATGGTTAACCCGAGCTGGCTTCGTGTACAGCTCGCTATGCCTTGGGCTATCTCCCAGCTGGTGTGTGCTCAGGGGATGCAAACTGATCTTATTTTCACCTTCAAATAACATGATTTTACAGGTGCTTTGCTCCTCCCCACCTCATCGAGTTTCATTTGATACCTAATATTTATAAATCACTTTACAGTCTATGAAGCACTTTGACGTTTTATTGCACTTGGTTTTTCATCACATCGGTATGATGGCAGAATCATTTTTTGTTTTTTTTTCAGGCCTATTTTAGTGAGGTTTTTTTCCTTCAAACTTTCTACCCTACCAGTCCCACTTAACAAAGGTGGATAAATGAGAGTCTCGGGATCTTGATTCTGAAGAGGTCAGCTAGCAGCTATGTAGAAATTGATGAAATGATCACAGTGTTCAAAATCTGAAGTTCAGTCCTCACCTATCAATAGGCTTTCTCTTTGGGGAAGTACACTTACTTTTTCAAACCACCGGGGCCTCTTTAGTAAATGATCTCCAGTGGCCTGAAAGAGCTGGCTCACTTCTAAAAGTGAACGATCCAGTCCCTCCAGACCAGGGGAGTCCACCAGTGTGCGTGTACACGTGTTCACACCCCGACATCTGCACACATCCACACACACATGTGCACACACATACCTGCACTGGTCCACGAGGCAGAGGCAACGGGCTCACCGAATGCCGCCATGCCACACCGCCAGCATAGCCACATCTAATTAGTCCCCCTCCCTAGACTTCTCACCTCCGTCTAAACAGCGTCTCTCAGGATCCTTAAAGGCACATAACTTCAGCAGGTATGATTCTTCAGTGTGTCTCTCAACCAATGGTGCCATCTGAAGAAAAGGCACCAGAAAGACCCAAACATGGAGCAGTAAGGACAAAAGGGGTCCAGGTCCTCCTATGAAAAGGGGTACATGTTACCTGTGTGTACATGAAGCTGAGAAACTGGGGATCCTGAGAATTTTTTATTTGTGAGTATCTAAAGTCTGCTGTGCTCAAACTCCTGTTTGAAGATCTTGGTGGCTCCCACTGGCATCTGCTTGATAACCAAAACATAGCAGAAAGCTCTCTACACACTCGGCGGCCAAATCGCGCCTTCAATTTGCTAGAGTCCTGCTCTAGCAAAACCTGCTCTAGTAAAGTCTGCTCCTCTCAAAACCTACTATCCAGCTGCAAATTCAGATAATTCCAAGAAAATGTAAAATTCTTTATACGGATTTCCAAGAACATCCCTGGAAATCATTAAGCAAAATTCATTTTAACCAGGACAAGTTTAAGCAGGATGCTTTGTTTTAACACAGTAAAACTGCCCCCTTCCCTTTTAAGATTGTGTATGTTTTTAAACGCCAGAAGCTCACAGATTAAGACCGCAGCCTGCACACATATCGCGGATCAGGGCCACGTTGAAACGTGCTCGGGAATGGTCTGGAGGCAAAACCTTTTCTAAGTCCACCCTCTGTCCTGCTGCAAGATGATAAAGTTCGGGAGGTTTCTGTCGGGCTCTGGGGCGGTCCCTGGTGGTGGCCTTCACGTGCCGGGGAGACAGACTCTTTCAAAGGTTATCTCCCTCACACACTTCTCCTTTTTCTCATTTCCTTCCCCGTCCCCGCCTCTACCACCTGCCTTGGCCAAGTCTGCTGGCCTGCCAGGGTTCTTGTTGGGCCCCCTTTTAATGCTGCGATAAAATGCGCTTATTACCGCCCCCCACCAACCCTCCCCGCTTAATAGAGGCCTGAGGATAATTCTGGTGACTCCGGGCAGATGGTAAATTCGTGGTGAGACAATGGGAATCCAGCATCCCCTCTCAGGATCTGCGGCTCTCCCCAAGACACCACGCTTCCTCTTCTCACAGGTCCAGCCCCACCATAATTGCCATTGTGGACTTCTCATCTAGAAATGCACCTCGAGGACTATTCAGTTATCCCTTAACCATGCTGCTCACAACCTTGGCGCCAGCCGGTATCTTGATGCACAGCATAAGTGTGTCTAACTCAGCATCAAATAAGGTAGAGTTCTAAAACCTTAGCAACTCTGATGTATTGCTTTAAATATGTATACATATATATATGTATATACATTTACACACACACACACACACACACACACACACACACACACACACGATTGCATGATAGCAGGAGTGGGCAGTTTGTGGAGGCAGAGACAGCATCTGTTACATTGAGTTCTATATTTCCCAGCTCTCACGTCCCACAAATGAAACCTACAAAAATGATAATTTTTCAAACATTAAATCCTCTATCTCTGTGTAATGGGGCGTGTAGAGGGGAGGAGGAGAATGTTTGTGCTTTTTTGCCTTTGGTGAAAATTCTCCAAGGAGTAATTTCATCTTTAAATGAAAAGTTTTGTATCAGGTGATCGTCTGAGCTCCAGGAATCACCGAAGCCTCTGGTTCAGACATGGGGGGGACACGCAAGTGCACTTTCATGTATACACAGTGCCATGCACCCATCACATGCATGAAGAATAGGGCAAAAGAACGTGGAGAGAACTGATTTTAGTGTTTTTAATTACACTGTGATGGAATCTAAAGCAGCGAGGCAGTCAGGTACATCTTTAAAATCTCCTAGTCCTTAACTATTTTGCCTACTCTCCTGCAAATATCCATGCCCCATTCTCCCATTACTCAAGGCAGCAGGGAGGGCAGTGAGCTTAGGAAGCTCAGGCCCAGCACGATGGGTCACTCCCCGAAAGCTCCTTAAAATCCTACTTTCCCACAGCCCAATATCTTTTAGGTCACAACTCTGATGCTCTCGGGTCATTACTAATCTGCAGAGTTGAAATAATTCATCCAGGAAATTATACATGAATTGACAGTGTGAAGGAAAACGACGACAGATATAAAACACCACCCAAAATATTCCAAATGCTTTCCTTATGAAATCCACACAGCACTGATACATTTTGCCCGGTTTTTCGACATTGAGAATCAATGCCAACACCATCCCTTAGTGACCCCACTGTGGTCTCGGAAGAGGATATAAATTCGTACATGGGGTAGGGACAATTCAGACAATTACAAAGAAAAAGAAAAATTACACCCAAAGGGAAACTGCTACCAAGAGGTGATACCAGTTTTACCCAAATCTCAAAACTGCAAAGTAGATGCAGAACTAAAGATGGTTCAAGTGCACTGAATGTTCAAATTCTACTAAGCAGTTTGTTGTGGAAAACAAAAGAGAAGTTAAAGCCTCATTACACTCGGAATCTTAGTAAAAGTACATAATTTACGTTTTAATAACCTTTCCTTTCCTATGCTATTGTATTATGGCTGGCATAGTATTAATAAAAATAAACTCCTATATTGACTCTATATGCTTTTACTCCTGAAACTGTACCTGTGAGCTATAATTCACAGTTCAATGTTTTTTAAAAACAAAAACAAAAACAAAACACCTCAAATCCAACTGCCACCACTGTATTTCCAAATATTTGTACCTAAATAATTCAAACCTTACCTTCATTTATCTGCTGAGAACTTTCCGCTGAAATTTAGCTGATTTTCTATCACTGCTATTTAGGAGTGGCAAAAGAATCTGTAAATTATATGCCAGCATACCTGGTGTTATAAAGTTCCTTTCATAAGACTGCCTGCTTCCCAATGTTTTATTTTACATTTGTAACTCAGTATTCAGTGCGCCTCATTCTGCAAACAAATTAAGATAAAATAAACTCAAAAGTGTCCTATATATAACAACTTCAAACCACAAATTTTCTAGGCAACCATCCTAGCAAAAAGAACATCCGATAAGGCCAAAAACATTGTATCCTGAGTACAAGTAGATACTGAGATCTTGTTAGCAACTGGACCTCAGCCAGGAAGCATTTGCACTCAGAAATGTGGGGGAAAAGTACTCAGCACAAGATCTGCACATAACTGTTATTTGAAGTTGAACCTAAAAACAAATCTGTAGTGATTCACTGTCCTATCTTGGCCACACATCTGAGTGGCCAGTCCCCTCTCACACTATGATGAAATCAGAATAATAGCCACCCCTCCTAAAAGGAATTAAGGCAGTATTTTGCTCAAACTCTATGATTATATAATGGCCTATAAAATCACACCCCATTAACAACTACCCAATCTCCTCTCCCCAAATCAGATTCATGTTGTTGAAGGCTGGGCAGACAGTACAGGTAAGAAGATGAAATATGACGTAAGGTTCTGTTTAGGGTTTACTGTTTTAAATGTTTTATGTGCATTCTTACTTAGTTCTTATGCAGCTCAGTAAAGTGGGTTCTTTTTTTTTTTTTTTTTTCGCGGTATGCGGGCCTCTCACTGTTGTGGCCTCTCCTGTCGCGGAGCACAGACTCCGGACGCGCAGGCCCAGCGGCCATGGCTCACGGGCCCAGCCACTCCGTGGCATGCAGGATCTTCCCGGAGCGGGGCACGAACCCGAGTCCCCTGCATTGGCAGGCGGACTCTCAACCACTAGCGCCACCAGGGAAGCCCTAAAGTGGGTTCTTTATCCCCATGTTACAGATGATAAAACTGAGGCTTGGGGAGGTGAAGTGACTTACCCCCTCACAGCACATCCTATATTGTGTATATACTTTATTGGGATACCGCCAGCCTGAAAGGTTGTGTAACTCGAAATTACCATCAATGCCCTTCATCACTCTCTTTCAAGTGTCTCTGAGATCTTCTCTCTTCTACTTCTAAACTCTCAGACCAGAAAATCCACAACTTTGACACAAGAAGGAAACAAGAATTCAGCCAAGATACAGTCATGTTTTATTCTACTACCTTACAGCATTACGCTTTGGATAAAAGAATAGCGGAAACTTACATTTACCACTGATTTCCACTAACAATTAGCAACAGGGTATTTTCTAATTTTCCGGTGCGTGTGTGTGTGTTTTAGAAGTGCTGCCAGTTTTTATATTTTCAATCAAATTTTATTTTCTAAGTATCATCATTCCTCAAGGATTTTTGAATTTTCAAGGCCTCTCACAGTGTGAAATTTGGAGGTGGGGAGTAGATTGTTCCCTTTTCTTCATTATTTATCTCGGTAAAATCATTAGAGAGGCCTTTCTCAAAGCATCTTGAAATTTAATTTGTGTTTCTGGTTCCCAGATTGGCTAAGTTCTCTGTGGTTCAAGGCCTTTAACTGAGAGATCAACTAAAGCAACTGTGAATTCCAGAAGCAGGAGGCTGAGTTGTACCACTGGTGCACTTTTTAAGGAATTCCAGTTAATCAGAATGCCATTCTTCCTCCACACCCAGGGCTATTATTCTTGAGGCTCTTTGTATTATTTTAACAGTTATAGAGTATTTGGAATATTAGAAGTAGACTACAAGTGAAGAAAAGCCCCATAATTGATGTGTTAATGTTTTATTCTCCTTTTTCTATTGGCATGTTCTTTACATTCCCTCAATAAATATTAAAAACTCAGGCAACGCTCTCTCTTAGGTGGCAAGCAAACCTTTAGAATGTCGAAACAGTAGAGAGAAGAACAATGCACCTAATTGAAATGGCAGGGTAATTTGGAAAATAAAATTGAGTTGCTGCAAATCCCAAATTCCAGAATAAAAATGTTTATGCTCACTCAGATGCAGATTGTTCCTGGCTTTGAATGATTATTAGAATAAAAAATACTTGAGCACCAACAATACACTTGATATGCACAGAACAAGGGCAGTCTACACATCTCTACCACTCTGGGCAAGGAAGTGCAGGGCACAATAAGCCTGATATTTTTCTTGGTGTTTTTGTTTTGAATACAGCTTATAAAGCATCCCAATAAGGTGAAACAATAGGCCAAGCCACCAAATATACAACCAGTGTTAAAAATGTCATGCACAAGATTCTTCAGAAAATTGTAAACACCTTAGGGAAGGGACAGGGAAGCATGCTGAAAGAAATGAAGGGGTTAAATGATTCTGCTACTCAATATCTTATTTTCCCCCTCACATGTATTAATCACCCAGATCAATTCAAAATGTGAAATTCCGGATTCTCTTTGGCAGAAGCTAGAGCCAAGAAACAATTAAAATGAAAGTGGAAAAATGCATTTGCGCCTGTTATTATGAAATGCTAACACGTACTGACTCTATAAGAGATGATGTTTATCTGTACACTGAGGGCAGTCTTATTATCTCCTCAGGGCTATGCCACTCTTGGCAGAGATGCGACCCATATCTCGCAAAGATAAATTCCATATGCTCTGTAGAGTTATAGCATATTTCCCATAAATAATGTATACAATAGACTGTAAATAAATAATACGTTTATCTGAACTGTTCAAGAGTGAAGGGCAGGGTGCTTACTCAGGAGATGAAGTCTCTTATGAATGAACAATTTCAAATAAAAGTAATGTCCAATGGTGAGTTATCACCAAGTTCTTAACGCTAAAATATTCTTAAGCTGGGGTGGAGAGGGGATGTTGAAAGAACCCCAGATCTGGTGGGAACTTTCAAGTAAATGTTCCAGCTAAATGCAAAATGCCCAATTTAATTTTACTGCTAAAGTTTCTGTTGTGATGGTAGCATCATAGCTAATAGGGTTTTACCTATTTGTTGCAATTCTTAGCTCTCTCTGTACACTACTGCTTTTTGTGATCAATGAAATACCTAGACTTAAAATGTCATGTACGAGTTTTTGTCCCATGAAACACACAGTGGATTTTTTTTCCTTTGTGTGAATAATATTAACATTGCACTGAATAGAAAGGAAGGCTACGGAAAAAAAAAAAATTCAGAAAGAACCCACGTGCACTAGGTGGTTTGCTAGGACTTCACGCAGTAAAAATTGTTAGTTCCCCGCCCCCAAAGTATCTCCCTTTTTGAAGCCCAGAAGACACACAAACTATTTCCACTTCTTAAAAATAGTGGAAGTACGCCTTTAGACCCGCAGACATTGTACACCATTAAGTATGAAATTAAGTTTTCAGATCGCTAAGGAATAGTCTCTGAATTACAGAAAACACTATAGGTCACAGTTAATTATAGCTTGTCTGTCAAATTAAGTTAACATTCGAGAACACATCCAAATAGTTATGGAGCTATTAAGAGGAGTTTTATTGTCAAAGAAATTCTTATTCATTCAGCTTCTAATGTTTTTAAAAGAACAGAGATAAGCCTTTTTACAAGCTGGGACCGAATAAGAAAACTCTGGGTTTACATCAAATTGCTCCCTTCATTGTCCTTTTGATGACTATGTCAGTTTCATTATAAACTTCATTTTCCAGAGTTTCATAATAGTCATAAACACACTTGACTTTAAAGAGTTTCTATGGGACATAATGTGAATGCAAATGCAGAATAAAATGCAAATCATGGAGGTCTGGGACCAAATACGGACTATCAGTTAAGAATCCAGTCACTGAAAACAAACATTTAGGCCTTAAGAGGAAGAGCACGAAGAGGCTGATATGAATCTTTACATCAAGTATTCACAGCCCTGGGGAAAGCAAGCAAGAATAACAGTTTTCAGTTTTTCACCTAATTGTAAAGCACAGTTTGGGAATATTTGATGACTTTGGTTTCTATTCATTCCTGTTCTAAAGTGAGGAACATTTTTCATCTTCTCAGGAAAATAAACCCACATGTGGGTAATAACCCACAAGGTACTCAAGTAGGGAAA
>NW_006791012.1:2497346-2501862 GCF_000442215.2 Lipotes vexillifer
TAGGGAAAGGAGACCTAGCAAACTAGTTCAAGTTCAAATCTCAGGCATAGGAGGCTTGCCAGTCAGTGGGGAAAAAGTGATATGAAAAAGAAACAGCTACAGCTCTGTCTTGCTAAATAACAACCAACAACCCAAACATTTACAGCTAATGAATAATGAGCATGTGATCATGTTGTGTTGTAAACTGTGAGGAAAAATCCGTAGAAATGGAAATTCATGATAACAATTAATTCTAAGTTAGCATATGTTGTCAAGGAATCGTTCTAATATCGCTCAAAATGTTAATTATTTACTTACTACTATCTTCTAAATGAGTCAGAATCATGTATGTTTAAATCTATGGTAAAATTTAAGACTTGATATTGTGTCAAAATGAAGGGGAAAAAAGAAGACTATAAAATGTTGCTTAAACTTGTTAAACTCATAAAAAGTTGCAGTGATTTTAAAAGTATTATTTAGTAAACTTATTAACAGTAACAGCATTTCCTTTCTGTGGAAAAATACAATTTCATTTAAGCTTTTTAAAAAAACCATAACATTTCACATTCACGGTTCTTTACCTCATGATTATAAATCCTATTACTTGCAAATGGAGTCATGAGACTATCAAGGGAAGAAATCAATGGGGAAATGTATTTTTGAGGATTGCAAATAATGTAAAATTTATTTTCACAACTTAGTTATCCTGCATTAGTTTATGCCATATACAGTGGTGCATGGAAAAGCCAGAATATGGTTATTGCATGACTTAAAGAGAGTTAGTGACTTAGTTCTGGTTATAATTTGTATTTAACTGTATGCACTCATGATACCAATAAACAACAGGTGTATAATTCAATAAATGTAAAAAAAAAGTGTTTTTTCAACAGAGAATAAACTCTTTTTGATATGTTTTAGTCAGTTTTAGGAATTCTGAACCAAGAAGTCCAGAAATACAAAATAATTTCAAAAGATTTGCACTCTTGTATTTTCCTTTAACAGGAACATATTTCCTAGATTAAGAAATGCTATTTGGAAAAAGAGTGTTCAGAGAGAGTGTAGCAAAGTGTTGCCAATTGCTTTAATTCTGCACACATGAATGCATTAAACTGACTGAAATTGGATTCTAGTTTCAAATATTTAAATGAGTGTATACTCGCTTATTTCACATGGTAGCTTTTATACCATTTATTAAAATGTCAAATTTAGAAGTGTGGGAAATCCAGCAATTGCCCGATATAGGTCTACTTTCTGGAGCGGCTGTTTAAGACTCCAATAAGCTTTCCCAAATTCCCATAATCCTGAAATCATGGCATATTAAATTAAGGATACACTGAGGGAGTCTTTTTACCTTTTACACTACATACACATACTCATCTGCTTGAATTTTTCAAAACTGATTTTATACACGTGAGGTTTCTTCACAAATAGGTAAGATAGTAAAATATCCAAACTTCTGCTGGATCCCCAAAGTCAAATTTTGGAATGATTATTTAAATTGAAATTGTGAGTCTGTATTTCATGTTTTAGACACTAACTTTTTAACAGGTACCAATATCCTGATGTTTCCTGCCTAGTAAGGACACCAAGCCCTATGTGATTTACAGCGGTGTTGTTTTACTTGGGATTTTGAAAACTTTCAGGCCTAACATCTGCACAACTGTCAGATACACTGTGTCACATGTATTCTATTTTTATTTCTTTATTTGTAAAAGAATACTTTCCCATAGTTTTGATGTCATTTTTAAATATTAAATTAATTTTTTGCACTCAGGAGAAATGGCAAAAACATCTGTTTCAATTATAACATAAACTCAAGTGCTACTTTGATACAAATATAACAGATATCATAATCCAAAAAAGGCCATGGAAAATGCTATAGTTGCAAACATTTAAGACTGTGTAACAAAAATGACTGAGAATGGTATCAGTTTACTATCCTTCAACTATTTCCCTGACAGTGGAGTCAAATAATGTTGAATTATAGACCTTCTTACAGGAAGTCTTATTTTGTGTTCATTTCTTGATCATTCCCTTGCTAGTCCCTATAGGAATTTGGCTGTATGCCGACTTTTCTTTAAAAGTTTCTGTATACATACTCGGGTTGTGTTTGTTGATTAAATGATCATTTATTAAAACTTAAGCATTTCACATTGGTTTGACATATTTACATTCCATGAGAAAATATTGCTATTGCAATGGCAAGCATAGCATTACCAATGTGAAAATAATTCACTTGAATTCATTTGACAGCATTTTCATTTATAAGTGTCTTAATACAACTTGTTATGCTTTCTTCAGTTTCTCCAATTCCACCTGCGAGGGAAGGTAAGCTAGTTTTATAACAGTAGGCCCCTCGGTAATACTTTAGTCTATCTGCTTGGCCTGAAAAAAAAACCTACGCTTCCACTATGGGATCACAAATCGTCTTTGTTTTTAAGAATATGGAGTTTTATTCCATAATTTTCCATCCATCACCCGGCAACAGCTGTGTTTTAAATCTTTCGGACTCTGACAAACATTTTAACATTTAAACATACGAGTGTTTGAAAACATAATGATTTAAAATTTGTTTATTTTCAAAGTTGGGCAGTTACAGCATGATATTTCAGTTACTTTTTTGAAAGCGGGGCCCGTATTTTAATGCCTTTTCTTCTTCCTCCTCCTTCTCTTCTTCTATTTAAGCTTCTCCATGTTCTCTAATAAAAATCTCTTATGTTAGGACCGATAGCAAGAGTCCACACAACCACTCTATATATTTCCAAATCATGAGCAATGGAGTCATTCTGGTGGGAAAGGGATTGCTATTTGAGTGACCTATTGCCACAGAGCTAGTTAAATCACTGAACAATAGTTACTGTTATGGGGCTTTACCTTGTACAAAGTAGCATTAGTATCATTGCTTTCTATTAACCATAGAACTTGCACTGGAGACTTCCACTGAGAGAGAGAGAGAGAGAGAGAGACAGACAGACAGACAGACAGAGAAACTAGGAAAGGGGAATAACTTCTGTAGTATTAGCATTTAGACTTCAAGACATTTAACAATGTAATTGATCTCAACCTACCTGCATGTACTCTGTACTTTTTTTCCTCTCAAATGTTTTTGACATGCCCCTAATAAGAATCAATACATCCCTACTCTGACATTCACACATAAATCCACACAAAGAGCCAATCAGAACACAACAATAAAAACACACCTGGTAAACAACTATCTTTGAAATCAAAGGATACTAAGCAACAAAGGGCCTAGAATGAACATCCCAATTAGCCACTGTAGTGACAAGCAGTCAACACCTTATTATTTAATCATTAAAGAGAATCTTGCCATAATTTCCCTTTGACATATTTCCAAAGGGAATTAAGAGTACCCGCCATGACTCACAACAACAATCAAAATAAAGTTAGATGGTTTCAAGACCCCATCACTTGCAAGGCCTGTGGACACAGAGGTTCCAGGATTAAGGCATTAACTGAGACCCTAAAAGTACTTACAACTTAAATAAGATGTGTCCATGTGTAAGCATTTAGAAACAAACTGACAAAGGGACCATTTTCCTATCCCTCCATGTTTGTGTCCAGTTTTCTTAGTGGATGAAAATAAATTGCTTGCATTCCTAGTATTAGTAAATATCCCATAGTCTCATCTATTTTTTTCTTCCCCTGAAGCAGCAGATCTAATACATCAAGAATATTAGGCCTCCCCATACCCATCCCTTAGTAACACCTCCCCAAAAGAGAAGGCTTAAATCTCCCTTGGAGGCATCCCCATCACACTTTGCAGGGAGGGGTGCTTTCGATCAAGTTCAGTTTTAAGAATTTTATCTCAAACTATGCTTCAGAAACAACATTCCAGACTCTTCAAATAAAACAATCGCCACCTGGGTTCCCTGGCCCACTGGGGAACCAAATTGCACTGGCTCAGGGCTGCCCCTGATCCCCAAGGCCCAGAAGCCTGGCGCTTTCCAGCCTGGGCTACGCAGCCCCGGCGGCTGTCCCCCGTCCCCGGGGAGCTCAGCAGCACTTGGCATTTAACCTGCCTGGCGAGCTTGGCTTTCTGGTCCCATCTCCGCGAGCCACATTACTTCTCCCCAGATATTAGAGACAAATCTGGATTAACAGGCAACAGGGCGCCCTGTGCAGCCCGCCAGCCCTCGCACAGGAGCTGTTAAATGCAGATTCAGCCGAGGACCCCCCGGAGAGCTGCTATTGAATAAAAATTGTAATCCAAAGGGACCTTTTCTTTGCCTCCCACTGCTTGTAGGAGAACCCGGGTTGGCGCCCGAGCACAGGCCAAGCTACTCCTGCTCGCTACCAGCAGGCCAGGCCACCTCGGCTGGTGGCCTTCAGGGCCCGGGGACTCTTGCTCCGCTCTCCACTCCCTCTCTCGACCCCTCCTAGAAATGGAAGATGCTTAGATTCAAGGAGTGGCGAGCAACAAACAGCCCTGGGAAGGAAGGTTTAATTCGATAGCTCCCTCCTGGAGTGCGGCCTGAAGTCTAGCGACTGGGCAGCCAGATTCTTCCCCGCGTAA
>NW_006791012.1:2501872-2515184 GCF_000442215.2 Lipotes vexillifer
CCCGCCTCCCCTCGCCCTGCGTCCTTCTCTATCGCCAACCAGGCTCAGCCCTGGCCTCGACGCCTCGCACGGTGGCCCCCTCCGCGCCCTCCCGGGGTCTCAGCACGGCCCCGGTGCCCCTCGCTGCTCCCAGGCCCTGGGCGTCGGGGTCGTCCGTGCCAAGCGGGGGGCATAGCAGTCGGGAGAGGGCGCCCGGGAGGCCTGCGCCCGCGGGCGGTGACTCTCGGGCCTGGGACTTCGGGGTCTGGGAGCGGGAGTGGGGGGCAGGGAGTTGAGAGTGGGGTGGGAGCGGGATTACGGCTTCGACTGGCGTCTTAATCTGATAAGAAAAAAAAAACAAAAACAAAAAAATACCACCAAACTAACGACACTACAAGGCCAAGCAGATTTCCGCCGACTTAGCCCTCCGGGAAACCGGCTGGTATCAAAGTCGTGGATCCCAAGTCCCCGCGCCGGTGGCAGCCTTCGCGCCCTCCGAGAAGAGTAAAGTAAAATAAACCGCGCAGCCATCAGGCCCTAGAGACAGAGGGGTTAATGAGCTAACGAGGCCCCGCGCTCGCACCACACCTGAAGCATCCAGCCCCGCAGCGCACACTCCACCGGGGCTCAGACTGGCTGGGCCGCATTCGCAGACAGGTGGCGAGGCCGTCCTTTCCGGGCCCGGCCCCCGGGGACCGACGAGCCGGCTCCAGTTGGGAGCACTGGCGCCCACCTGGCGGCCCTAGTGCCTCGTCCCTCCGTCCCCAACTCCCAGGACAGGGGACTCCACCCCGCGGCCGAGGCGCACAGTCCCGCGTGCTCCCCGCGCTCTGCGCGCCCCTCCCCAAAGGGAGCCCAGGCACTCCCGCTCCTGGCTCCAGGGGAACGGACAATTCCAAAGCACAAGCTTGGGGTTTGCTGCCCTACGACCAACGGAGACTTCGGTGAGCCCGAGGGGTCACGCGAGTGCGCCCACGCGCACAGGCCAACGGCGCCACGAGCTCAGCCAGAGCTGCGAAGCCCACTTGTAGGCGGCGGGAGAGGGACGCACACTGCTCATTTTATAGGTGGGGAGGTGAATAAAGTGCGAACTTTTATCCAAGACCACTACCTACCAATCTGCGTATCTCAAATAAAGGTAACTGAGTAACACCCCGAACTCTGGTCCTTTATCTTTGACTTTAATAAAATAATGATTCGATGAGAAAACGGGGTATAAATCTTCATTTTGGAGGCAATTAAAGTGTTGATTTCATTCACGCCCCTAAGCGATTCTTGTAATTTGCTCAGATAGCTTTATGTACCCAGCACTCCGGAGCTTTTAGAATCCCATTTTCTAGTTAGGCTTGTTGGATTACAATTTTTATTCAACAGCAGTTACCCGAGGGTTCCTCAGCGGAATCTGCATTTAACAGCTCCGGGGTGAGGCCTGGCGGCCTGAACCAGGCGGGAGGCCGGGCAGCTGGCGGGGCCGGGACCCGGAGCCGCCTGCAGGTTTCCCACCTCGGTGGGGACGCTCCAGGATCGCCCAGGCTGCCTGTTCCGAGTGTTGTCTACACTGCCGAAAGTTTGCAACTCGCCAAATAGTAGGAAGGACCCGGCGCGTTGGCGCTTTCAAATCTCAGCTTTGCCTGCCTTCCACTCCTCGTGGGAAAAGGAGGAATTCAGCCTCTGCCGCGGGGTTACCCAGAGAAATCCAAGCTGGGAATTTTTTTTAAGGGGGTGATATGGAAAGAAGCAAACTTTAAGATGACACCAAGACCGAGGAGTCGGGCATTCCGGCAAGGAGTCTGCAAGGCAGCCGCTGGCCAACCGTGATCATGGTAGAGCTTGCAAAGAAAACTCTGCATGACTGGCTGTCCTTTGGCCTAACAAAGGCAGGCTGCTCTCTCGCCCAAGACGGGGCTCACGTGCCAAGTCAGAAAGAGAAACAACTCTGGGCCTTCACTTATAGGTGGAGAAGCACAGGAGGCCCGCCACCCAAATCTTTAGACGCGGTGCCACAATTCGCAACTGAGAGCTGTCCTGAGCCCTGTTTCATCTCACCCACTCCTCACGTTTTCACTTTCGGTGCATTTTTGCAACTCCTCTGGACCAATCCAGAGATACAGCGACAGGAGAGAGAAAGAGGGAGAGAGAGAGAGAGGGAGAGGGAGAGCGGGGAGAGAGAGGAGAGAGAGACTGGGAGCAAACATCGGTGTTGGGCTGAGAGAGAAATCCCCCCCAGCAACTCCAAATAAAAGTCGTCCCCACTTAGCAAAGCAGCGGAAGAAGGGCCTGGAGGGAGGATGAGAGAGGAGGGGGTGAAGCAAGCAGAGGCCGGCAGTTCAGAGCAGGGCGGCGCGAGGTCCTCCACCCGCCACACTGAGGGAGTCCCGGGGCGCCCCTGTCGCTGACACTTCCAAAAGCTGCCAACCCAGAGGGCCCAGAGCACGTACCAGCTGGAGGATGAGTGGAAAGGAGGAGGAGAAACGTCCATATTTATCTGTTTTTATAACCTCGGCCTGGTCTTATTTTTTCTATTAAGTACAATAAAATGGGCGAGCTTGCAGCGAGCACTGCACAAAGCAATGTTCAGTGAGGTCTAGAAGCGTTCGGCCGAGGAAAACTGACAAGACAGGCTAATGAACCGTATAGACAGGGAGAAAATAGCCAGCATTTGCTAGATTTCAAACCCTCCCTGTCTCTCTAAGACCACCTATCTTGGGTTTATTCCTAATAAAATAAGAAATAAGCAGACCCTACCCTTTTCTTCGAGATAGAAGGGGGGAAAAAATGCTCCAGAACAAAGCCCTACAATCAGAGGCGGTCACTGGCAGTTAACACTCCCATTATTATAGAGGGTAAATAAAATAAAGACAAAAATTAAAAGCGACAAGAAACAGGTCAAGTTTGCAGGCAAAGCTTTTACAAGCTCATCTCTCCAGGTCGAATCCCAGAGCCAGCCTTAATGAAGCAATAATAGCCACATTATTCAAAAATTTTCATTTCGATGGAAATGTATCTAAAAGGGACTTAATCATATGCAAATAATAAAAGGAGGTGGTAGTGACCCAGCAAGCAATATGCATACAGTTTTTAGTTTTTTTTTTTTTTCTCCCAGGGATGTTGAAATTGAAAAGCGCGTACCTGGTCAGTTAGATTTGCTGATCTCGTTATATCTTCACTGTCTGATTTTGATCCTCCTTCTCTATCGTCTATCACCAAATCGATAGGCATTTTCCCTTTCAAACAGCTAATATACCGGTGGCAGAAATTGTCACATAATTCGTGTACCTACATTATGACAGAAATTTAAAAAATGGAAATATAATCAGAAGTTCATAAATGACATTGACAAGTGCAATCCACCCCCCTTGTGAGATCCAAACTTCTAAATAGGGGAAACACAGGGCAATTGTCCTCCAGAGACCCTCAGACGCATCCAGAATTAGGAATAACTTTCTTTTCTTGCAAAATAGAGATATCGCAGAAAATTGACAGTGACAAGATGATTCACAGGCTACAACATATTCAACACCCGTGTTAAATTCATCGGCTCCCGGGGCTGTGGCCATTAGAGAGGTGACCTGCGTGGGTGACACTTAAGGTAAACTATTTAATTTCGTCCAGTTACTTTATCAGAAATTCTTTTCCAACATGTCTAAGAAAAAATTTATATGTATATATATATATATATATATATATATATAGTCTCCAAAGGACCAGTACTGTGTTGGTATAGGATATATGCCTGAAAACCCAAGTCCCTGTAACATTTGTCATTAGGGTTTCTATCTATAAGAAGCATATTTTATGATGCTTCCTCGAAAAAAAAAAAAAAAGACTCATGATATGGGGGAAAAACCCTACAGCCACAAAAAGTTATCGAATTGATTTTTTTTTTTAAAAAAAAGGATGCTTCAAAATATTTAGGCATAAGTGGAGTGGTCTCTTACAGGACCCAGGCATCACTGACATGCAAAAATTCACAAGAAGCCCCAGTGTGCTTGCAATTTAATGTTAGTTTGAATTCCAATGCATTAAGTTTTTATTGCTGAGATTTATGGAACAGCTAGCAAAATCACGTTATCCCACACCCTTTCTTGAGTGTGAAGGTGGGGTGTGTGCAGGATTCTCAGATTCAAGCAGTTGACACAACTATCAACTCTGCTTTGTCTCTGCAGGACGGTTAAAGTGCCTCCCCCACCCACTCCTCCGGACTCCCTGCCTCATTTTCCTCCTCCCCTTCTGCCTCTCCCCTGTGTCTGACCTGCCGCTGCTCTCAGACTGTCTTCCAGAAACTCACTAAAACTAAACAAAACTTTTCCCCCTCAGAGGCAGCAAAGAAGAGGAGGAGGTAGAAGAGAAGAGACCACAGAGGTATATAACCTGCAAGCAAACTCACAACAGCATTCTCAATATCAAAGGGGATGCCTAGAATTGCAACTATTTATACAAAGCCAGCAAGGTATTAAGAATGAATACAAGGCTAGGGCGTTCGTGACCCCGGTTTTAGTGGCTAAAATTGTAATTAAACCGCAAAGAGAAATGGACGCTAAGATTGGCCTTGACACTAATTACCAGAAAGAAAGTCATTTATGCAAATGTCTCAGAAGCCTGAACTTCAGCCATTCTGAACCCTCCCCCTCTGTGTGTTTGGGCATGAGGGAGAAGCAAAAGGAGAGAAAGCTAGAGAAATTACCTTCTCTAATTCCAACAGATGAAACCTTAATACTTGTATGGCTTGAATCATCTGCAAAGATACAAAAAGAATGAGCGCCCCATTCCTAGTTTGCAGAAAATTGGCTGTTGCAGCTCTAACATCGCCAGCCTCCCCCCACCCCCCAAATAGAGTTATTTTGATTTATGGCAATAACACTAAAGCTTAACAGCAGCGAGTGGGTACCATCTAGAGGTTTATATTTCTTAAGGAGAAAAAAATAGCTAAAACAACAACGAAGCATCTAAGGGGGGATCATAAACCTTCTCCTCCCCTAGGGCTCCCCCCCCTTTCTCAGCCCCACTGCCCCTACCCCACCCCCAAAGGGCCGCACCCCTCGACTAGGTGTTTCCTTGCAAGGAGTGCACGGAAAATATTCCCAACAGTCCCCAGACTGTGGCTTTTCACACTGCAAACTTTCTGCCACCTTCTGCACACCTTTCAGATAAACTGGTGGTTTGGGGCCTCTGGCCCGGTCGCTGTCCTCATGACGCGACTTTGAGGGCTGGGAAGTCCGCAAAGTTTAAGCACACACGCTGACAGGGCCGGAGATAAATCCCCGGGCTGATTAGAGCCGCGCTGCCCGGCTGTCATAAAAAACAAAGCTCGCGTTTCCCCGCGCCGGCTTGCCCGGCCCCTCTCGAGGTGAATTTACTTCCCCGGGACCTTGTCCCGGACCACTTGCGGGTGGATGGAAACCTTTGCAGCCCACTTGCAGATAGGGGAAGACCGGTCTAGAAACCTCAGGGCTCTCAAAGTAAAGCTTGGGAGGAGGGGAGATTTGGGGGGTGGGGAGGGAAGGTGGGAGGAGGGGAGCAAGGGGTCCGCTCTTACCAAGTTATCCAGTTCTGGATTAGAAGAAAATAGAGGTTTTTCTGCGCGAATCTAAATACAAGTGAGAAGGGGTGGGGGAGAAAGAAACATTTGAAATCTGGTCGCCTTCCTAGTTTCTTGCCTCATTACACTGTCGGGGGCAGGATGTAACCTCCGGGAGAGGCTCTGTGACACCGAGTTCGTCCCGTGCAGAAACCCTTCAATGTGAGTCAAAGAATCCGAAAACAAGCCCAGAGCACAGGGTTACTTCTCCCAGCAACTGCGCTTCTAAGACATCGCTGCCCAGCTCGCCAAGTCCAAGGCAGCTCCTGCGCGTGGGCTTTGGGGTTGCATTTTACAGACTGAGCTTTCTGCGTCGGGTTAGGTAGCTGGAGTGGGTAAGAACTGGGGTGATTTTCAGGCGTCCGCAAAGACACTCATTGAGGAGGAAAAGCTCAGAAGATGTGACAGGCCTGGCTTAGGGCGGACTGTTCGCTGGTTACTTTTGCAAATGTGCTGGGTGGGAGGGAGGGAGGTTCTTTTCTTTTCTTTCTTTCTTTTACTTTTTTTTTCTTTTACTTTTGAAACATTGATTTTGCTGACCTGTTTGGCGAACACGGCTATATCTTCATTGAATGACTCTGACGAGCAGACGTCCCCGCCCGCCACCCCCGGCTCGCGGGGGGTACAAGTAGCTAATTCACATTTCTCAAAAATCAGTGCTAAGAGAGGGAAGAGGGGGTGTCTGCAAGAAAATACAACAGTCACAAACAACACAATGGTTAGTCCCGCGGCAGTGAAAAAAGGCGCCCAAGAAAAACAGCAGGACGAGCTCAAGGCGGGGACCCCCTCCCTGATTTTGTCATCTACTTGTTCCCCTTCCCCCACGCCCCCAGGTGACTGCTCACCTCCCCTTCCTCTTTGGGCCCCCGAAGTCGGAGGCCCTAAGCCATGGACCGTATCTGAGGATCGGTTCACCATATCTGGCCGGAGAAATTGGTAACATTTGCTAAGAATAAAACCCAAGCGGTTCCAGCAGCCATTTTGAATTAAGTTTCCCACCCCGACCGGCCCTCGTCCCTCCTCTGCACATCCAGGACCTGCAGGGGGGGAAAGGCGCGGGGCACAGGGTGTGGGAAAGCTCTTTCAAGTGGGTTCCTCCAAGGCCATCTCTCGCGAAGCCCAAGGCTCTGGGGATCTTGGTGGCAGGCGCTCAGCTAACTTGGGGAAAGGACCTCTCTGGTTGTGGGACCGACTGTCAGAGGACTGCATCTCCCAATCCCGACCTCACGGCTCTCGGAGAGCAAGAGGGCTTCTCCTCGGCTCCCTGCACACCTCCCTCCCTTCGCCGATGGTCCCCACCGCCCCCCAAAGAAAGTTCCTTCAAATGTTCCTGCGGTCAAGCCTTTCATTTTTGTTCCTGCATAATGCCAAAGCAGCTAGTATCACGAGGGGCCTAGATGTCGCTTATCCCAGCCCATCAAAAAAAAAAAAAAAAAAAAAAAAAACAACCCTCTCATGCCCGAGAGAAGGTGGGCTCGGTGGAGGCCAGGCGTTTGGCACGTGTGGAGCAGATGGACGGGTGAAAAGGCTGCTCTTTCCAAGAGCTTCACAGTCACACAAAATTTCTCTCTAAAATTCGCCAGCAGACTACCTGCTTCATATCTCAGCTGTGCCCTTAGAGCAATGTGTCTTTTGCTTTAGTTTCTTCATCTGAATGAAGGGAAAACTAGTAATGGCCATCCTGAGGAAGAGCAGTAAGGATGAACCCACATACCTGGCACAGTGGAGTCACCTGAAAAACGTCGGCTGTTCTCATTATCGTTTGTAACAACAGCCGGTTACACAGCATTTCTCTTGCTAACTTACCCCAAAGGCCGCTCCTGGAAGCCTGTGCTCCTCTGGGTGCAGAAAAAAAAAAAAAAAAAAAAAAAGCCTCCTCTAATGCCCAAAGAGGTGTCTCAAGTCTTTTATTAGCTCTCACAGCCCAGCTGGGAATTTAACAGTTTGGGGTCCTTTTCAAAAAGCTTCCCCAAATGTTCTGTCCCGGAGCCTAAACGATTTGCAGTTAACAACACTGCGGAGAGGACGCTGGGATTAAAACAAGCCCATCGCACAAGGGACCAGAAGATCAAGCAGAAAGGGTTTTCAGCCAGGGAGGGTCAGTGTTGACTGATTTTTTTTTTTAAGAAGAAATAAATAAAAATAAAAGTGGCTGCAAAGTAAAAAGAGGTCCCCCAATACATCAGCACACAGTAGGCACAAGTGACTTTCAGAGGGTTTTACCAGTCCAGGGTCTAACCCAAGGGCCCGGGAGAACACGGTGTGAACTGCAGCGGAAGACGACACCGACCCGAGAGCACCCCGCATCTACTTCTAAATCCTGCAGGTTTCGCCTTTGAACACAAAGTCCTAAAACGGCTAGAAGTTTCTTAAGGTCTGTGACAATTCAGAGCGAGCTCCTCTCCTTGACTACAGTGGTCAAACTCCCTAAATGCAAAGCATGTTCCCCCTTGCCTGACCTGCAACTGGCCTGCCTTGATTTTATTGTGCGGTGGCAGAGCCAGCATACGGTGGCTGAGTAAACTTAGCAAGCCAGAACAATCAGTGGCTTAAAAGATTTTCCTTTAAACTAAAAGTTTCGTTCCAACACAAAGGCGCCTACGTTTAGAAACCCCCAACACTCTCCCTGCGAAGTCAAGCGAGTGAGGACTCCAACCCGCTGAGCTACCGAGCCGGGGTCTGGGGGGACGAGGGACATTTGGCAACTTCTGCACGGCGACCCTTCCGCGGGCATAGCCTCGGCGGAGCGGGGCGCTGGACTGGCGCGGAGCGTGTGCGGAGATGGGGGCGGGGGGGCGTCTGGGATGGCAGGCCGCTTCCCCCAAATCTTCACGCAAAGCGAATGAAAAGTCACCAAATAATGTACCTCCAATCCAGAGAGCTCTGGCTTTCCTCTTACTGAGGGCAAAGGGAAATAGAGAAAGCATCGCCTCTCAACTGCTTAGTCTGCTGCCCGTCGTACCTACCCATAAATGGCATCTTTATCTCTCTTTAAAGCGTCATTGACGGAGGAACCCATGCTGGGAGCCATGGCGTTGGTGTGAGCTGTGTGCGGATACTGATGCGAGTGCAGAGGAGGCCCGTGGTTCAGGTGGTGGACGGGCTGCATGGACCTGGCCGCGTGCGGGTCCCCATACATCGTGGAGGGGATGCCTACTCCATCCATGCCCCCGTAATGGGGTAGATCGTCGTACTGCATGACAAACAGGAGAGAAACAGGTTCAGAAGTCCAGGCAGGCAAATGGGGGAACGGCAGGGCACGGAGCTTATATAATGTCAGTCCAGCTGGATCCTTCAACCCCGAATTCGGTGGCCTTGCATCTCTGAGGTTGATTTCTCATTAAAAAAATATTTTTAGAAGTAAAATTTCTAGGATTCTCGGTAAGACTCGGCTAGATTGAATGGTCTTGCCCTAACTTGTGTCCCTATCAACTAGCCAGAAATTCAGGATCCTTTGGCAAAAAAGGAAGGAAGAAAGAAGGAAGAAAGGGAGGCATTCTCCCGGAGGGCAGAAGGTAAAACGTGCACGTCTCTAGAGGAGGAAATTCAAAATCACAATAATAAAACATGCCAGGACAGTACAGCAAACCTGCCTAGTTTCACAGACCCTTCCCATCAGGGGGAATTAAAAAAAAAAAAAAGTTACGATGGGAACAGCTAAGCCAAGCACGTGAATTCAGACAGGCTTCTCATTTTATTTCCCTGCCAGCGTGGGGTTAGGCAGTCCTGCAAGACACTGCATTTCCTTTGCTCTCCAAGACAAACTCTGCTAAATCATACAAAACTAACTGGCTCCCTTATAAGTGAAACTCAGAGAAGGGTAGCTTCTCTTCAACATCGGGGCTGAATTTAGAATTGGGCAATATTCCCCTCAAGTTAAAGAAAATGTATAGTTGGAGCAATTATTCTATTTTTTCTATTCTTATGAACTTTCCCCCTAGACTAGATGTCTGTGAGCTAAATGTTAGTCATCAGGTTTAAAGCAAATTTAAAAGTAAATGCACATTCAACCCCCCCATCTTCCTTCTCCAGAAAAACTACTTTCATATTGTCATTACTTTTGTGTGCAAAATTTAGCTATTTAGGTTTTCCTCTTTGCTTCATTTCAGGCATGTTCTTTTCCCAAGATTTGGAGGCGCCGAGAGTGAAATGATTTTCAAAGAAAAGAGGAATTGCCACTTTCATCTCCTTCAAGCCAGAGGTGTGAAAAGAGTTTGGAAGAACACTGACATTTGCCTGAACCAAAGGAGTAAAGAAAAAATGTGTCAGCCTAGTAACTTTCTTTTGCAAACAGGGCTTTGAGGGCCAGGGCACAAATTATGCAAGGAAGGCTTTTTGTAGACCCCCTTTCTTTTAAGAAACTACCTCTGTTGGGTTGTCATTGTCTCACTTTACTCTCACTACATTTCCATTCAAATAGGAATATTGGGGAAATTAGTATTGCATTTTTAAAGTGAGTAGTTGTGTGCTTAGTATCCAATTAGTGCAGGGCTCTTCTAAGAAAAACTTACAAAGTATTACCTTGCATAAAAAACCATGTACATTAAAATTACTTTAAAAAGATGAATGCTTTCCGACCCCCAAAACCGTTGTACTATGACAAAGTTATTTGTTTAAAAATGCTAAATACTTTCAGTGATATTGAAGATGAGCATAATCAATAACATATCAGAAGTTTCTAGCTGCTTATTTTAATTTAAAACTAGCCTTAAACTTCTGCTCCTTGAATGCTCACGCTATATAACATTAGGTATCTAGCGCTGTTGGTTTCTGTTTTTTAAACAGATGATTGCCCGAGCTTGTATTTTTATTTATATAGCTGCTGGTTAGGAATCTATAGAAAACTTGATTACTTGAATTAACAATTACATGTTAATATACATAAGTCTACAAACGCATTGAATAAATCCTCTCGCTTTAGGCCACGGCTTTAGGAGCCTCATTCAAAAAGACAGAGAAAAAAGGAAACTTTTTAGCAGTGTCTTTCAGCCACGTTTCAATTTAACCTCACATTTGAGTTCCACAATTGTTTTTTAATACGTACCCTTTGCGCCATCGGCCTCCCTGGCTCCCTTCCTACTTCAACTTCTAATATATCCTCTTTAAGGCCAGTGTGAAAAGAAACAAATACGTAAACACCCCCGGAAAAAAAAATAAAAAGCACGACGAAAAATCCCTTAACGTCTCCAGCAACGTGAGCTACTGGTCCCAGATCTTCGGTCTATGGGACCTGAAGCAAAGCTCCCGAGTCACTGAGCATAAAAGCGCTCCGTTTCCAAGACAGCAGCGGGGGCAAAAAAAAAGCAGATCTTCTCTCCCCAAAAAATCAGTTAAAAAAAAAAAAGCGCCCCTCAGACCCAACTACCAAATCTCATGGCTTTCTGCCACTCCGGCTGTCAATCACAGGCGAGGTTGTCAACGTGGTGAATGAATGATCATCCGCTCAGTCTTCTTCTGGTCAGAACACCTCAAATGTTAATATTCAAATGCACAAAGCCCTAGCGCTCGCTTCCCTTGAATCAGTCCTAATTCCTAATCAGTTTCTCTCTTCTCTCGCTCGCTCTTTCTCTCTCTCTCTCTCTCTCTCTCTCTCCCTCTCTCCCTCCCTCCCTCCTGAAGAATGACACATGACATCTGCACACAGGTGAAGCCTAGAGATGCTGTTCTCTTCAAAGTGAGCTTACAGTTGCTTCTGTCTCCTCTCTCTCTCCTCTCTCTCTTCTCTCTCTCTCTCTCTCCCCCTCTCTCTCTCTCTCTCTCTCTCTCTCTCTCTCCCTCTTTGCAACTGCTGCACTGGAGGGAGATTAGAGGAGGAGGGTTAAAAAAAATGTCTGTCTGAGTTTGTCTTAAAGGAGCCACGATCGATGCTGCCCGCTTGCAGTCCCCGTGCGTGTGTAAAGTGTGTGTTGCACAGGCGGAGAGGTGGATTCCGACCAGAATGCTAGAACCCGGAAGTAGTGGTGGCCATAACAGGTCGCGTCTTACACAATGCATTGGGCTGCAGCAAGTAGGCTCCTCGGCAGGGGTGGGTGCGCGAAGCGAGCTCTGGCCGCACTGGAGGGGCAGAGAGGCGCTCCATTAAATCGCACGCCCAGGCACAAACACCCACACACCCAGGGCACACGCGCACAAGCGCGGGTAGTAGACCCCGGCCGCCGGCTTTATTTTCCGTATTCTTTTCTCTCCCTCCCCCTCCAGACTCTCTCTCCAAAGCTCTCTTGAAATAGATTGGGAATAAAAGCGGGGCAGGCAGCAGCGGGAGTTATTTTGCACAGGGCTCCGTGGATTGACTTCCTGACTTTCCTCGAAATTATTGGGGTCTGCCAGTATTTTTCGGGGCGGAGGGGGGCTGGTGCAGAAAGTAGTGGATTCTTAGAACCAAACACACCACGTAGAAAAGTCAAACCAGGAGCGAAGAGGAGGAGGCGCAGGAACAGGGCTGGGAAAGGCTGTGCTAAGAAGTCCCGAGAACGTGGGGTGGAGATGGCTGGGGCTTTCTGCAGATCCACCTTAGAGGGTTTTTTTTTTTGCTGTCAGAGGTGGACACCCGGCCCAAGGAAAGGAAATGCTTGTGTTTTCTCACTTTGCGGATCTGGACGCCCCCACCTCCTAGTCCCGGAGGCCTCCAGCCCCAGCCCCGGCGTCCTGCGCAAAGTGAGAGAGGAAGGGAGGGAACAATGAGCCCAGAACCGGGAATGTGCCCCCAGCGCCTGTTTACAAACACGAAGCTATTTATGATCGCCGGAAAGCGAAACCCGACGCGGGCTCTGGGCAGCCCGACCTCGCGGGTGGAGCCCGGGCCAGGGAGCCGCGGGGAGGGAGGCTCTTTCTCCGGCCCGCTCCGGGCGAGGCGGCCGTGCGCCCAGGGCGCGGCGCGGCGCGGCGGGGTCGGCGCGCTCGTCTGGGGCTGCAGCCGCGCTGCCTTTGTCTTCGAGGCGCCGAGGGTCTCCGGCCTCGGCCACGCTCTTTCCCCGGCGACGCCCCGCGCTCTCCTCCCCATGCCCTTCTTCCCCCCACTCCTCTTTCCGATCCCCAGTCCGGCTCAGGGAAAACTCCCAGTGCCAAAGAAAAACAAATTCACTTCGGGGGCTGAGATTTCAGACAAAAAGCTGCCCCTACCCACAACTCGGAGGCCCCAACCAGCCCCTAATTTGAACTTTCTCCCTTTCAATACCTATTCTCCGGTTTAAGCAAACAAAAAATTCCTTTTCTTTACTCTCCCGCTCTAAACCTGCCCTTTATTAGTATATTATTATATTTATTATTTTCGTTTTTATTTTTCTGCCCGCCCGGCTCTGATCTGTCGAGATGGCTCAGCCGCAGCAGCTCGACCAGCGGGGCTGGAAACCTCACATCCCGGAGCAGGGCTCGCAGCTCGCTCGGCTCGGAGCACGATTTTTTTTTCCTCCCTCCAGTTGAAACCTCGCAGAAAACTCCCCCTGCGGTCGAGTGGAAAATGAGCTCACCCAAATCTCGGTAGGCAGCCGGGGAGGAGGGCTCGGCCAATCAGGAGACGCTCCCGCCAAGGCAGCAGCTTATTGGCTGCGGGGAAAATCAATTATCAAATAATCGATCAGCAGGGAGCTTCGATCTGCCGGGAAGGCAAACTGCCAGTCCGGATTCCCGCCCTGATTGTGGCCAAAAGGCTGACTCCCCCAAAGCAGCCGGCCCCTAGCTCCCATCGCCCCTACCCTCATCCCACCCCGCCAGCTGCGGACCAACCCAAAGCGGGGGAGGTGAAGAAAGGGGAAAGAG
>NW_006791012.1:2515194-2533663 GCF_000442215.2 Lipotes vexillifer
ATTAGGGGCTCGTATCTGCATAGACTGTTTGGAAAAGATTAGGAGCTCTCAAATGTATTGAAGCCAACTCTTAATGCGCAAACTAAAAGAGAATTCGCATCGGTCCGAGAGACAGGACTGAAGTTTCTGTTTGAGTGGGCTTTCGAGGAGCAGGGGACACAGGGCGAGCATCAGAACGTAGATCTGGAATCAGATTCCACCGAGCGCACGTACCTCCCTAAGCGTCATGTATTGCTTCTTTTACTACTTCTCACGAGTCAACGCCCAGTTCCCCCCAATAGTGGAGTTTTCATAAAGCCGAGCATCAGAGCCTTCCCAGACTCCCGCACATCACCCCCGCCCCGACGCCGTACTCGCCCCATGTGTTCCCGAAGGGCTGACACGTTCACCCAACGCCTTCGGATGCGTTTTGCCTTGAAAGAGCTCCGACTGTTAAAAAAAACTCTTCCTAGGATCCCCCCCACTTGCATCTCTGTCTTCCCTCTTCCTTTCTCCTCCCACACCCCAAGTTTTAAGATCTTTTACTTTTCACCATCGCAAAATGTAGAGTTTTCTGGTACCAACGCCTCGACACATCACGCGGGAGCTTAAGGCAGGCCCGTGTGTCAGAGCCGAGAGGAGCCAGGTGAATTACCGGCGCCTTTGTGCCACTGCCTGGCAACCCCGAACCCCCACCCCACCCCGGCCCTTCCCCAACGTGAACTTGGAAACAGAACTCAGGCCAGGATGGGACCTCCCGGTCTCAGGAAGGCCATTTCTCTGTTTAATTCCTGGGAAGCTGCGCTGGCTGGGCCAGCCAACGCAATCCTTTTCCGATTACAGAGAAGACCAAACTGGGCCGGCCGCCTGCAAGCTCTTCCTGGAACCCCAGCCGGCAGCGGCCAACACCTGAGCGCCTTCCGACGGCTGCTCGCTGGGGTGTGAGCTCGTTCTCTCCAGCAGGCCCTCCCGATATCAGCGCGGCTGGCGGTAGTGGGGCACGAAGTGTGGGGGGGAGGGGAGCGTCAAGCCAAACACCGACATGGGCACAGCTACGTTTATGATCCTAAAATGAACTGCGAAGGAGATTGTGTAAGTATAATTTAACCAAGAGAAATTTACTGCGGAATACATTTCTATGACCAGTCTTTAACAGCCTTACGGGTTCTTGGGCAAAGACTTAGGTGGCCGACCGGTTTGGAGTTACCTCAGGTCTGCGGTCACGTTTTCAAATGTGGAAAAGGCCAGTTCTGGTATATAGCTCTTTGACAATAAAATGCATTTTGTATTGATGCGTTCCGGTAAGCTTTCTCTTTTGTTTTCTAGCAGAGATGGAAAAAGAAGGTTCAGGTAAATCTCTCCTTTTCCAACACAACCCCAAACTTCAAGCAGTAAAGGACTATTATGCTCTTCAACCATGATATTCAACATTAAGTTACCGACAAACAGAGTTTCCTTAAAGAATGAGCTAGTTTGAGTTTGTGGGCTTAAACTAACCTCATTAGCTTTGAAAAGTGTCTTGTTCCTTCCCTCCCCTTCTTTCCAAGTATAGCTGTGAACCCGATGGTCCTAGGCCTTCATAAGATTAATTCTGAACAACCGAGAGACTAAAACACTTTTACAATGTAATTACAGTAGTACAAATTGTTTGCCCAAACCTCATTCTGGATAAGGATTTTACAATTAGCAAACAGTTATTACAGTTGGGGCTTGCTGAGAGAAATTGCACAGAGGACCTCTGGAGTTGCAATATAGTAGCCATAAAAAAGAAGGAAAAAAAAACCTCCTTCAGCAGGGCAGCAATTAATCATCTATTAAAAGAAAAAGGTAAAGGGATAGTTCTAGGTATCTTAGAAAACTAGTACTGATATTTATAGCTGTTCTACGGCAGTACCTTTTTCTAGCTTATCTCAGATACTCGCTTTTTAAGGCAAAAGTATTTTTATTTTGCAAAAACTTGGCCTGGTGAAGGGTTCTGGCACTTGCCCCTAGCTCTTTCAACATGGGCCTTCCATACTCAGCTTACCCTTCTCATCCCAGAGCATCTTCCCCAAGATAGAGAATGAGGACTTTAAAGAGGCAGCCTGGGGCCTAGGTCTCTATTGTTTAGACCCTCAGGCAAGGAGGCATTTAAAACAAATAGTGCCCCTTTAGGCTGTTGGTACAGTCCTCCGGGAGAACTTCCCTCTAGTGTTCTGTTTTCCTATAAGGAATCGTGTCTTTGGAAAGACCTATATCCGGAATTAGGCTTTTGTCCCCGAAGTTCACACCGATGAGTCAGCTCCAAAACCCTCAGAAATTAAAAAGGCACCTCTTAAGGTAAAATGTGTGTGTATTTGCCAGCCCAGAATAAACAAAAGCCTGTTAATCAACCGAGTTTGGCAGCTGTGTTCACAGAATGATAAGGGTCTATCATCTGCCACCTATAACTTCAAGATGCCTGTTAAAATGTTGTGATTACTCTTTGTGGGCTGGAGGCTTAGGGTTTGTTCTTCAAGAACATTCATCCTCCGAATCTCATCCCACATTAGCGTTTGCATTTCAAAAAAACAGAAATAAGAGAAGGGAAAGACAGTTCAAAGAAAATAGATGTAAAATCTACTAGAGATAATAGAGGAATGTTGGAGATAAGAGCCTGGATGCCATATGAGAAAGGTAGCAAAAAGTCAAAGCTAATGAGTGGCTGTGAGAAAAGTGAAATAAACTATTTAGAGGTCTATAAAAGGGAGAAACCTGGTTAGGGGATATGAAAGGGGGTTAACCGACAGGATTAGGGAAGACGTTAATCAAGTGCCCCAAAGCAATCTGGGCTATAAGAACCTGGAGATTTGTTTACTGCATTTTGCTTCAGAAAACAAAGAATGTCTGGGTCCAGTTCAGAAGTCAATGAGAGGTCAGCTGAGGCTCTCCAATCATCACAGGGAAAATACCCGTCACTATATTCGGGCTGGATAATGCAAAAGTGAAGAAAAAAAAATTGGGTGTGTGTGTGTGTTTTCCTTACCACTTTTCTATTTCAAATCATCAAAATGCTTTGGTCTCTAGAGAGGGAAAAATTACGCTGGTTAACATAATTACTAGCTCTGACATTTTCAGAAGTTATAGAGGTCTTTTATTAATTAAATGGAGGGCTTAATAAAATATTCCTAATAAAATTTATGGTTGTCTTAAAACTTTCTAAACAGTGCTATAAATTCTTAATAAAATTAACTGGGAAATGAGTTATTAGCCCACACTTTACCCTCTCCCCCCACTTCTACATAAGGAGCGTCTGCAGGATGAAAAGGGAAATAGAAGCCTTTTAGTAAAATAGAAATATTAGCCAAAGTCACACATTGCTTTAGGAGAGGCAAAGTTTCAACTAAGTTATTTCTTATGGCTTCATCATCTGATATACCCCAAAAGCTATTCACAAAATTTCTAGAAAATCTCTTCCCCCTTTCTACTAGGTATTATACATGCATGTATACATTAGCCCATTTGAAATACAGTACTTAATTTTCTGGTCTGAGTCGTGTGTCAAGTTTAATAAAAAGCATAGATACATCATGCAAAATTCCAATATAGAATTTTGAAGGTTCAGGTTGCAAATATTTTCTTCATCTGTTAGAAGATAATTAAAAATGAAATGCCTTGTACTTTTTCTCAGTTTAATTTCTTAAAAGGTGACTTAAATAATAAACTTCTCAGTAATATTTCCCTCCAAACTCCTCATTTATAACAGTTGCTGCGTTATCTGAAGCAGCATTTTGGTGAGCAGATATACAAATCTTTTTCATATCGCTACATTTCAGAACTTTGTGGAGCTTTCTCAAGTTTGGGGATGCTTCTCCGTTTCACAGATACAACACAGGCTGGCTGACTAAACAGTACACTCAGTACACTCAAACACACTCCAAACTAAACCAAATAGCTTTGGTGGATTGTTCAACATTTGAAGGCTTGATCTTTTGTGCCGTCTACTGGACAATGGAAAAACTACAGTCCCTATGATTTAAGAAACTTTTTTCTTGTCCAGCATTTGGGGGAGGGGGCGTGATTTGGGGCTGGTAAGTAAGGGAGGACCACAGGACCCAACTTAGACTCACAGGACAGGTTTTGTGGCCTACTCGTGTGTTCAAATCCAAGTTTAGGACATTATACTAAGTACAGGCACACTTCAACCACTGGACTAAAGCACAAGGCTAAAACCTACATTTAATACAGTTGTGCATGTGTGGGGGTGCACAAAGTCAGCTTGGGAAGAAAAAGAAAAGATGGTGGGACAAGCCTGGCATCTCTGAAAAAAATATATGTGTGTGTGTGTGTGTGTGTGTGTGTGTGTGTGTGTGTGTGTGTGCACATGCATGTGCATGCAGTTACTTGGCTCTGAGTGTGAATTTGCTTGACAGTCAAGTTAAATGTGTCTACTGCCTAGCTAATCCAGGATGTACAAATTAATTTTTGAAATTCAGAACGTAATATTGTTCAGTAATCAAGAAAAGTACTTGTAGGAGGGACAGAATGAAATTGGTAATTAGAAAATTTTTAGTGCAGTTCCTCTTTTGGCATTATTGGATGAAAATATGAAACTTCAGTGTTTTCACTTGGAGACCACATGTGGGAGAAAGTGTGGCTGAAATTCAGTCAGATGCCTTTGTGTAACAGAGACTGTTTGATGTTCTCTTAAACATTTAAAAATATTGTATACATTTTTTGTTATGATTAAAAAAAATATTTATGGAGCTCTAGCATTATGGAAGCTTTGTACAAAAAAAAAATTCATGAAGCTAACTTTGACCTCTGTTTGATATTGACATATTTCCTGAATAATCACAATTATTCTAGAGAACTGATAAAGCCCACACCAATAAAATATGGAGAAGTCAAGCTGATTTTGGTGGACGAGACATAGACTTGGGTACCAGCCTCTTAAAACTGTTTATTTGCTTTCCTGAAGTTAAAATTCCTTATTGCATTAAAAAAGAAAAACACCTATTAATACATGACTAGTTATTAGGGTGCTGTTTAATAAAAACCCAGTAGTGAAAAGGAGACAGCTTTAGGACACTTTATTGATGCATAGATATATTTCAATGATATACTTCAAATATACATTTTGATGTGGCACTATGTCAAATGACTTTAAAATATTGTGTTAAATGTAGATATGTCAGAGAACTTGGGCTGACACTGACTACTTAAAGCAGTGAGATTGCTTGCATTGCAGTGTAAAAGAACAGGATGGTTTCAGTTGGTCTGCAGAGATGGCGGTGATTGGGGATGGGGGATGCCGGTGGTGATGGCTGTGGTGGGTGTCTTTTCAACTTCAGCATAATCAACTGAATTGTGAAAGTTTATTTTATAAGATGCCATATGGTTCCAATGGGCCAGATTAAAACAACAACAAGGACCCTACTAACAATAGCGGGAAAACGTAGTCGAGTCTTACAGGAACCAATCATAAGTATTCACGCTTTTGATAAATTCTAAACTAGTAGTGGAAGTACTGAGTGCTGGGGAACGTCTCCAGTCACCAAACGCAAACGTTTACCTTTGAAGCAACAGGATGAGCCAGACTGGTCATGATTAGCGTCCACGCTGGACTGTATAAAGAGGCATATTTTGTGAAAACATTCAGGCAAAAATCGTACTGATTATTCAAAAATAAATATTTTAACATTTCATTGAGTGATCCAATGAATAAGAAAAATATCGAAGGCTTTCTGCAGCTCAGAAAGAATTCTAGTAGCGTGAAAAACAGAGAAGGAAAGAACTAGAAGAAACTGAAGGACGCCCGCTGAGTAGTTATTCACTTGTGAATATCTGAAATGGTACCTTTACGTGCCCTTATTTTGAAAATGAAAAATAAATATCATCTTTCCTTGTCCTTTTTTAAAAAATTAACGTCAAACTCTGGTTACGCTTGCTAAAAATCATAATTTGTTTCCAGGCGATTTATGCGAGAAAGAGCCAATTTGAAAACTTACAACTAATGAAAGAAATCGACGTACAAGCCGTAAAGAAATCGGTTCACAGCCGAGCCCACAGCCCTCAGAGGCTCCCCTCTTCCGAGCTCATCTAGGATAACTTCATTTAGTGGCAGATCTGCGGCCACTTCCGGGCCTCTCTGCCGACTGGGTCCTTCCTCCGCTGCCTCCGCAGCCTCTCTGCGGGGCTGTCCTGTCGCCTGTGCGTGGCAGGGTGCCAGGTCCCGCGGCGCCGAGCCACCCAGAGCCCCGGGCCTGCCTGCACCCCCGGGGGCGCACACTCCTCGGGGCGAGTGGAGGGCCCGGCAGGATACGCTGCCCGGGGTGGGCTAGGTTTGGGGAAACGTGTTCCCTGGGGACCCCGAACCGTCGGGAAGGAGCCAAAGGTTTTCTCTCCTGCCAGTGCACCCCCTCCCACCATTCTAGACCGCGATCCTGTCTCCTTTGGGGTTCGCCCCAGCCTCCGCCGGAGGGAGGGAGGGGGGTCAGACCTGCGCCGCAGGGGTGGCGACCCGGAAGCCGGAGCTCGAAGGACCCGCGGACCCCGACGCGGCGACTCGGGGTACCGGGCTCTGTCTGCCGGTTCTTGGGGCTGAGCACCCAAGGGCGCCTCTCTCCCCATCAGGATTCGGGGACACGGGCTCACCCCGCAACCCCTTGCCAATTAGCCTAATTCTGGAAGCTTCTCGCCTCCGTTCCTGGACGGCTCTTCCCGGGGCGCCGTGAGCCCCGGAGTGCCGCCCGTCTCCCGCTTCCGCCTCCGAGGCCGAGTGTGCTCTGCGAGTCTGTTTGGGACGCGGGAGCCTTCGGGGACCCAGGCCCCCCAGTGCCCCCTGCGCCCGCGGCGACCCCTTGGAGGGGCTGGAACAAGCGCGCGTCTGTGGCCGAGGTTATTATTTCAGGTGCGCTAATGGGATTAGCGGCCGCGGGAGAACTGTGTGGGGATGGATGCGGTTCCTTCTCCCGGTTTCTTCCGCCGCCGGGTGGAAGGGGCCGCACCGCCCGCTCGGCGCGAGCTGCGCTCACACCACCCAGGGAGGCGGCGGACCCCGCGCCCTGGGCCTGGAGGGCGGGGAGCGGGGCGGGGGGGAGGGAGGGGGAAGGAAAGGGGAGAGGCGCAGAGCGACGGCGACAGAAACGCAAGGAGGGAGAGAGCGAGCGGCAGTAACGGAAAGACAGAGTCAAGGAAAGCGACAGAAATCGATCAGATCCAGTCCTGTCCGTCCCCAGGACGCAGTGAAACAGCCATTCCACAGCGGCCTCGCCAGAGAAGGAGAAATGCGCTCTTTATTCCCGGATGCTTTCTGCTTCCGAGGGAGCCTTATCATAGACTTTTGCATAATTGCATATTGACTTTCCTGAATAGTTCCGCAGCTATTTATGCTTCCACTTGTTCAATCGCAAACAATTCCTTTGGGGGAAAGTAAAAGAAAATGTGTGTGTGTGTGTGTGTGTGTGTGTGTGTGTGTGGGGTGAGAACTAAGGCCAGAGGCAAACAGTACGACCCTCTTGCAAAATGTCCCCTAGGCCATAGCAGAAATGACCATCCTCTCCTGGGAAGTGCGAGTCACCATCCCAAATAGGGTGAAATGATCGGTCTGCATTGGGCCGATTTTTCACAGCCCCTTCCCCACCATAAAGAACCAGAGAATGTTTGGGCTAAGTCAAAGCATTTAGTTCCATTTGCCCATTTCACAGATGAGCAAGCTGAGAGCGAGAGAGGTTAAGTGACCTATCCAATTTCTTCTCCCTCTTTCCTGGGTGTCTCAAAATTCTCTTTTTATATATATTCCCCAATACTTAAAAAAAAAAAAGTCACAGCTACAGAAGAAGCCTTTCCAACTCTTATTTCCTAAGATCACTGGAGGTCAGTGCCTCTGTATCTTCTTGTCAAAAGCAGCTGCTGTGTAAAGTTGATGGTTGTGTGTGAGTGAGTTTAAGGGCTGGGGAGGGGCGGGGGTGACTCTTCCCTCCTCCCCTGTCTCAACCCTGAGTCCATCACCAGACCCTTTCTGAGAGCAGCAGGCTGGGAACTTGTTGCTCTGTGAAGGCCCTTCCACAGAGCATGGAGAAAGAAGCAAAGGAGAGCTTGTATTTATTTGGTGGTGATGCTGCTGGGGTCTCATAGGCTCAGTTTTTCTCCAACCAACCCTCAACCCTCAAACAAACAAACAAACAAACAACTCAGGCCTTTTGCTTCGACTTCCTGTGACTGAGTGACCCCAAGCAGAAAACTGGTCCAGGTCACCCAGGGCAGGGAGCCGGGATGTTCAAGGCCTTATTTACCCCAGGATTAAAAACAACAATCCCCTCTAACTTTGTCTCTCCTCAGCAGCTTGCCTTTTAAGGATGTGAGAAGGAGCTTCTTAGAGTATAAACAGACATCGTAACTCATGGAGATGTTTAGGTTTCAAGTTTGCAAAAACAGCACTTTAGCCCTGCTTTCCTGAACCCCACTACAACTAAGACCCAGGCTACCAAACCCTTTGCAAAGGCATCCTGTATCATTTATGGGCAAAATATATTTTTGAGTGGTCACTTCTAATTTTGAAATATTTTTATTTTTATCTTCAAACGTGACTCTTAAATCAGTTATTTATAACCTGCTTTTCCCCATTCCCTGATTATTTTTTAGCCTTTCATTTACAATTTTTTGTTACCTTGAAATTTGCCTTGATTTGGGTGTTTGGTACAGAAAACCTGCTTGTAGGCTTATTATCTGCAGCCATCTGCATTTATTTAGTCAAAACTCTGTGAAGTTTACTGTTTTCATTTTTGCTGTTGTTGTTGTTGTTTTAACTCATTGACTATTAACAAAAAATAGCCTAACACCCTTTCAGGTTTAAACCTTAGTTCTGTCCTAGCCTAGCTTTTGTGAAAAGCCCATTGCACTGGGCTTGTTGATTCACATATCTTTTAGTTAAAAATCTTTTGAGGATTTGAGCCCAGACTTTTGTGATATACTGCACTATAAGTATTTTATTCTCAACTAGTTAGTGATTGTAGGCTGGCACAGAGAACAATTTTGGAAATCGGTTCTATTAGAAAAAGCTCTTTGTACTTACAAATATTCCCAGCCAGGATGCTGGGCAGTGGCTGTGAGGCTCAGCTCACAGCTGAGACTGAGTACACTTGGGTGCAAATTATAACTCAGTCACTAACGGGCTGCTTGCATTTGAAGAATTTAATCACCTGCAAAATGAATTGGTTATGTTATTTTGTTCTGTAAGTCTACTTTTGATTCTTGTATTTAGTGATGATTCTGTATATAAAATTAGACACAGAGAAAATGTGTAGCTTCATAATGATCAAAAAAGTTTAGTGTTAAGACATTGCAATATTACCTATTTCACAGTAAATTTTTAAAAGGTTGATATTTTGGAGTTGGATGGCAGAAGGTTATCCTAAAGCAATGTTTCCCTGCCTTGATTCAGCCATTTACATACAGCCATAGGGGTTTTGCCCTGTTTAATACCCTCTAATTACTATTTACTTGTTCTTTTAAAAAAAAGTTTCAGCTAAAATAAAACACATAAATGTATTTTAAAATGAAACTTTATACCATAGGATTTCTTTTGTATCTTTCCTAATGCAGCATACAATAATACATTTAAAACAATTTGCTTGGGTACATGCTCCTAAATCATCTTTACCCCACTTTGGGAAGCAGTGACCAAAGGTCATTTTAAATCTGTTCAATATGCCATGTTCAGCATGACCAAGTACTGTTCAACAAATATCACACACTGAACACAAAGAAGAGGCATTTGGCAGAGAAAGAAGTGAACACTAATGACTTGGAAAAAAATAAACACTCATTTTAGGAAGAAATCATTAGTGTTTTATAATTCAGCTTCGGTATTTCAAGTGGGATTGCATCTTGTAAACCTGTAACTGCAAACTTGCGGATATTGGTGAACTATATGACGCTTCCATTTTACATGACTGCATTTTGAAATATAATCACTACAATTTTAGATATTTGTAAGGCCCAAATTTTAGATAATAATATGCAATTTTTTGAAAACTATACTAGATTCTGTAAAAATGACAATAATTTCTCACAAAAACCTTCAAAATACTGAAATCCGAAACTCCTGTGCTTTATATTCCAGGGAAGGAAAACATAAATGCGTCTACTTTGGACTTTTTTTTTTTTCAATTTATTCACTCTCTACTCCCCGCTCTTTTGAGATTCTTCCTACAGGGAAATCAAGTGTCAGAAGAATTCCTTAATACCTTCAGGCACCGCAACCTCCAGATATTACTCTCAAAGTTTGAAAATGACGACTTAGGTCTTTGTTGAAAGGTACACCTGAAAGAACTAAAGTTAACAGAAAGATGTCTAAAGCATAGGATTAATTTTTGTTACCGTTTGATTTTATCTGAATATTCTTCAGCGTGGTTTAGAGGTTAAAACACTTAATTCAGGGCTTCCCTGGTGGCTCCCTGGTTGAGAGTCCGCCTGCCGATGCAGGGGACGCGGGTTCGTGCCCCGGTCCGGGAAGATCCCACATGCCGCGGAGCGGCTGAGCCCGTGAGCCATGGCCGCTGAGCCTGCGCGTCCGGAGCCTGTGCTCCGCAACGGGAGAGGCCACAACAGTGAGAGGCCCGCGTACCGCAAAGAAAAAGACAAAACAAAACAAAAACAAAAAACACTTAATTCTTTCTCCACTGGCCAGGCAACTTCTGGAGACACTTTCTCTAGTTCCCTGATTTCACATTTTCTGTGTAGCATTGCACACTGAATTTGTAGAGCGAGATATAATTTATGCCTAGATTTCATTTCTTTATGCCTAATAGTAGTTACAGTTTTCAGCAAACCAAATGCCATTCACTGGAAGCCTTTATTCTGCTTGGTTTTTTCCTAAATATGGAATTAAGTTGAAATAATAATTTATTGAAACAACATAAACACCTGACCATCTTCAAAACCAAGGAAAATCAAAACCAAAAAGCACTGCTTAGCACAACCAGAATACTTAAGAACTTAAAAACCACAAAGTTGGAAGTGGATAGTTATGGCTCTTTTAATAACTGTCATTTTACCGTGATTCTAAATCAGTATCCCAGGATGATGAGGAGTGTGGTTGAGCTTCAAAATGCTCTGGAAACCACTGCTTTGAAGGTCAAACAGCCATGTTTAAGTTCCCAGCTATACTGCGCTACCAGCGATCCTTGGTGACATGGGACCAACCACGCCCCTGACCCAGTAAGAACAAAATGCTCACAGCCAGTTAGTTCTCTGACTTGTGATTCTGTACTTGGCAGTTACCATTTTTTGCCTTTTCTTTGAGCATTTAACTCACTTTAGTTTTATATTTTTGCATTTCTGTGGTAGTTGGCCAGCACCCCTTTTTATCCTGAGCTAATTTACACTGAAAAGTATTACATATTTTCGGATACTCTAACCCGTTCAATGCTTAGGGCTTATTTGTTTGAGATGCAACCAATGAGCCTTCCTCAGTGCTTGAAGCTTTTTACCCCAAGAAGGAATAGTTTGAATTTGTTTCAAAATTCTCTTCTTTTTATTTGCTTTTTCCTTTCCTATGAGTCTGTAATTTAGTTCTGCTGACACAGTTGGTTAACCCCATACCGGAGAGCTGGTTAAAAAACACTTTCTAAAAATGTCTATTCCTATTGCTGGTATTAATCAGCACTTTTTTTTTTTTTTTTTTTTTTTTTTGCCTATCGCTTTCTTTGGGTTTGTTTATCAAAATCTTTCCACCCCAATAATTCGAAATGGGCACAGTTAAAATGCTACAAACCCTGTTCTTTTTAGGATGGGGTAGTTCTCACTGCATAATCTCTAATGTACTTGCTACTTGAGAATGATTCCGGAGAACAGTAAGTGGGCTTAGAGATTCTATCTCACCTTGTATGTGCCAGAACAAATGTGAGCAATAATCAGGTTTGTTCTCATCCCTGTGTTTAGGGGACCATTCAATTGCACAACAGATTCCCCTCTGGAGGGATACTTTCTTGAAAAATCTGAATAATTGTTGTAGGTAAGCTGAGAAGCTGCTCAGGCTTATTTTATACACTCAGTTAACTGAGTTACTTTATTTTTGTTTGTTTTTTAACTGAGTTACTTTAGACACTCAGTTAACCCAGATACCAAGGCCACCCTCAGTATCCTACCCCTGTTCTCTTGGAGACTTTTAATAAGACATGAGGTCCGAAAACAGTTTCATAGTTTACCTGCTCTTCTCATTGTCGCTGACGTTTTGGGGGATAGTGATAAAAAGGCAAGTCTGTTGCCAATTTCATAAATCGGTCTTTTCTCTCTGCTGTCAGGTTGCCCTTCTCACTAATGTCACCGTATGTCACTGCTTGTCCCAGACAATCTGAGATTGACCGAAAAGTCTTTGAATAACTTGTGGGTCCTATTGCCTGTAATTGGTAAGAATTTGCCGACTTTTGGGCTTTACACTGTTCTGTTTAGAACAGTGTTATTTGTGTGACATTAATTGTCTGTCCTAATCAAGTCTTTGATGTTCGGGGATAAAATTGAGAATTTAATTTTTGCCCCTAGTTTAAGAAAATATTTCACAATTTACAAAGCATGCACCACCCCATGCCTAAAACCTTCCTTTATTCCCCAAAACCCTGTGAGGACATGTTATTATCATCTCCATTTCACAGATATAGTTTAAAGTCACACAACTGTTTAGGATCAAAGACTGTGTACTGAGCTGTGGCATCAGTGGAAGAACATCTCTGTAACTGCATCCTTTCATTATGCTAAATATTTGGGAGGGAGGGCATGAGAAAAAAATGAGGAAACATTTCCTTTTGGTTGAATTTTTTAGTTATTTTCTCTTTCTCTCCTATCATCTACTATAAAATTAGAAATATTTGAACTTCTGGAACCTATCTCCAGAAAGTTTTACTATTTCTAGCGTCCAGACATTTTGAACTGATTAACCATGCTCAGTGTGAAATGTTTGCTCCTCTGATTTCAAAGTTACTTTTTGTTGCACAAATAATATCTATTTTTGAAAGATCATGCTTGAAATTAGCTATAGAACACAAGATTATTATATAGATTTATTATAATCTTTCATTCTACAAATATAATATTTGTTTTGTTCTTACAGTTAGTATACCTTTTTTTGCATTTAAAAAAACTATAACATAGACATAACTCAATGTATGAGATATTATGGCATGGTTTTCAAGGAGATAGCAATTCAAATTTTCCATTTAAAGAGAGAGAACAAAACTTCTTTCAGGAAATATTAGTTAATCGGCAGGAGTCCTTTTCAGAGCACAGTTACCATGGGATTGAGAAGTATTTGCTAATTATAACAGTGCACTAATTATCTGCTTTTACATCTCATCTTTCTGTCTTTCCGTCTAAATTCACTTCTAATTATACGGTACCCTTTTCACATATGGCATATCTAAAAGTGTTGCTTTTATCAGATATGAATTCTTTTACTTGGAAATATTAGAGACATAGTTTCACTTCCAAGATAGTTTTTCCTACAATATAGTGAAATCTTTTGATTATGGGTTGAATAGTCTGTCATGTTGGGGGGAGGGAGGGACTAAGGTTTAAATATTAGACATGTTGCATCTTCCAAAAGAGAATAGCAAGGCTGATCAGCCTTGTCATTGTTTCTATTTTTCAAATGCGGTTAAGCAAATGCCACATTACCCACTCATCATCACCATCATTGTCATCATATTTTTATTACTCTTCAGAATTTCAAATGTTGTAATTGATGGACAGATATTTAAAACATAGTGTAATAAAGGAAATATCACTGGGTCATCAGAACCTATTTTGATGGGATTCATTGGTCGTCTGGATTGCAGAGGTAGAGGCTCGAAACAAAAGCAACAATAACAACAACAAATGTGACTTCAGTTCCTGTATCCTGATTCCCCCTGGGCTTATTGAGCGCATAGAAACAGGAATTCACTTTCTGTGTAAATAGAGTCTCACTCATCTCCCCAAAGCAGGAATTTCACTGGGGTCGGGGGGGGCACTTATAAATTGAGGGTCTCCATCTTTAGGGGATCTACAGGGCTTCCTCCCAAACACAGGCTCCTGTGACAGCTGTTAGTCCAACTCATTTGTGGGTATACACTTTCTCTAACTCCACTCCTTGATCATACTTTATCGATTATGAACTTTAATGCACACATATTCATTTCAGTGTTTATTTGTTTTAAAAGAAAGCTTAAAGAATAATTTATAAGCTTTTAAAGAAACATCTGATAGAGTACTTGAAGCTTCTGCAAATACAAACAAAATCTGCTCTGCAGTATTTAAGCACATATAGATATGTGGATCAAGCAGTTTTAGATCTCAGGCTCCAGGAGGGGGTCGAAGGAGTTGGATGGCTGGATGAGCACGAGGGGGAACATTTATTGAGGGCTTCTTCTGTGTTAGTCAGTGGGTTAGATGCTTTTGTACACATTTCTTTCATTTTGGTAACATTCAAGGCTATTGACGGTTGATATAACAGTCAAATCAGAACTTGAGTTCTGATCTGATATATCTTCTACATTGAATTACACTGAGCTAAAAAGTTGGATTTTCTGCTATCAGTTTCACTTTTATGCCTGGCCACAAAATCATTTACACCCATTCAACCTCAGATGCTCAATTGCCCAGCAAACTAAGGATGTAGTGAAGGCCTTGGGAGCTACGTGGGGGCATTCCCTGCAACTAGAGACATTTCTGCAATGGAAGAGCCTCTTCATTATTTGAACAGAGACCTCTATCCATCCTTCCCACCCCCAGGCCTGAGGCTCCTCATCTGGAAATCAGGATGACTTGGTTCTATTTTTGATATTCCTCCCAGCCCCAGTGATTTGTGAATTTTGTATTTGATTCTGCTGATGCCAAATGTTTACAGCTGAAAGGGGGAAGGCAAACTAATTATAAACAGAACTTTCCCAGTTAAAATCTCAAGGGCTCAAGAGAAATGATTTAAGTATTTTCTGACTCTGACAATCGGAAATGCATTCCTGTGTGGCAGTTATAAGATACACTGAAAAAAAACCCTTTTTTTTTGGGGGGGGGGGTCTTTTACCATTTAAGTTGTAATATGTTATGGAAGTGAAAAGCTTCCAAAAGGGTGGAACAATAGTCCTAATGTTAAGCCACTGCAGATTGGGGGTTATTTCTTGACTGTTTGCTGTGTGCTTTGGAAAAGGAAACCATCCCTCTCTGGGCTCAGTAAAGTAATGTTAATTCCATCTCCTTCAAAATGGAGTTCTGATGTTTAAATGTTCATAACTCTCTTTAAGTTCTTCACATGATAATTGTGACATAAAGTACAAAGTATTATTCTTGGAATGGGGTAATTTTATCCAATTAAGTTTTCTCTGAGCCATCACCTGGGTCGGAAACATTGTTATTACCTTGCAAATTACTTTGTACTTAGGCTTTCTCATGTTCCCTAATCATGAGCAAAAGTCCCATCCGAAGGCTTAGAATGCTTAATATTTGCAACATGGACTTTGATGGAACATTACAGTGAAGAACAATCTGGTCAGTGCTGTACTAAGGGTGGGTCAGAAGGACCTAAATCTCCTTGAGGATGCAATTTATGCAATGCCATTAGCCATTCTTGGAACAGCTGTATAATTAATAACTGGACACAGCATGTCATTAATTTGAATGGGATCATAGGAGACTTTGAGTTTGAAGCTAGGAGTCAAGCTGGCCTATGAGATTTGCCTGAGTTTCTAGAGACTGGGGTCTATGATCATTTGGTGGTGTTTGCTTTATGAAATGCAGCCAGCCCTTCAAAAACAATTGCCAAACATGGAATTTGTACTCAGTATTTCCTAGCAGACACTAGAAGTTACCTGCCATGTTTTAAATGGACCAGTCTAGACACTGCTCTTCATTCATTAATTAATGCATTTATCCAATAAATTATTTATTGATGACCTCTGTTCCAGGATCTGGATTAAGGAAGACAAAGAAGTAGGAGGGTGGGGATCCTGAGGAAGTGTGTGATCAGTCTAGTTACCTTCACGGCCAGTTCACGTATTGTTTTAGCTGCTGGTTTTATTTTGGAAGTTGTTCTAGAGAGTTGTACTGTCACATAGAATGAAAATGACTCCTGTCCACCCCCGCCTCAATCCACAGCTGGGGTCAATTCATCAGGCATTCCGTGAACTTTTATTACATTCAAGAATAAAAGAGGCATTTATGATAATTAACATTAAAAAATGAGAAAAAATGGCTCTCGTTTTGGCCACAAATTTTTGAAGTTTGTATGGCAAGTGAAATGAGAGCATTCCATCATTTTTAGTGTATGCAGCTGCTTAGGTATTTGAGAAATAATTATCTCCTTTTCTTCTTTTCCCCAACTCCTCTGATTATGTCAAAATTGCAGTTACTATTAAAGCTTGCATAAACACACCAGGAAGTTAAAGATTAAATTATCAAAATCGTACTGAAAAAGAAATACTAAAGAAAAAGGAAAAAACATGCATAATCCCACCATCCAAACTTAGCTAAAAGCAATTTCTTTCTTCAGAGGTATGTTTTTATATGATTATGTGCTTCTGCTTTCCATTGTTTTATCTCTTTTTCAAATTCTTACATAAACTTTATATCTATTTGTAATGTCTACCTAATATTACAAAGCCTAGGTGTACCATCCTACAGTTAAATACCACCTACTTTTGTATATTTATTTTGTCTCAATTTTTTTTTTCACTATTGTAAATTAAGCTACAGGGTGTGTGTGTGTGGGCATGTGGACTTCCCTACATTTCTTTTAGATAGATATCTAGAAGTTAGAATTCTAGGTCTTTAAAACATATTAAAATTTTTATGGCTTTAAAGATTATTTTCTTTTGCTGAATTGTCAGCATTGGATACAATGATTTAAATATTCCCCTTACCAAAATTTCTAGGTAAAAATAAACGCTTATTTTTAAAATTGCATTTTTTATTACATGCAAATTTGTACATGTCACTGTTTAGTAGTTCTTGTCCTTCCTTTTTGAACTGTCTATTCACTTTCTCTGTGAATTTCTCTGTTTGGGATATTGTAGCTTTGAAAATTTAGAATCCTCTTTCTTATATGAAGGAATGTATGAAGTCAACATGTATGATGTTTCTGAATAAATATTAATAAAATTTAAAATGCTCATAAAAATACAAAACTAAAGCAGATTTGCTATAATTATGTATGTGTTTGAAAGTACTTAAGGGAAAAAAAATCAGTAGAAATTCATAAATGTATTACTGTAATTGTGGTTATAAGATGGTGAATAATGTTTACTTTCCTTTTTTACTTTTCTAATTTTCAAGGTTTCTATAGTGAATGTGCACTATTTTCTTTTAAATCAGAAAAAGCAGTTATTTATAGATATGTCTTTCTTTTCTCTCAACTAATTTTTTTTTTTTTAACTTGGACATTTTTTTTTTTTTTGGCCAGACCACGCAGCTTGTGGGATTTTAGTTCCCTGACCAGGGATCAAACCCTGGCCCTTGGCAGTGAGAACACACAGTCCTAACCACTGGACCGCCAGGGAATTCCCTACTTTGGACATTTTTAAGACCTGAGTTTCACTGAAACTGATGGGAATATGCGAGTTTGGAAGCTATATGCAAGTGAAAAGGTAGTTTCTGGAAGATTCTTTCCCTTGTGAAACCCAAAATTTCTGAAAAGATGATTGGGAAGAGGAAGCCAGATTGATTCCTCTGAGTGGGTAAGAGATATTCAAAGTGCGTTTTCCTGTGACCAAACCGTGTGGAATAAATGATTCTTAGCTGCTGCTGGTGTCACTTTCCAGGCTGTTCTGAGACTTTGCATAGTAAGGTTTTTGTGTCATCTTCTGCCTGAATTTTCTCAGTGACAAATTATCATGGATGAAACGGGTACACAAATTATAACTGGATGTCCACGTTTTAAAAGTTTGCCCTTAATTTAAAATACCTTTTTTGTACAAGTGTCAAATTTCCATATTTGGTCAATTTCAATCAATAACATCTATTGTTTGCAAAAGAATAACAAGTAGACAGGCTTTCCAATCTCTCTCTTGGTTAGTTAGAGAAACAGTGGAAGCCTGTTCATCCTGAGCCCTCCACTCTCGGCAGGTACCAAGCCTCACCTGACGGTGCTGTACTATGACTGCAGGTAAAAATGGTGGAGAGAAGTTAAAATTGACTCTTGGCTGCTGAACTAGAAAAAGTCTCAGGAAAGACCAATCTCTCAGTAAAGACCAATGTTGCAGGGACATATATTTCAAAAATTCCTCCAAATCTCCAGCGTGGACAAGAAATGGTGCACAGATTTTCACAGAAATAAAAATTCATTATTTCTCAATAGTGTAAACATTTGTTCGTCTACATTTTAGTCACTAGTTCTCCACGAGAGTATATTTTTAAAATTAGGGTTTTGTCTTTATCTTTGAGATGACATTCTTGGATTGGGCAAAGGGAAAGGGCACTTTCTATTCTTTGGCTTTACAAATCCTACAAACCTGAGTAAAGCAGGGCATGTTGAGGTTTAGGGGAATGATGAATAACACTCTTT
>NW_006791012.1:2533691-2552669 GCF_000442215.2 Lipotes vexillifer
TCTTTCTCATTCCCAAACCCCTGGGTTAGGGACCAATTGAAAGATTCACATAGGAGCATGATGGAGAAACATCAACTCTGGGGAAGAAAACAAGCTGATTAGAAAACAAGGCTTAGATCTAGGCTGCTAACACCCATCTTGTCTATTTAATTAAACAAACTTACCCAACGAAGTCTTCCCAAACCACAGCTGCATAGGTATGTGAGTCCTGAGCATAGGCTGCCTGAAATTGAAAGAAAACTCAGCACTCAGCAGAGGCTGAGCCTCCAAGCTTGGTTCTTTTTTCCTGTCCAGATTCACTGATTAGGAAAACTGATCTTTCAGAGAAATGTGAAAGTGGTAAGCAAGGAAGGCTTTGGAAGACTTTCTTCCATACTTTGACTTAATGAGCATGGAAGTTCCCCCTTCTACGGAAATGAATAGGAATAAGCGTTCCCTCCTCACAAATAAATTCAGTGAAATAATGATTGAAAAGTAAATATTATGTGGATTTGAGGCATGAGTGGTAGCCCTCTTTGGATGTGTGTAAACTGTCATCCTTAGGACGTCCGGGAGAAGTTGGCAGGGTATTTCCAAGATGAGAATTCTTTTCTTCTCCCAGAACTTGAAAACAAACAACAGCAAAGAAATCTCTGTAACATTCCTTAAATAAGCTTGATAAAGTGTGTGAAGACAGAGGTACTGGGAATCTTGAGATACAGATCTTATCTCACTCTTCTGGGTCCAGTACTCCAGGGAACACACGAAAGGGCACTTTTCTGAATAACTCACTTTGCATCCTTCATTTGCAGGGAAGGTGTCTGGGACAATGTGTGGTCCACCAAGGGGAGAAAACCCTAAGAGGCCTTTCTAGAGCGTAACTAAAATTGGAAGAACCACCAGGACTGGCAATTGTGCTTTTCTCTGTTTGGCAGGAAGATGGAAAATCAGCTCAAAGTAGGATTATTCAGAGGTAGTAAAAGACAAAAGAAATATGATTAAGACCTCTCAGGGTACTGTTGACCCAGAGAAGAACAGAGTCAAAGCCTTTTCAGGTTTCTTAGGATTTCCTGTGGACATCTACTGTGGAGTAATATTGGCAGCGCCAATGCCCTAAGGTTTTGCCGATTTAAACATCCTTTCTCCAGTATTCCTTCATGCTCCAGCCTCCAGGGATGGGAAGGGGATGGGAGCTGCTCTTTTGGTGGGGACGGTTGAGGCTGGGAAAGAAATTTTAGTGTTGTTTCTTTCCGAGGAAGTAGATGTCTTCTATTCCTTGAATTGGGGGAAAACAAATCTAAAATTCATGACCACGCCCCAAAGGAAGAGGATAAACTTCTAACTAGGAATGTGAATCCAAGTGAGGAGATTTAAAAGATTATTACAGAAGAAGAAAACAGAACTAATCCACTAATCATAGTTGATTCAGCCTCTGGTCTGTCTCCCTTCGATGATAGAAATTCAGAGTCTAGAATGGAAACCCTTAGCATACAGACTTCAAACCAAAGAGAATCTGCAAAAAGGGCCCAGATGAGGAGGTGTGGGCAGTCACTGAGAATCCATGTACGCCATATTCTGACCAAAAGAAAGTCTATATAGAGCCATACTCCTCAAATGACAGTAATCTGGGGGAAAAAATGTTGGCATCGATTAAAAATACTGTAAGAAAGAAAGGAAGAAACATGGTAGGTTAATGATATAAAAATCAAGTCTGGAGAAAGATACACCCCAAGAAATAGAAAACTATTTTTGTTTGCAAGTGCTATGAACTGTCAAAGAAAGTAAAGGGAATATTAAATCTTTGAAACAAGCCATCAAAGTGTATAAATAGTATTATGAATTAGAAAAGAAAATTGAAAAGTAAATAAAATAAATGGAGACCAATATATATATTAAAAAAAAACCCTTGAAATTCTACTGGAAAGAAATAAAAAAGAAGAAGACTTAAATAAATGGGAAGGCATTATCTGTTTCATGGATAGGAAGACTCAAGAAATTTATTGTCACTAAATTATGTAAGTGTGAATACCCAAGATGAGTTATAAAAGAAAATTTAAATGGGCAACTAACTTACAAAAATGTAATACACTCAAGTAATAACTGGGATGTGATAAATGTGACATACCTAATCACTGGGGAAAATATAATCCAGTTAATAAACGGCACACTGCCTAACCACGTTTTTAAAAAAGAGAGAGAAAGAAAAGTGGGATTTCTACATTACTTTCTCTCCTGAAATAAATTCCACATTTGTTTAAATATACTAGCAAAACAAAACAAAAATCCCCAAACCGTAATTATAGTGTATAAAGTATACAGCTTGTACAATCCAGAAGCTAGAAAGGAAAAGATTGCTCTTGTTACCGTCCCTTTATTTGAAATTATATGCTTTCGTATTAGTTGATCAATGTTTGCTTCTCCACTGCATTATTAAGGTCGATGCAGGTTCAACATCTGTTTTGGTCACCACTGTGTCCTTAGCACATAGTAAATATGCAACAAATATTTGTTAACTAAATGGATCAGTGACATCTGGATAAAAGTCAAATATCCTGCACTCTACAAAGCAATATAACCAAAATGAAAAGACAACAAATCAGGGAGTGATGTTTTACAGCACAGAAAAAAAGCTGATTTTATTAATATGCAATTTATCTTGCAACTTAGAGAGATTACCTATAATCTAATAGAAAAGTGGACAGAGGGAGGAATAAGTGGTTTAAGAGAAAATTTTCACGTAATAAATAATCATAAGAGAAATGTTCAATTTCACCCACAATTAAAGAAACACAAATTAAAACGACCAGTTGTCTCACATATTATTAGCCGGACAAGGATGAAAATAATTACTACCACCCAGCTGTTGGTGAGAGGCAGAGGAAACAGGAATTTTCAAATATTCTCAATAGAGTATGAATTGGGAGAACATTTTAAGGCCAATCTAGCAATATCTATCAAAGTTTAAATGTTCAAATTCTTGAACTCAGCATTTCAAGGAGATTAACTGCAGATATATTTGTACAAATGAGCAAAGATAAACATGAAGGAATTTCATTTTAGCCTTCTTTGTAATAAAGAAAAACTGTAAAAATAGAAAAGTATATTAAGAGATGATTCCTTATATAAATTACAGTATATCCATAAAGTATAATGTTATCAACCATAGAATGAATTAACCAAATCTAGATGTGGTGAAAGGAGAGAGGAGCATTACATATTCTCGAGTGAAAAAAGCAAGTTGCACCAGTACCATATGACATCATTTAAGCAAAACTGTATAAGTGTTTATAAAAAATGTCTAGAAAGCTACTTTCATATAGTTCTGTACTTTTTGATTTCTCCCTTAAAAAATAAAATTATTTCTTTTATAAGAAAATATTTTAAATAGATTAACATCCATACATATAAAATATTATGTCTCTAGGGCTTCCCTGGTGGCGCAGCGGTTGAGAGTCCGCCTACCGTTGCAGAGGACACGGGTTCGTGCCCCGGTCCGGGAAGATCCCACATGCCGCGGAGCGGCTGAGCCCGTGAGCCATGGCCGCTGAGCCTGCGCGTCCGGAGCCTGTGCTCCGCAACGGGAGAAGCCACAACAGTGAGAGGCCCGCGTACCGCAAAAAAAAAAAAAAAATTATGTCTCTAAAATTAAAAATGCTACTAATCTTTTCCTTATTTAATTTTTGGTAAGGATGGGTAACATTTACTCTAATTTTACTTTCTAATTGTATTTTTGGATGATAACTTGCCCTGTTATTTCTCAGTTGGTGTCTTTTGGTTTATACTGCATGTTACTTGTTTATGTAGAATATATAGAACTACTTTGTTCACAACATTTTTTTATTGTAAGAATCGTATTCCAAAATATATCAGTCTCTTTTTTATACAGAAAAAATGGGGGAATTAATCACTCCCTAAACCAATAACAAATATGATTAAAAGAGTTGAATATCTTCATTCCGATTTTAAGATTTTTTTTTAACTTCCACATAAATAATAAAGTTCATGGATTCATTTAACAAACATTTAAAGTCTATGTGATGTAGTTTTAGGGTTGAAGTTTTCAACACACAATGTCAGTAAAACCAAATGTAAATTTCCTAAATTTTCAAAAAAGGAATGAAAATCACTTTAAAAGGGAAAAAAGACATTATATTTAAGCCCATCTAAAAATCAACTTTTGGATTTCTTTTTACTCATTCAGTATTGATTTCTTTAGAGTAAAAGTTTTATTCAAATAGAAAGATTTTGGAGGAATATAAGTATCTGTGGGCTGGAACAATTCTGTAGTGATGGAACAGCAGTCTACCAAATTCCTCCTGTTGATTTGAGGTTTTCCTGGAAGTGAGTGATTCGGTTTGCTCTCCACAGCAGCCCTTAAGCAAAGCACTACTTTGCATATCTGTGAGCTGTAATTCAACCTGTGTTCCCTCTGACCCGGGGTAGCCAGGAGCTACTGGAATCTTTTGTTCAGAACACAGGATTTAGAAGAATAGCAAAAGGAAGCGCAGGAAGAGAGAAAGAAGACTCCTTCCCACTACAAGGAGCAAAAACATCTTGAAAATTTCAAATTCTGGTATGCAAACCAGCTAGGAAAGAAACAGAGAAACAAGAAGTCATAGATTTGAAGGCTAGAATAGCCTCTTAGAGGCTGTCTAGTGCAGGTGAACACTCTTACTTATGGTTAAGGAAACTGAGCCCTCCAAAACCTGACTTGCCCAAAGGCCCACTTATTTGGATAGTAGCTAAACCAGAAGTACTGCTTTTTTTTTTTTTTTTTTTAAGTTGGCTCTCCTCTTTGGGATAAACAAGAAACAATGGGCTGAAAAAAGTGGAGTCCTTTGCTAAACAATTAAGGAGGATGGAGAAATAGAATCCAGAAGCAACTCAAGTGTTTTGTCTCTTTTATTTAAATTATGACTCTTTGAAGGCCATGGCACCAGTAAGATAAAAATAGAATATATAGCAAAACAAAAGCCTAGGAGAAGGGTAAGGATGATTGAGAAGGTCGGCTCTCCTTTCTTCTTTTCTATCAGTCTCTTTATTTTGTGTCTACCATTTTGCAATTATCAACCTTCCCACTGCCTCACTCCAACAGTGGGAAGGGGTTGCTTCTGAGGGGAGCAGGCCTAACATTGTATAAGCAGGCAGTTTCCAGTTGAATTTATGGCTTCCCGATCTATTAAAAGCACAATCTGGGGCTTCCCTGGTGGTGCAGTGGTTGAGAGTCCGCCTGCCAATGCGAGGGACACGGGTTCGTGCCCCAGTCCGGAAGATCCCACATGCCGCGGAGCGGCTGGGCCCGTGAGCCATGGCCGTTGAGCCTGCTCGTCCGGAGCCTGTGCTCCGCAACGGGAGAGGCCACAACAGTGAGAGGACTGCGTACCGCAAAAACAAAAACAAAAAAAAAAAAAAAAAAAAAAAAAAAAAAAAGCACAATCTGGGGATGTCTTAATTTACATATATTACATAAAATGCCTTACTGGGGCATAGGATGGAGCTCTGAAATTATACACTCTGAGTTGTTCTTCACTCATCAACCCTTTGACTTTGCTCAAGCTACTGAAACTCTGAGCCTCAATTTCCTCATCTGTCAAATGGAGAGGATCATGGTTGGAGCCACCACATAGGCTTGTAAGTACACAATAATGCAGTAAATACTAACTCTATAAATAACTTGATACATGTTAGCTGTGATTAATTATCACTCAGTTTACTTCAATTCCAGGAGCCCACAACAAACAAAAATAACTGATTCATGCAATCTCTTGTAATTGTGTTAAGAGAACACAATGAGTGTGTGAAATGACATCTAAAAGGTGTTAGTGGGCTCCCTGTAGCAGAAGCAGTGAGACCGTTTGCTCAGCCTTCCTTCTCTGAATTCTGCTTCATTTATTATCATTCAAAACTGACTGGTGAGTAAGGAGGTGGACTGACTTACACAGCCATATAGCTCTGATCTTGGACTTCCTTGTTCCTCTCCATTTGCCTTCATGTGACAAATATCCATATCAAAGAATGCCCACCCTTTGTACATCACACCTGTAAGGTCAAAATTTAGATAATATATGTGAACATGTGTTACCAAGTGTATGACAATTTCTAAAAATGGAGGTAAGATGACTATTATCCTATGATATATTTCACTGATTTTTGGCCTTGAGTACCCAGTTGGAACAAAAGACCTTGAAAACAGGAGCATATGATAGAAGAGCCTTTCCCGAGGTTACGTTATAATATGGTCAGCTGTTTGCGGAAGAAGAAAGGTGGGAGAGAGGTGGCTTCCTCAAATGTCTGATTCATCTACATACACCTATTCTTCCTTGAAAGTCACACTTTTAAAAAGACAGCTTTATTAAGATAGAATGAACATACCATAAGGAACATGTATTTCAAGTGTACAATTTGATAATTTTTGAAATAGGTATAAATCCGTGAAACCATTGTCACGGTCAAGAGAATAGATACCTCCATCACCCTCAGAAGTTTTCTCATACCTCCTTGTAATCCCTCCCTGAGCCCAGGGAACAGATGATCTACTTTCTGTTGCCATATATTAGTTTGCAATTTCTAAAACTTTATATACATGGAATCATACATTATATACTCCTTCTCTGTCTGGCTTATTGGTGTAATTATTTTGAGTCTCATCCACATTGTTGTGTGTATCTTTATTCCTCTTTATGTATGAGTAGAATTTCTACACAATATTGTGTTTATCCTTTCACCTGTTGATGGACATTGTGTTATTTCCAGTTTGGGGTTATTATAAATAAAGCTGCTATAAGCATTTGTGTAAGTCTTTGTATAGGCAAATGCTTTCATTTCTCTTGGGTAAATACCCAGGAGAGGAATGGCTGAATCATATGGTATGTGTGTATTAAAGTTTTTAAGAAACAGCCAAGCTATTTTCCTAAGAGGTTGTTCCATTTTACATTTCCACCAGGAGTATGAATGCTCAGGCTTCTCTACATCCTAGCCAACACTTGGTATTGTCAATCTTGTTAATTTTAGTTATTCTGCTAGGTGTATAGTGGTATCTCACTGTGTTTTATTTTGCATTTCCTTAATGACTAAAGACACTGTGTATCTTTTCATGTGCTTATTGGCTATTTGTACTTCTTTATTGGAGAAATGTCTATTCAAACTCTTTGTCAATTTTTAAATTGGCTTATTTGTTTTTTATTGTTGAGTGTTAAGATTTCTTTATGTATTCTAGGTATAAATTCCTTATCAGATATATGATTTGCAAATATGTTCTCCCACCGTATGATTGCCTTTTCACCTTCTTGCACAACCTTTTTTAAAATTTTGATGAAGTCCAACTTACCTACTTTTTCTTTGGTTTGTGCTTTTGGTGTCACATCTAAAAAACCATTGCCTAATCCAAGGTCATAAAGATGTTTCTTCTAAGAGCTTTATAGTTTCAGCTTTTAATTTAGATTTATGATCCATTTTGAGTAAATTTTTGTATATGGTATGAAGTATGGATTAAAGTTCTTTTTTGCATATGAGTAACCAATTGTTTCAGCAACATCTGTTGACAAAATTATTTTCTCCGCTGAATTGCCTTTGAACCTTGTCAAAAATCAGTTTTCCATGTACGTGTGGGTTTATTTCTGAACTCTCTATTCTGTTTAACTGATCCATTTGTCTCCCTTTACATGACTGCCATACTGTTTTGATTTCAGTAGATTTACAAGAAATCTTGAAATCAAGTATCCTCTGCTCTTTTTAAAAATTCTTTTGGCTATTCTAGGTATTTTACATTTCTATAGGAATTTTAGAATCAGATTATCAGTTTTTACGAAAAGAGCCTGCTGAGATTTTGACAGGAATTGTGTTGAATCTGTAGATCAATTTGGAAAGAGTTGTTATCTTAACAGTAATGGGTTTTCTAAACCATGAATACAGTGTATCTCAATTTATTTAGGTCTTTTTAAATTTCTTTCAGCAATGTTTTATAGTTTTCAGTGATAGCTCTTCTATATCTTTTGTTTGATTTATTCCTGAGCATTTCATATTTTTTGTCTTTAAAAAATAGACATATTATATGTAAAATATTTGGATATAATTAATATAGGTATATATGTTACCATATGTTTCTACATGAGCTAAACATATGTCATATTGATATTTCCAGCTCTGATCCACTACCACATGGACCTTTCTGGCCTCCTCCCTTGCTCATCTGTAAACTCCCACACCAACAGTGGTAAGATTCAAATTTCCCATCTACTAAATTGTTCAATTCCAATACACTTGGATAGATAGCAGTATCAGAATTTTTAACCTGTACCTCTGTTGGAAAGACCTTTATCAACTAGAGTACAGTGCTTATGTGCAGTTTCTTTTCTTTAGTTTTACGCACTGCATTCCTTTCCAAAGTTACTTGGGTTAGCACTTGCCCCCATCTCCTTTGGGAGCTTTTTTCATTTGTATGCTACGTTTGTAGCATAGTTGAATTCTCTTATCATAGTCTGCATCCCATCCTAAGATGCATGACCTCTCAAATGATTTATTTTTTTCAATTTTAATACATTAAGCTTCACTATTTTTAAATATCTCTGAGTTCTTACAAATGCATAGTATGTATCCATCCTTACAGCATCATACAAAACAGTCTCACCACTCTGAAAAAGCCCCTGTGCTTCATCTATTGAACCACTCTCCTTGGAAGCCATTGATCTATTTACCTTCTGCATAATTTTATCTTAGGATATCATATAGTAGGAGTTGTTGAGTATTGAGTATGTTGAGTATGTAGCCTCTTCAGAATGACTTCTTTAACAATATGCATTTAAAGCTCCTCCATGTCTTTTTGTGGCTTGATAGCTCATTTTTAAAAATTACTAAATAAAATTCCATTGTGTGGATGTATCAAGGTTTGTTTATCCATTCACAAATTGAAAGACATCTTAGTTGCTTCCAGTTTTGGATAATTATGAATAAACATGGTCAAGTTTTGTGTGGACATATGTTTTCAAATACTTACATAAACACCTAGGAGCATAATTGTTGGATCATATGGTAAGTGTATATTTAACTTTATAAGAAGATACCAAACTATCTTCCAAACTGGCTGTACCATTTTGCATTCCTGTCAGCAATGAATGGGGGCTCCTGTTGCTCTCTGCATCTTTGTCAGCATTTGGTATTGTCAGATTTTTGGATTTTAGCCATTCTAATAGATGTGTAGTAGTATCATGTTGTTGCTTTAATTTGCGGTTCCCTAGTGGCAAATGATGTTGAACATCTTTTCATATGCTAATTTGCCATCTATATGTCTTTGTTGGTACAGTGTTTATCAGCTCTTTCTCCCACTTTTTAATCGGGGTGTTTTTTCTTATTGTTGAGTTTTAAGAGTTCTTTGTATATTTTGAATATGACCTTTATCAGATACCTATTTTTCCCAGTCTATGGCTTGTCTTTTTATTCTCTTAACAGTGTCTTTTGCCCAGCAGAAATCTTTGATTTTAATAAAGTCCAATTTAACAATTTTTTTCATGCATCATGGAAAAATACTTGTGGTGCTGTGTTGGTATCATGGTAATTCAGCCCTCACAGAATGAATTGGGAAGTATTCCCTCATTTTCAATTCTCTGGAATAGTTTGGTAGAGCTGGTGTTATTTCTCCTTAAATGCTTGGTAGGATTCACAAGTGAAACTTTTTGGGCCTGTTGTTGTTAATTTTCTTGTTTGTTTTTCGTTGGGAAGGTTTTAACTACTGTTTCAATTTCTTCAATAGATAGGGATATTCAGCTTCTCTGTGTCTTTTTGAGTAAGCTTTGGTAATTGTATCTTAGAAGAAATTTGTCCATTTAATCAAGTTGTTGAAATTGGTGGCATAAAGATGTTCAAAATAGCCCCTTATTCCCATGTAGAGTAGCATTCTTCTCATTCTTTCCCTTCCAGCCAATTCTAGCTGCTTGCTAGCCCTGCATTCTCAGCTCTATTCCCTCAACTAGAAGAGTCTGCCCTGCTCTGTCTGGGTTTCTCCTTCCTGCACCACAGCTTGGAAACCTTCAACACAAGCACAGGGCTCACCTCATTTTTTCCTCTCACTTGAGCATCACAGTCCTTTATTCCTTGATACACAGTGCCTTGAAAACTGTTGTTTGTTTGCTTGTTTGTTTTTTTCTTTCTTTCTGCCTTTCTTTCTTTCCTTCTACCCTTCTTTCTTTTTTGTTCTGTTTTTCAACTTCCTCAAGTGGGAGGATACATTTTGTCCGTGTTATTACCATCTTGGACAGAAGTAGAAGTCTCACTTGGTTTTTAAGGCCTTAAAAAAAATAGTCTCTACTTTAACATCAGGCTTATATTTCCCCAAATAAACCTGGCTCTTTCAAGTGTCTCGGCCAATAGTTTTCACAGCTAGTGTTTTGCAGAATCACCCAGGGAGCTCAGTAGAAAGGGATACTCCTGTGTCCCACTCCCAGAAATTCTGATTGTGGAGTTCTGGGGTGCACTCGGGAATGCATCCCTGAGGATTCTGAGAGCGGTGGTCTGAGGAACACACTTTCAGAAACACTGCAACTATTTTACATAATATTTTTTCTTACTGGAATTCCTGTCTTACTTTTAAATTCAACCTAACCCTCTGGGAAACCTTCATGATTTCCTCCAGGCCGAGTTAGTTACTTCCCTCCTTGGTGTTCATATATCACTTTTGAAAAAAACATATCTTTATTTCTACACTTGCCACAGAACATTATAATTATTTGTGTTTTTATCTCCATCACTAAATGGTGAACTCTGTAAGTTCTAAAACAGTGCCTGGCACGTGGGTGATGCTTAGTACATTTATTTATTTATTGGGACCGTGTAAATAAATGATTGGACAAGAAGGACACAGACTTCAAGTTTGAAACCCGAGATGCATCTCTTCCTAGTGATCACAGCTCACAGTTCACAATACTCAGACCAGAACAGCCTCGGGTGCTTGTTCAAATGCAGATTCCCGTTTTGAATTCAGTGAGGCCCTAGGGCCGGCATTGAGATTATTTGTTTGGGATGTGCCCTAAAGCAACCGTTCCAAAGTCAGGCTGACAGTAGAATCACATGGGGGGCTTTCAACAACATATATTCTAGCGTCCCACGTCCAAAGATTCTGAACAACTCAGGGTGGGGTAGAAACTGGGAATCCCTAATTTTAAGTCCTCGGGTGATTCTTAGGATTAATCAGCCAGGTTTGAGAACTACTGGTTTATAGCTATTTTTCCCCTGAGACACAGGTCAAAATCAGCTCAGAAAAATGTTGAAAGTTACGTGTCTAGTTCCCAGCCTGAGCATCTGATCCAGAAGTTTCGGGATGACTCCTGGGTGCATGTGTCCTATTCAATCCTGATTGAGAGAGTTTAAAGTTTGGTGAATGTTGAATGAAGTTTTGGGTTCTCTCCCTTCCTTCAGGATTAATTTTATGCAAACCACTTGATTCTGGGCTTGGCTGCCCCTCCCCCTGGTTCTATGTAAGATTATTCGGGCGGGACTTGAAAGTCCCAAGGGCTTTGTTCTCCCATCCTCATTTCTTGATGGTTTTTGCTGTCTGCTCTTGAGTTTCAGCGTCTGAGTGTGGGAGCTGCTCAGTAAATATTCTGAATTAAACTGCCAGGATTTGGTTCTAGTGAGGAGAGGAATTGGCATCGCAAAGAGACGTTGCCGCCCCTTTCCCCGTTGAGTTTTTCCTTTACCCTCAACAAGATTAAGTAGGCTCTTCCAAGTTCCACTATCAGAGGGTTTGGGGGCACCGCAGCAGAGCGGGAAGAGGGGGCTGGTGGTCTTGGGAGGGAGGCGAGACGGGGAAGTGGTGAAGAGTTGCATGCATGTGAGCTTTAGGAAAGCTCCATCAACCCCAGTATTACAAGTGTGTTCAGGTCTGCCCCGCGCTAACACAAGCCTGGTGTCATCAGGTTCACTAGGGTGTCAAGAGATGGAGGTAAAATATAACCGGAAGCGGTTCCATTCCTCCCTTCTCTCTTGCTGGGACACTCCCTTGCCGCTGCCCTCTGGGGCACCCCCATGAGGCAGTGTCACGTCTTTGCTTCACTCTGATGTCCAGCCCATCAGCCCATTGTCATATCTTACTTCAGCAGAGCTAACCACCCTCACTATATACCGATAGGTGGGACACTTTCACAGCTAACAGCCATCTAACTGTTACTTTGTGAGAGGTGATCCTTTTGAGGAGTTTGCCAACTGCTTTGAGAAGGGGAGGAGGTGCTTCCCGCTACAGTTATGAGGAGTCTGGCTTCTGGTCACTGTCCCAGCGGAGAGGGTAAAAACTGTGAACTGGTGACGGGGCCACACTCCCTGCTGTAGTAACATCTTGGATAAGCGAAACATACATACTCGGCCTGGGCAAGCCTTAATCCTTTTGTTGTCTCCTTGTCTAATCAGAACTGGGACACTTGGAGACCAGCGAGTTGCTTGTCTTGAGCTTCTCAAAGCTAGTAGGTTTCGAGCTATTTGCATGTCATGTAACAATTCATCATCTGAGTTTTTTAAAGGACGCAGAAGGTGCCAAAATACCACTGAAGTCAGCGTTCAGATCGGGTCATTCACGAATGAGCGTTCTCCGTGGTTTTATCTACAAGAGGGCCCTTGTTCAAAAGGCCTGAAGAATATACTCTTTGCAACGAAAGTTGTTACTCCCCACCAATATGGAGACACAGAATAGAGTCACGTTAACTCACTCGTCCCTCAGTGAGTCTCCCTCCTTTGAAGCTGTATTATTGGAAAATGGCAGTTAGCAAGAGGACACTTTTGTCAATTTTAGTGGATTGGATTCTCAGCTTCGAATTAGCAGAGGGCTTTTTTTTTTTTTCTTTTAAATGTCCTTGTTTCTTGAAACACTAATAGCAGGGTAAGGACAGTAAGTGATTGCATATGGAAAATGAGAATGCTTACTAATTTCAGCATGAAAGGTCGGGGGTTCAAATAATTATGCTTGTGTAAGTGGTCTCTAGCTTTTCGCTTTGAGTTTAGGTTACATTTCTTTACACTTCAGAACTTTATTTCAGATCACACGCCTACCTTGTGTCAAATTGTTATTGTCCCTATCACGGGAGGAAATATCCTCTTAGAAAATGCAAAGGCAGCTCATTCAAACAAGTGGGGGTTTTGTTCCTTTGAAAAAATGTGAATCACACTGTAAAGCAGTCTTCTTATGAAAAACCAAGTCAAATTTCCTAGTCGAGAACCTTCAGATTGGCTATTTTATTGGAAAATCACAGGGATAGAATATATTTTTGTTTATCTGCTTTTTGCCTTCCAGAAACGACAGCTTTCCATGCTGAAATCTTGAATGCATTTGATTGGCAATATTGGCTGGCAGTACTGGAAACTTTATTGGCATTGTACACGTTTGTGTAACTTTGACTTGGCATGTACCTTTTCATGTGGAAATATTTACGTATCTGAGGAGCCAGCTTAATTTAAGGATGTCGTACAATTTGTGGTCTCACCGTACAGACTCAGATGACTAAGTTTGCAACTGAAGCTACAAATTCTGCTTTTCAGAAATTACAACTTCTGTTTTTCTGTTTTTAAAAAACAAACTCAGTGGCAAACCGAGGTTTACTTTAAAACTTCTTTCCTATAAAACGACAAAGTGGCAGCATCTCCTGAATATATGTGTTTGCCTGTCTGTAAATGTCTATCAGCGCTCCCTGACAAATGCCGAGAGCCCCACAAGTGTGACGGACAGGATTAAATACTATCTCTCCAAGGACTGATCAGAAATGGAATAACTGCATGATATTCATATTTTTTCTTTACCTGTAACTTTGTTGAACATAAATACTGAACAGTGATATAAGTAATGGTAATTTGGGGAATTTCATACGGCATTTTTCACCTTCATGTAGTTAACCTCCTAACACCACTGTGAACTAATTAGTTCAGTTGGGTTCATATCCTAATTTTCCTATTATGTATGCCTGTTGTACAGTTGGAGAAAGTACAGAAATATTGCTCAGTGAGTGAATGCACAAATTTAATACAGAGGCAGTACTTACCTCTGTAGTCCCCGTGTGACCTTTTTAATTGAATAGTACGCTAAACTGAAAAGTGTATTTTATTTGGAGCAGATAGTCTTTTATTTTTATCCTGAAGGCTTACTATTTCTCTCTCAGCACTTAATTAGCTGTGTGACTTCTAGAGAATCACTTGAGCCTTTCCATCGTCAGTTTCTCCATCTGTAAAATGGTGATAGTAACATATCTTACCTACTTTGCTAGTGTCGTCAAGAGATCGAATAAAAATACATGGGAAGGCACTTTACCATTGAATTCTAATCATTACTATAAAAAGCTGGCTGAAAGGGGAGAGCGGTTATTCTTTCCCCATAATTGCTTTAGCATTCTTTGGCTCAGTGTTTTCTAATCTTCAGCTAGTCACAAATCGCTTTCACAATTATTGCTGTATCTTTGCTCCCCATGCCATTATTTGCATAAATTTCTTGAAATCTTCTTTAAAGTATAAATACGTGCATTTTAAAGGGGAATTTGGTGTCATTACCGTAAGTGGGATTTGCAATACCACTTCTATGAATAGGAAGTAATAGTAAAACTAAATAAAATAGTTTTTCCAAGTAATAACAGTTGCTCTGGTAACACCCAGTTTTCTGTGCACTGCATTTTGAAGAGCACGACTCAAGTGATGATGATGGTCCTTGAAGCTTTGATCACCACAGCGGGGATTCCGGGTCGGGTAGGGAACTGGCCCTGAACCTCAGGCTTAGCCTTGCCCACCTTGGTTTTCTCGGCCCAGATTGCCTGGCTCAAGGGGTGACGAATTGGGAACTGCTGGTTGTGACACCAGGGGAGCTGGAAGGCAGAGGTCGATGGCCAATTAGGCTCTTCCCTTTCCTTATATATAAGGGATATTTTTGTGGAGTCTGCTCGATTGGAACGTGTGACTAACTGCCAAGGAGGGTCACAGGAGTAAAATAAGAGACACCGTTAATGCTTAGCCAATAAATAGAGCATTTTATGGGATCTGTGTCTGTGAGGCATACTGCACTCTGTTTTGGAAAAACAGGGGCAGATTTGCTGTTCTCTTTGTTGTAAAAAGTGAAAGATTTGCCCGACTTCCAAACGGAGCTTTGAAAAGAGAGAGGATGCAGATACAGCTTTATGCTACTCAGCCATTGTGCATCTGTTTCTAACAGGAGTAAACTTAAGATGTGAAGTTTCTACTGAAGTTTCCATTTAGAACATGACAGGGGGCGAGGGGAGAGGGGAAATAAGGCCTTTCTTCTACTTCAGGGGAAGTTTCTTGTCCTCCTCCTAAAAAAGGAAATCTGCCATCCAGTCACAAGAGCATTTCTAATCTGTACATATCTAGGCATATACTATAAATATATTTTTAATCTGTAAGCTTTTATGCCATTATCTACTTTCAAAGGGCTTGGAAAATTCCAAAGTTACTTGAATCTCAGGTCTATACAGCACGGTTCTTTCAAAGAGTTAAAAATGCTTTCATATGTTATTTCATTGTGTTTCTACAGAGTTCCACAGAGGTAGGAAAAAAGGATGCTATAATTCTTGCTAAAAATAGATACCATGATTCCGTTTTAAGAACAGATAAAACTAAGGTCCAGAGATATAACATTTTATTTCCCATAGTTAGTGTGGATTAGAACATGAGGTTTGATTTATCAGAAGTGAAGCTTTTATTTCAAAATTATCCTTCCCTCCATAGCGTTCTCAGAGAGCCTCTTGATATTCCTTCCAACCCTCCTGTTCTTATAATTTCAATAGGTTTTAGTTCGTCCAGGCAGGGATTTTAATCAGTTTCCATACCCATAGAATTTTGTACTCATTGAAGGCACGTCCTAGAAATAACCCCAACAATAACAGAGAGTTCAGTGTCAGTGCTAACAATATCAGATATTTCTAACGTTGAGATATGTAATATTTTGCAATTTGCCGTCCTAAAGCTCCCGTGATATTTCTCCGAAGTGCTTGGGGATGCCTGCAGATTGTGCAGGCTCATCAGGGGAGGTGATAGGAACCTACATGTAGCTCTAGTAGTAAATAGCATCCTCCTGCCAATGGTCAGACACAGCGTATGTATATTGCAAAGACCATTGATCCTTTTCAACTTGCTTATTAACTCTTGAAAATGTAGCTCACTCCAGTAATTGTATTCATGACTAGATTGATGCTGTTGCCTGTTATAAAAGAACTAAAAGCCTTGAATTTTTACCCCTTTCATTAGTTTCTTCAAGCCATTTTTAAAGGAAAATAATATGCTTCAAGTTTTGTTTCACTGTGCATAGACTACAAACCCCTGAGCATCCGTTATTAGTACACATTAAAAATTCATTGATGAAAGTTTGAAATTCCTTAAAATCATTTGAAATGCCAACAGGCAATTCTCCATTTCATTGCCATCGATTATAAGAATTCTAAAAATTATTTCCTTGACATCTGCCTGCCTAAACTTGCATCCATTGGACTCAAGAAGCACAAATTAATTATTCTTGTTTTCAGGGCTGGAGCTGCAAACGCTTTGAAAAGAAATTGGCCCAATGTACCAGGCACATCACTAATTCAGAAGTGGAATAAAAACCAGTGTCCACATTATGAAAACAAATCCATAAGCACAGGGAACATCAATTTCAGGCTTTTCTTTCCTAGTTATATTTAGCTCCTTTTCTTTTTTGCTGTTATCACATGCAAGATTATCCTGGCTTGACTGAAATCTATTTTGCTCTCCTAACGAACTTATAGAACAGTTCTCCATAAGATATGATTTATCTTGTATTCAGACACGTCTCTGAGGCCACATAAAACTACAAGACAATGTAAATGATATACTTTGATTGGAAGGTCTATTGTTATTCATGATTGAACTAAGAAATATACTGGAGCTGAAATCACATATAACAATTCACGAAGCAATGTTTAGATAAAAGTGAAAAGATAAAAATAACGATAAAAGTTACAAAGCCTTACTAGTAATATCATTCAATCTTAATAAAAGCTGCAAACAAACAACGAAGAAGACAATGATTAAGCTAAGAGCCTAGAGTGCTAAGCCATATTTTGAGAACATGGATTCTATAGAATTGTTCCTTTTCCATCAAAAAGGAATGGATCCCCAATTTATCATCCAAATTTTGTAAGCATATGATTAATTTCGTTGTTTCCAGTTTTATTGCTTCACAAAAATTCTCATAAATGATCTTGTATAATCGTTTCCTTCTAAAGTAATATACTAATTAATTTCAATTAAATATATGTACAAGAAGATAGATTTTGAAAAATGCGTCTCCCTTGTCATTTGTTAATATATTGAGAAAGTGTAAACCTTGAAACATTTAGCATAGAAAATATTCATTTTTGGTAATTTCTCAAGGGGGCAATTTATTAAATAAAAGGCTTTTAACATTAGCTAAAAGCAACCCTGTAAATCATGGTGTCATCAAAGCGCTTCATCACTTCATTAATTTAAAAGATTATTATATGCGTAACTGACATAATTTTGAACAATGTTACATGGCTAACTTATTAACGTAGAAAAGCAGAAATGACACACTGACTTGATTTATTTTTGTAATTGTATAATTTTAGAACTTTTGTCTATGACTTGCACTAACAGAAGAAATGATTCAGTGTCTCACTGCTAATTTTATCAAGGTTTCTTCCCTGCTAATGCTTTGCCAGTGGTAATATCTCTGGTCACTTAATTTTAAAATACATTTCTCAGAGTGCAAGGCAAAGCCATTAAAAAACACACTACCTTTTTTTTTTTTTTTAAGTCCAGTGGTCAAGTAGAGGATATAGACCTTTCCAAAATGATAATTCTGAGATTCCAATTTTTTAAAATGTGCTTTGAGCTTTTTGGAGAATGTCATATTAGTAAAGTAGGATTGCTTTAATTACATAATCTGTAAATTACTTCTGCTTTACATTTTATAATAATCTCTTTTCTAAACACCTATGTATTTGTGAAAATCACCTCAGAGACAGTGCATTGTAGTGAGCTGATTAAATGATTTTTAATGATTCTCATTCTTTTGTCATTGTAGTTGGTAAAACTTCCTGGGTGTTTTGTGAAAGGCTAAGGAAGCAGGAGAAGTTGGTGGGTTAAATTTTGTCTAGGTCTATTTTTGATCATGTCCGAGAAAAAGAATTTTTCCCCCTTTTGATTCCAAATAATGCTTTGGATCGTTTTTTGATTTTTGTAGTTATGAAATAACAACTGAGATAATTTACATAAAATTGATTGTATTGTTTGCAATAATAAAAATACTTTTGAAGTATAAACATAAAACATTTGCTTATATTCTTGTTTAAGCTTAAGTCTTAGTCACAGTGCAGCAAGAATGCAAGTCTCAGAGAATTTTCTGCCTACTGTTAAATTCCTACAGGTTTTTTTAAGTTACAAGATAGAGAGCAGGACTGAGGTCATAAAACCTGTATTTAAGTTACAGAGCACTGAATTTCCCAAATGAAATACACCTCCCAACTTAATTCACAGATGAAGATATAATCAAATTAGTGGCCATAAGGAAAGTTCTCATTATTATAAGCACATATACAAAACTGGGGAAAAAAAACAACTGTGAAGACGGTAGGCACCATTTCTGCACTCTATGTACATAGAATAAATTCTACTTAAAAGTCTCCTATTCGGCAGATTTCTAAAATTATAGTGATATCTCATTTCTCTGTTATAAAATCTCAGTTTGCTACTATATGCTCAAAAGGCTTATATATCATATAGTTTTAGGCAGAAGTTTCCAAGGGCATATAATTGAAATAAAAGTTCTAGACAGTATTTAAAGCAGTCTAATTTAGTTACTTACCCCAGCGTTTTGTCTACTGATGTCGAAGCTGAAGTGTACTTTACAGTATCTTTCTTAGATTGAAATTGCTAATTATCCAAAGAGGCAGCCTCTGTGGATGGTAATAATTTATTCAATGATTCATTGTAAGCACTAGAGTCGGCACAGGACTCGCATCCTCTACTGTGCAGGTTCTCAGGCTCTTC
>NW_006791012.1:2552742-2578381 GCF_000442215.2 Lipotes vexillifer
AACAATTTTTTTTTTTTTTTTTTTTTTTTTAGGTAAAATAATTTTTAAAAATATTGCCACCAAATGTTTGGGGAAAAAAAATTCATTTGGCGTTGGAGTGTCTTGACTTACTGATTAATTTCTTTTAGGCAAATGAGGTGAGGAGGTTGAAGAGTACTCTTTAAATATATTAGAGATAGGAAAGGTTAGATACTTTGTTTTCAACCACTGGTGGTCCTCAACGGCCCAGTTATGAAAGAAGGGCTACCTTTGCTTTCACTATAATCAATATTGATCAGTATGACTCCCTCCCTTGCTATATACTAGGCTATATACTTGCTATATACTAGGGAATAGATCCCAAATGAATCATCCAAACTTGACTTAGAAAAATTCCTAGCTACTCCAATAACTTAGTGAAAAGACAGTGAACCACACACATTGAAATTGGGAGGCCAGCATAACAAGCAGGAATTAGAGGGGCTGACCACGGGAAATGTATTGCTATTAAAGATTTACTGAACTCATCAGCATTATGTTTTTCTACGGAAAACACTGGAAAATACATGGTGTCTGCCTTGAGGGGTTAAGATCTAAATTAGCCAGATGAGACAAGCTGGACGGAAAGTCACCATAAGAAAGCATAAGTCCTCAGAGTGAAAAAAAAAATGTGAGGTGTCTACGATTTTAAGTTTTAACAAACTTAGAGTGGAATTTGCCTGAGAAGGAATAAAGCCAACGTCCTCCTCCTCAAATGAATTTTCTTCAATACAGCATCCCAGAAAATACCTTTTTGGTTTTCTCAACTCTGTCTTCTGTTCCACTCCTAAGGTGAATTTGAGAAAATAAAAATTCTCTATTAATACACAGGGCCAAGAATCTATTTCCTCACAATGCCTCTCTTAAGGCATGAACCTTGAGCCCCAGACTGAGGTGATTGCTCTTTGTGAAAAGAGTTTAACAGTTAAAACAACTGAGTTGCACGTCTTTGCTCAGGAAAGATTGGCAATTATGCCAAATTATGTCTAATCGTTTTAGAATGTGGAGTAGTGTTTATTAATGTCTGAAGGGAGGTCCTAAATCTCCATCCCCCCACCCCAAACCCCAGTTTTGACTTTAACTGTCATTTGAAAAGATGAAAGAGCTGGTTTCATTAAGCAAAGGAGGCTTGAATTTCACTTCTTAATTTAAAACACACACATGCCACACCTATTTCTACTTGACAAGCCTGGTTATCTTTCTAAGTTTTCACCGCATTTGTTCGAGATAGTTTACTGGATGGTGAAATAGTAACATCATTCTCTAGTGGAAACCAGTTTTTCCTTTTTTCTCTTTGTTTACTCGCACTGTTGACTACTGTAGAGTTTTTCATTCTTGGGCTTATAAACTAATATTCAATGTTTATGAATTTCAGTGTTGATTTTAAAGGTTGAATTCCTTTTCATGAGGAGTACATGTAAACGTTGGAAGGGGAGTGAGAAGCATGCATACAGAAGCCACCAAACTGTAAAAAGAGAATCCTGGCCTTCCTGGCTTTCTCGTTTACAGTTTTTCAAATGTGCAAGTATGTCTTAGATGTCTGCTATGACGAGGTTTATGTGGGTCCTAGAAAGCAGTTTAATTACAAGATCCCTGCCCGGTCTGGAAGATGAGACAACAAAAAGCCAAACAATAAGCCAAGGTTCAAATAACTGATGAAACCAAGAAAGGAGCTGTTGTCACGTGGTCTCTCCTCAGTTTAACTGGATGAACACACACAGCCTTGGTTTAGAGGAGGTGAGGTTATGTCAGGCTGAGGTGATCAGGGACATTTAGAGCGAGTGGGATTGCAGACGGATGTTATGTGTAGGTATGGGGTGCTGGAAGAAGAGGTGAGGAAGGGCCACAATTTTAAGGAAACAAGGTTCTTAACTTATTGCACTGACACCACGAAGAGCTCTAGCACATTCATTTAATAGCAGGTACAGCTCACAAGGACCTACCGTATAGCACAGGGAACTATATTCAATGTCTTATAATAACCTATAGTGGAAAAGACTCTGAAAGTATAACTGAATCTCTTTGCTGTACACCTGAAACATCGTAAATCAACTATACTTCAATAAATAGCATAAAAAGAATATATATCTATACGTAAAACCGAATCAGTTTGCTGTACATTGTGAATCAACTATACTTTTTTTTTTTTTTTTTGCGGTACGCGGGCCTCTCACTGCTGTGGCCTCTCCCGTTGCGGAGCACAGGCTCCGAGCGCACAGGCTCAGCGGCCATGGCTCATGGGTCCAGCCGCTCTGCGGCACGTGGGATCTTCCCGGACCAGGGCACGAACCCATGTGCCCTGCATCAGCAGGCGGTCAACTATACTTTTCTTTTGGGGGGGGCATGCCACATAGATTATGGGGGTCTTAGTTCCCCGACCAGGGATTGAACCCGGAGCCAAGTGAAAGCCTGGAATCCTAAACACTGGACCACCAGGGACCCCCCCACCCCCGTTCATCAACTGTACGTCAATAAAAAATAATAATAATAGTCAGAGCTGTCCATCGCTGCTTAAGAACCCCCGACACATGTTCCCCCTGGCTGGGTCTGCCGCGCAGTCTGGATAGAAAGGGACACGTTGGGTGCTCCACCTAGTTCTCCACAACTTCCAGTGGGAAAAAACGTACTCATCTTCGGAGACACTTCTTCCATGTGTGCGGTGCCTGTGCACAGTTCTGTCCAGGCCCCACAGAGGGTAAGCGTGTTAAATTTCAGGAGCTTTGGGTTGTACAGGAAACATCCTCTGCCTTCTGTCTAGTTGGCTGTCGTGGGATGTTTGATGGAAAAGTGCAGAAACTTAGCCAGTGTCTCCCAGCTCCCCACAGCATAGGCGTGGGTGTCACGGTGCATCAAGGTTCTACATGGGTCCCAGGAACAGGGAATGGCAAAGCTCTGCATCTGCACTGGAGACTCTGAACAAGGGGAACAAATGATCTGGCAGAAAGCGGAATTACAGAAGTATGTGATTGCAAAAAATGGAAACAATCCCGAAGACTGTACTGTATAATAGAAAGTGCAAGTCCGTGCTATATATCTATCTATATCTACATCTACGTCTATATCTATACCTATACCTCTACCTATACCTGTGTCTGTATCTATATCTATATATCTCCTCTCATATTACTTCCCTCCTCAGAGATAACCATTATTAAAAGTTTAGTGTTGGGCTTCCCTGAGAATCTGCCTGCCAATGACACGGGTTCGAGCCCTGATCTGGGAAGATCCCACATGCCACGGAGCAACTAGGCCCATGAGCCACAACTACTGAGCCTGCGCGTCTGGAGCCTGTGCTCCGCAAGAAGAGAGGCCGCGATAGTGAGAGGCCCGCACACAGCGATGAAGAGTGGCCCCCGCTCGCTGCAACTAGAGAAAGCCCTCGCACAGAAACGAAGACCCAGCACAGCCAAAATTAAAAATAAAATAAAATAAAAAGTTTAGTGTTTATTTACAACCAAATAAAACACACATGGCATCATATGACACAGTTTTAAAAATTTAGCAATACAACTTAGCTTTCTATATCAATAAATGCAGATCTACTGCATTCTTTAAAAGGCCATGTAATTTTCCATAGTTTGATTGAATGGTGATTTATTTAATGACTTTCCTATTGGTGGATATTTAGATTGAATCCAGTTTTCACTATAATGAACAATGCTGCAATGAACATCTTGGAATATATTTTTGTTCACCTGTTCAAGCTTCGGTATGTTTAGTTCCGAGTGCTTGGTTATAGGGCGTGGACATTTAAAATATCAATAAATATTGTTAATTGGCTCAAAAAGATGGCACCAATTTATGCTCTCACAAAGAATTTGAGAGGACCCATTTTCTCCCATTCTTGACAACAGAAGGTATGACCACTTTTTCTAAATTTTAGCACTCTGATGGGGAAAAAGCATATTTTTAATTTACATTATACTTCTCTTAGATTACATATAATTACACATGTTAATTGGTAATTTATATTTCTCCTTCCATGAATTGCCAATTCATGTTCTATTTTATAAAGATTTTCTACAAGGTTCTTTGTCTTATTGTTTTTTGGGTTTTTAAAATAAATTTATTTATTTTATTTACTTATTTCTGGCTGTGTTGGGTCTTCTCTGCTGCACGCGGGCTTTCTCTAGTTGCGGCGAGCAGGGGCCACTCTTAGCCGCAGTGTGCAGGCTTCTCATTGCGGTGGCTTCTCTTGTTGCGGAGCACTGGCTCTAGGTGCGCGGGGCCCCAGCAGTGGCAGCAAGCGGGCTTAGCAGTCGTGGTGCATGGACTCAGTTGCTCTGCAGCATGTGGGATCCTCCAGGACCAGGGCCGGAACCCGTGTCCCCTGTATTGGCAGGCGGATTCCCAACCACTGGGCCACCAGGGAAGCCCAGTCTTATTGTTTTTAAAACTTTATTTCTGTAAATTTATTTTATATACCCCTTTAAGGCACCTGCTGGTCTCGGGGAGTCTAATTATCTGGGTAAGAAGGCAGTTTCCAAGGCTGGCTTTTCTTTAGCATCTTCTGGGATGCGTAGAAAAAATCACTGGCCCTAGGGACCAAGAGCCTCAGGTTTTCCTTATCCTACTGTTATCAACTAATGATGTGACCTGGGGCATGCCACATAAGCCTCTTCTTTTCCTCTAGTTCTATTGAAGTATAATTGACAGATAAAATTATGTGTATTTAAAGTGTACAATGTGATGATCTGATGTACGTATGCATTGTGAAATATTTACCACAATCAAGTTAATTAGAACATCCTTCACTTCATATACTTAGCTCTTTTTGGGGGGGGTGGGGTGGGGTGAGAATGCTTACAATCTACAGCCTTAGCAAATTTCAAGAATATAATACAATATTATTAACGATAGTCACCATTCATACATTAGATTCTGAGAATTGATTCATCTTATAACTGCAAGTTTGTACCTTTTGACCAAAATCTGCCCATTTCCGATATCCTCCAACCCCTGGTAACCATCATTCTACTTTCTGTTTCTCTGAGTCTAATTTTTTTTTTTTTTTTAGATTCTACATAAAAGTGATGCCACACAGTATTTGTCTTTCTGTGTCTGGCTTATTTCACTTAGCATAATGCCCTCCAGGTTCATCCATGCTGTCACATATGGCAGGCACAAATTGCCTTCTTCTTTCTGGCTGAGTAATATTCCATTGTATATAATCCCACATCTTTATCTAGTTATCCGTCGACACTTAGGTTATTCCCACATCTTAGCTATTATGAATAATTCTGTAATAAACATGGGAATGTGGATATCTCTTTGAGATTTTGACTTTATTTCCTTTGGATATATATCCAGAAGTAAAATTGTTGGATCATATGTTAATTCTATTTTTAATTTTTTGAGGAACCACTGTACTGTTTTCCGTAATGGCTGTACCCATTTATATTCCCACCAACAGTGTACAAGTGTTTGTTTTTCTCCACATTTTCACCAACATATATCCCTCTCACATTAAAGTTTTCCTATTAATAAAACAAGGGATAAAACAAGATGATCTAAGATGTCTTATATATGAATAAGTTCCAGATTCATAGTCTATCAAGCATTCATTCAGTTATTCTACAAATACTCATTGGACGCTGAATACTTGTGAAGCACTAGGCTAGGGAGTGCGATAAAAATAAGAAATGTTAAGCTTTAATAATATTTAAGGGCTTCCCTGGTGGCGCAGTGGTTAAGGGTCCGTCTGCCAACGCAGGGGACACGGGTTCGAGCCTTGGTCCGGGAAGATCCCACATGCTGCCAAGCAACTAAGCCCGTGTGCCACAACTACTGAAGCCCACTCTCTAGAGCCCGTGCTCCACAACAAAGAGTAGCCCCCAATCGCCACAACTAGAGAAAGCCCATGCACAGCAACAAAGACCCAACACAGCCAAAAACAAATAAAATTAAATAATTAAATTTTTAAAAAAGCTTTAAAAAATAATATTTAAAATATGGGCTGACTTATGTGGCCTCATTCATCCATAACCACAGTTTCATGTGGTAAGTGAGAATTCTAAGAAAGAAAGGAAATTCCCAAAGCCTCTGGGTGATCCACAGTATCCTTACTTTCTCACTCAGCATGTAGAGACATGTTGTAGTTTATACCTATGCCATCCTAACTGGCAATTACAGCTGATAATATCAGTTTAAATTAATTCTTACTAAATGAACAAGTAGCTTAAAAGGATTCCAGCAAGAAAATCATCAACTGAAGATAATACTGTACAAATAATGCAAGCACAAATGCACAGCAAGCATATGGCAGAATTGGTCTTCTCTTTTGCTCCTCAAACTCCTCATTAGTCTAACTATCAGGAAAAAGTAGTGATGCAGGCAGTCAGATCTGATCAGAAGTTAGAAAAAATAAGGAATGAAAATCATCAGGAAGACTACTTGAAATTAGTATTTACATCCACTCTGAACCTTACCTTAAGCTAATGACGCTTCTCACCAAGGGAGAAGACACTGCCTTTTGAAAGAAGCTTGGTACACTGAAGAAAACATGTGGAAAATGGATGCTTAGAAATAGTTCCAACTTCATGTGATTTTTATTCTTGAAAAAATCATGTACAACTCCCACAAAATTCCTTGTACCTCTGCAGTTTAAAAACTTGGAAACTAAAGTTATCTAATCTGTTTTAAAATCCTCTAAAGAGTTTCAGTGACCTTTGAACGAGTGTGTTAACAATATTAACATGCCACACCCCCTGATTCAGTTTGAACCGGGATGATGGAAATTCACTTTTGGAATTTCAACAAAAACTCTTTGATAATTGGAGGGTGTGGTTGAAAGCCAAGCATAGACATAAAGCTTTGGTAAGTGTAACTAGTGATGTGATTGTTCTACTCAGATCGATACATCTTTGCAAAGTAACAGTTTTAGCTTTTGACAATGAAATCAAGTATTTTAAAACAAAACTGAGGTTTTGAAGGATAATAAACCTTCAGTAACAAACTGTACATACTAATATTTTAGATGAGAGCAGAAAGGTGTTTTGCATGGTTAATAAAGAAAATAAAAATGACTTTAAATGTATATGTCATACAAAGATCATCCTTTTCTAATTTCTGTTTAGTGTTTTATAATGTGTGATTCTTAATTTACAGATTAACAAGCATACCTTTAGTGATGGTGCATGCTTATTTTCTCAACTGTTTTGAGTCATTAAAAATGATTGAAGGCCACCAGTACCGGCCTCAGTGTTAAGAGCTTCTGGAGGAGAGACGCCACCGTGGGTTCAAGGGTTCCGGAAGAGGGATTTGATCTATTCAGAAGGCAAGGAGCAGCTGAATCAATTGTTCAATGATCTGGTCATGCTATGGTGCCATTTATAGCTACATATAGATTCCTAATTCGTAATTCACTCCACGCAGGACAATGAACCAGCTGTCTGATGATGGGTGATGACAATAATTTACTAATATTTGTCATTTCAGCTCTCAGGCAAGGTTCACACTCCACCAAGCAAGTGGACCATTGATCAAACATTGGTTTGTTCAGGTGACAACTATATTATAGGGTCTGTTTATCTCACTGGCACTTAGGAAATTCAGTCCCTAAATGGATCCAGATGATCTAGCGCGCTCTCTCTCTCTCTCTCTCTCTCTCTCTCTCTCTCTCTGGCTCTCTCCTCTCGTGTTTGTGTGTGGGTGTGTGTGTTGGGAGACGTACCAGGAAAGTTAAGATGCAAAAACAGCGGAAAAAAAGAGTGTTAAGGAATAAACAGAGTGCTAATACTTTGTCTGTGTTTGTGTGTGTGGTGGAGGATTTTTCTCATTCCCACTCTATCCTGCTCCTTCCTTTCTGTATAGTATTTCCCACCATTTTCTTAAATGATACGTTCCAGGGCACTGAAAGTCATGCTTCCCTATATGTACGTGTCACACTGGTGGGTTAATCAATGTTACACATGGTCATGGGTCGCCTCACCTTGTTCTAACGTGGAATCTCAAGCTGACAGAGAAAAGTGGTCCTCCTAATCCAGGCCCATTTCTACGAGGTTTAGCATCAGTCACAGGGCAGCTGGAATGAGGCGTAAATCATTCTATTTCCCACATTTAACAGTTTCTTCTCGGTTCTCCTCATCGGCCCTTCAGTTACTCACACTGATGACTTCACTTTGAAGTTTCGTATCATCTTTCTTGGAGATCAGTACTTTATAAATGACAATGCCTCATCAAAATGACCGTGTGTCCTTCAGCTTTCAAACTGAATTGTATCCTATTGCAAAGAACTGTTTAGGGAGATCTGAGGTCATTATTATTACAAGTTTTAAAAAAATAAGGCAATGCATAGAAAAAAAATCAGCCTTCCAGAAAAGAAACACTTTGATTTACAGCTAATCTATGGTTGTTTCCAAGTTGCTTCTTTCTCCTCCCATCCCATTGCCCCTCTACCACAGAAGCCCACCCAAATAACTTTGCAGTGCTTTAAAAGTGAGGCTGTAAAGATGGGGTTACAGCTGTACATGAAGCTCAGAGGAATATCAGATTAAAATCACCCAACATGTTAGAAGCAAAATTAAAGTCGGACAAGCCAAATGAGCTGTTAAATTATAAGTAACCATTTTGCCAAATAAATAGCTCATTAAATTGCCACAGAATCAATATTAAGAGGTCAGGGCGAGGTCAAAAAGGTAAGATTGCTGGGCTGCTACTGAATAAGTATAGGTAAACACAACTTTAATGTAAATTAGGTAATTTCTCTGCAATCCTCCCTCTTCCCCACCCCTTAAAACTATCTGTAAACCTGTTAATAGTCTATCCTGTTGTTTGCATAATAAAATAAAGCAGAGAAATAGATAATACTAAACAGTGATTCAACTCAACTCTAATAATAATAATAATAATAATAATAATAATAATAATAGCTAACTCATCTGGAGCACTAATTAAATGCTAGCAACCATGCTAAGAACTTTACTTCCATTATCTTACATAGACCAGGGAGCAGAGTTAAGTAATGTTACCAGTTCACGCAGCTGGTCAGTGGCGCACCAGACATTGCATCTGGGCTCTTTGACCTCAGAGTTCACGTGTTTAATTTTTGTGCCATTTTACCTCATCCACATTTATTTCCTGATGACTTAATGTCCAATGAGCAACAGTAACCCCTCTGTAATAGTTTTCCTCCTACAAGTACTTGGCAGCCATCGATGTTTATAACTTTTCGCTCTTGTCTTGCCCACATTTCATAATTACCTACTTTCCAAATAGAGTTTTTCTACTGGTATCCTCGTGGTTCATGTCCCTGTTTTGTCACAGCTCTCAGCACAGTACCTTTTCCATAGCAGGCATTAAATTAGAAGTTCATTGAATGAATAAGTGAATATCTAGTCATTTCCAAGCAAAGCACTCTTATGTGTCAATGGGAACCATTTGTTTTGACCTCTGCCTTTTTTTTTTTTTTTTTTTTGCTGTACGGGGGCCTCTCACTGCTGTGGCCTCTCCCTTTGCGGAGCACAGGCTCCGGACGCGCAGGCTCAGCGGCCATGGCTCACGGGCCCAGCCGCTCCGCGGCACGTGGGATCTTCCCGGACCGGGGCACGAACCCGTGTCCCCTGCATCGGCAGGCGGACTCTCAACCACTGCGCTACCACGGAAGCCGTGACCTCTGCATTTTTAACTCCAGTTCTCCTCTTTGAAATTTTCCACTTATGAAAACATTTGAAATCCTCTAATCCATTGTAAAAACCAGTTCTTGCATCTAGCACTTTACACACACACACACACACACACACACACACACACACACACTCTTCTTAATTTTATTTTTTGCAAAAGTAGTGCTGGCAGTTTGCAATGGGTTTTTTTTAAACATCTTTATTGGAGTATAATTGCTTTACAATGGTGTGTTAGTTTCTGCTTTATAACAAAGTGAATCAGTTATACATATACATATGTTTTGAAGTCATTCCTGGCTTTGTGCTCCCTAGCGTTATAGGCTGACAATGCAAAGTTCTCTCATCCCTTCCCCGGAGGGAGGCACCCCTACAGCACAGATGTTTTTCCAATTTTTCTTTGGTTTACTAAAACTCAATTTATACCAATGATCTAACTCCATGAATATATAATACCCACTGAGTAGCAGGCATTCAGGAGACTATCAGAAACTCAGGATTCCTTGCAGTTTTGAGTGAGTGACGGACTGAGCAGCCCTAGATATTTCTGAGACTCAGTTTGAAAAGAAATATCTGTGGATTTACGTCACCTAGTGGAGTTCCCAGTGATTAGCTCTTGGGCATTGTTTAAAAACTCTCTCAGGATAAGTGACATTTGTAAATTGATTTGTTCAAACACATATATATTTTGTCATTTGTGTGATGAGTTAGATTGTTTTCTTCTGCTGAAGACTCTTCATTTCCTGAGAGTATCATTCATAGCTGGAAGACAAAACCAGTGGAGGGCCCATTGATGCATTGCTATTGTTGTTCTAGGATCCTTTGTTCCAAGCTACTATCTGAAAATATTCAACATATGATCGATTCTTAGAAATTTATTTTCTTCTTCTTATTTTTCTCCTTGTGGGTACTTGCATGCATATGTATATGAATGAATGTCCCTGAGGTTAAAATTATTGTTAGAAATAGTCTATGACCATATGATCCTGCAATCCCAACCCTGGGCATATGTCTGGAGAAAACTCTAATTCGAAAAGATACATGCACGCCAATGTTCATAGCAGCACTATTTACAACAGCCAAGACACAGAAGCAACCTAGGTGTCCATCAACAGATGAATGGATAAAGACGATATGATACATATACACAATGGAATACTACTCAGCCATTAAAAAGTATGAAATAATGCCATTTGCAGCAACATGGATGGACCAAGAGATTATCAAATTAAGTGAAGTAAGTCAGACAAAGACAAATACCATATGATATCACTTATATGTGGAAACTTAAAGAATGATATAAATGAACTTATTTACAAAACAGAAATAGACTCACAGACATAGAAAACAAACTTATAGTTACCAAAGGAGATAGTGGGGAGAGGGGGGGGAGATAAATTAGGAGTTTGGAATTAACATACACACTACTATATGTAAAATAGGTAAACAACAAGGACCCACTGCATAGGACAGGGAATTATATTCAATATCTTGTAATAACCTATAATGGAAAAGAATCTGAAAAAGAAATATGTGTGTGTGTGTGTGTGTGTGTGTGTGTGTGTGTATGACTGAATCACTTTGTTGTATACCTGAAACTAACACAACATGGTAAGTTAATTACACTTAATAAAAAAGGTAAAAAATATATATGCATGTATGATTTTCTACTGCAAAAGGTAGCATATTGTACTCACACCTCTGTACTTTGTTTTTTGCATTTAACAAAGTATCTTGGAAGCTATTTCACACTCCAATACTATAATGGACAATTGATGGCTGCCTACTGGGTGCCCATTCTCTCCTCCTTTCCCGAAGTATTCAGATTTTCATTTACTTGTTCGTGCTCCCCACAAAGCTTCCAGGAAGCACGGCACCGTGGGCTGACTGGCCAAAACTCTTCGATACTTTCCATTCTCTTGACACATATAAGCTTGTACAATCCAGATAAACTTCAGGACTCTTGCTTGGAATCCTGGGGCAGAAGCACTCTCTTCGCCCTTGGAATGGTGCAAGAAATGCTAATTATGGTTGATAAGTCTCCCACCACCCTGTAAGAACCAGGCTTGACTTGAAGCTATCATCCTTGACAGAAAAGCAGAGAGATGGGAAGAAACCGAGTCCTTGAGGATTTCTCATTTATGTGACCCAGTAAGTCTCCTTTATTATTAAAATCCGTTTGCAGTGGATTTTCTGTTACTTGCAACATAAAAAACTATTAACTGATTCAGGTACTTATAAATCTACCTCATTCTTTTTAATGGCCTTAGTATGAGTACCTCACAATATACTTAATGAACATCCAGGCTATTCCAGTGTGCTAGTACGGACCATACTACAACAAGCAACGTGATGTGTATCTTCACACACATGTTCGAGTCTATGAGCGGGATAAATTCTTAGAAGTCAAATTGGAGATTTGGGCATATGTGTATTTTTAATTCAATAGTGTTTTGATGTTTGGAAATACAAAGAGCTAGTGAAGAATTTGCCTTAGGACAGGGAATGTGGTGAATGGGTGTTCTCCACATATTTTTTTAAATGACTTTTAAAAACCGAGTAGAATATTGTTTTTCCCAGAAAAGGAAAAAAATGCACTTAGGAGCATTAAACTGTGTATCTTTAAAGTCATCTTAGAACTAGGAATCAGGTCCAGCTGCTCCAGTTTATAAATGAGGAAAGTTCCTGGGGAGTTCAGGGGTTTCCCACCCAGCAGTTCAGAGCAGAGAAAATTAGAATCTTGGTTTCCAGACTTTTCATTTGTGCTCTTCCATAAATAGCGAGCCTGGAAGCAGATTCTGTGCAGAGATGATGGAGGTTGCACCTGTGTACAGAGGTGACACATCCAGTCCAAGTTTATCCTCATTAGTACTCAGGCTGGAGTTGCAACTGCCCTTCGTTACACAATGAATCAAGCATCTGAATAAATCCTGAAACAATGAATTCTTGTTATGCTCCCTGCAGGGAGGGGTGAGCCCTATTTTAGGGGCAGGAAACTGAAGAATGGAGACTAGTGCTCTGCCAGAGGGTGTGCAAGAACCAGGCCCCCAGAGCTGGATCTGAATTTGACATTTTCCAAGGGAGTATCTTACTGAGAAGAGCTGTGCAAAGAACACTGGGCTTTGTGATGTAAATGTAGAGAGAGGGGTCCTGGCCCAGCATTTCTTTTTATTGAACCGAATGTCAGAGGGCTTCTTGGATATGTTCTGGGCAAAGGTCTACCCAGCCTGCCCTGCTACAGGAAAAAACAATGACAAGAATGAAAGAGTCAAAGTGGCTATGCAAAGACTTGGAAAAATTAAAATACAGAAACTCATGCCTGGGAGATGGAGGGGTTTTCAAGAGTTTAGTTAAACAAAAGGTCACAGGTGTGTTTATTTATTGTACAAATTAGAAAAATCTCTTAATATCTCTTGTCTCCAAATCCCTCATTTCATATTTTCCTCACTCCAGTGATGCATGCTAGCTCCTTGGTATGGCTCCCACTCTCAAATTTTTCTAATTGTGGAAATTCACTTGTTCTTCTCTTTGCCCCCAAAGAAAATATGATTTTTAAAAGTGGAAAGTGTCATTTAGCATGACACTTTATTTCACAAATGAGAAAAGCTGACTCCAGTGATTCAAGGAATATGTAGTAAGTCTCTGCATAGCCTGGTCTAATAGCTAGACTTTTTGATGCCCTGTCTCATAATATCTCTAAATATAGAATCATAGTGTTAACTTTTAAAAGTATACCAAAGAATAGAAGCATCTAACCATATTTACCAATAGTCATTTTTCTAAAACATAAAATATTATTTGTTCTGCTTTAGTAAGAATTTTTTCTTTTTAGACGTTCATGTAGAAGCTTATAGGTATGACATTTCATGATTATAATTTATTTTAAAATACTTCAAGAAAAAGATGAAGCAAAATGCAAAATGTAAATAATTGTTAAATCTACGGCTTGAGAAAAAGGGAGTCCTTGTACTGTTTTCACTACTTTTCTTTATATTTGAAGACTTTTTATAAAAAGGGAGGAGAAATCACGTTAACACATTAAGTATGTCCTGGAATTCAAAAGATCCATTTTTCTAAAGCAATACATATTCATTGATGAAAATCTAGAAAGCATTGGTCTACAAAGGGAAAACAAGGTAATAACCTGCTCCCAGCCCCATTCACAAAAAACTATTGTCAACATTTTTGGGGTATACCCTTCTAGTCAGTGTTCTGTGTATAAATTTACATACACTTACCGTACATGTGGATCATACTTTACAGTCCATTTTATAATCACTTTAACTTAACATATAGGAAACATTTTTTTCTTATTATTGAATTATTTCCTGTATCTTTTCAGGGATGCAAATTGATTTGCCATTACTTATTTAACCAATCTCCTATTTTAGGCCGTTGTGAGATTTCCCTCAATATGTAATAATTAGTAGCAAATCTCTGATGAGCATTTCTGAGCCCAAGCTGCACCCATTCATGATTATTTCCTCAGTAGTATTACAGGGTCTTTCTTACATGCCAGGCACTGTAGTCAATACGGCTTTACATGCAATGTCTCATTTGATCTCCTACTGATGAGGTATATATTTTTACTACCTTCATTTTATAGATAAAAATTGTAGGCTGAGAGGTAAGTACATAGACCTAAACTTGTATCTAGTAGTCGCCAAAGCTTACGTTCAAGACACCAAGCTCCCCTGCTTACGTGTCCTGGAAGTGGAATTGCTATGGACCTCAGAGATTTTGAAAACGCATCAACATATTGCCTTACAGAAAGGTTGCAGCACATATCTTGCCATGCTACCGATTTCAGAAGAAAAAAGGGGCCTCAAACAGGGACCCCAGGAACAACTGTTCCCTGAGCTACATCTACCCCTACCAGCCCACTTGCAGGATCTTGGTTCCCGGGCTGGAGGTCGGGCCCAAGCTCCTGTGGTGGGAGTGCCGAGTCCAAACTGCAGGAATAACAGAGAACCTCAGGCACCAGGGGATACTAATCAGAGTGAGACTTACCAGAGGGCCTCATCTTGGCACCAAGACCTGGCTCTACCCAACTGCCTGCAAGCTCCAGTGCTGGACATCTCAGGCCAAACAACCAGTAAGACAGGAATACAGCCCCACCCATCAAAAAAATGAAAAAAATGAAAAGACAAAAAATTATGTTACAGACGAAGGAACAAAGTAAAAACCTACAAGACCAAATAAATGAAGATGAAATAGGCAACCTACTTGAAAAAGGATTCAGAGTAATGAGAGTAAAGATGATCCAAAATCTTGGAAACAGAATGGAGAAAATACAAGAAACGTTTAACAAGGACCTAGAAGAACAAAAGAGTAAACAAACAGTGATGAACAACACAATAACTGAAATTAAAAATACTCTAGAAGGAATCACAGGCAGAAAAACGGATACGTGAGCTGGAAGATAAAATGGTGGAATTAACTGCCGGGGAGCAGAATAAAGAAAAAAGAATGAAAAGAATTGAGGACAGTCTCAGAGACCTCTGGGACAACATAAACTCGTGAACATTTGAATTATAAGGGTCCCAGAAGAAGAAGAGGAAAAGAAAGGGTCTGAGAAAATATTTGCAGAGATTATAGTCAAAAACTTCCCTAACATGAGAAAGGAAATAGTCAATCAAGTCCAGGAAGTGCAGACAGTCCCACACAGGATAAACCCAAAGAGAAACACACCAAGACACATTAATCAAACTATCAAAAATTAAATACAAAGAAAAAATATTAAAAGCAGGAAGGGAAAAGCAACAAATAACATACAAGGGAATCCCCATAAGGTTAACAGCTGATCTTTCAGCAGAAACTCTGCAGGCCAGAAGGGAGTGGCAGGACATATTTAAAGTGATGAAAGGGAAAAACCCCAAACCAAGATTGCCCTACCCAGCAAGGATCTCATTCAGATTCAGCAGAGAAATCAAAATCCTTACAGACAAGTAAAAGCTACAAGAATTCAGCACCACCAAACCAGCTTTACAACAAATGCTAAAGGAACTTCTCTAAGCAGGAAACACAGAGAGGAAAAAGACCCACAAAAACAAACCCAAATCAATTAAGAAAATGTTAATAGGAACATACATATCGACTGGCTGAATGGATACATAAACAAGACTCTTATATATGCTGTCTACAAGAAACCCACTTCAGACCTAGGGACACATACAGGCTGAAAGTGAGGGGATGGAAAAAAGATATTCCAAATGGAAATCAAAAGAAAGCTGAAGTAGCAATACTCATATCAGATAAAATAGACTTTAAAATAAAGACTGTTATAAGAGATAAGGAAGGACACTAGATAATGATCAAGGGATCAATCCAAGAAGAAAACATAACAATTATAAATATTTATGCACCCAACATAGGAGCACCTCAGTACATAAGGCAAATGCTAACAGCCATAAAAGGAGAAATTGACAGTAACACAATAATAGTGGGGGACTTAACACACCACTTCCACCAATGGACATATCATTCAGACAGAAAATAAATAAGGAAACATAAGCTTTAAATGGCACAATAGACCACATAGACTTAATTGATATTTGTAGGACATTCCATCCAGAAACAACAGAATACACTTTCTTCTCAAGTACACACGGAACATTCTCCAGAATAGATCATATCTTGGGTCACAAAACAAGCCTCGGAAAATTTAAGAAAACTGAAATCGTATCAAGCATCTATTCTGACAACAATGCTATGAGATTAGAAATCAATTACAGGGAAAAAAAAACTGTAAAAAACACAAATACATGGAGGCTAAACAGTGTGCTGCTAAATAACCAAGAGATCACTGAAGAAATCAAGGAAGAAGTTAAAAAATACCTAGAAACAAAGGACAATGAAAACATGATGATCCAAAACCTATGGGATGCAGCAAAAGCAGTTCTTATAAGGAAGTTCATAGCAGTTCAAGCTCACTTCAAGAAACAAGAAAAATCTCAAATAAAGAACCTAACCTTACACCTAAAGCAACTAGAAAAAGAAGAAAGAAAACCCACTAGAAGTTAGGAGAAAGAAATTAATGTTAGGAGAAGGAAAGAAATCATAAAGATCAGAGCAGAAATAAATGAAATAGAAACAGAAAACAGTAGCAAAGATCAATAAAACTAAAAGTTGGTTCTTTGAGAAGATAAACAAAATTTATAAACTTTTAGCCAGACTCATCAAGAAAAAAAAGGAGAGGACTCAAATCAATAAAATTAGAAATGAAAAAGGAGAGATTACAACTGACACCGCAGAAATACAAAAGATCATAAGAGATTACAACAAGCAACTCTATGCCAATTAAATGGACAACCTGGAAGAAATGGACAAATTCTTGGAAAGGTACAACTTTCCAAGATTGAACCAGGAAGAATTAGAAAATATAAACAGAACAATCACAGGCAGTGAAATTGAAACTGTAATTAAAAATCTTCCAACAAACAAAAGTCCAGGACCAGATGGCATCACAGGTGAAATCTATCAAACATTTAGAGAAGAGCTAACACCCATCCTTCTCAAACTCTTCCAAAAAATTGTGGAGGGAGGAACACTCCCAAACTTGTTCTATGAGGCCACCATCACCCTGATACCAAAACAAGGCAAAGATATCACAAAAAAAGAAAATTATAGACCAATATCCCTTGTGAACATAGATGCAAAAGTCCTTAACAAAATACTAGCAAACAGAATCCACCAACACATTAAAAAGATCGATCATACACCACGATCAAGTGGGATTTATCCCAGGGATGCAAGTGTTCTTCGATATATGCGAAACAATCAATGTGATACACCATATTAACAAATTAAAGAATAAAAGGCATGTGATCATCTCAATAGATGAAGAAAAAGCTTTTGACAAAATTCAACACTGATTTATGATAAAAACTCTCCAGGAAGTGGGCATAGAGGGAACCTACCTCAACATAATAGAAGCCATATACAACAAACCCACAGCAAACATCATTCTCAATGGTGAAACTATTTCCTCTAAGATCAGGAACAAGACAAAGATGACCACTATCACCACTATTATTCAACATAGTTTTGGAAGTCTTAGCCACAGCAATCAGAGAAGAAAGAGAAATAAAAGGAATACCAAATGGAAAAGAAGAAGTAAAACTGTCACTATTTGCCAATGACAAAATACTATATATAGAAAATCCTAAAGATGCCACCAGAAAACTACTAGAACTAGTCAATGAATTTGGTAAAGTGGCAGCATACAAAATTAATGCACAGAAATCTCTTGCATTCCTATACACTAAAAACAAAAGATCAGGAACAGAAATTAAGGAAACAATCCCATTTACCATTGCAACAAAAATAGTAAAATACCTAGGAATAAACCTACCTAAGGAGACAAAAGACCTGTACTCAAAAAACTATAAAACACTGATGAAAGAAATCAAAGATAACATAAATAGATGGAGAGATATACCATGATCCTGGATTGGAAGAATCAATATTGTGAAAATGACTATACTACCCACAGCAATCTACAGGTTCATTGCAATCCCTATCAAAATACCACTGGCATTTTTCACAGAACTGGAAAAATGAATCTCACAATTTGTATGGAAACACAAAAGACCCCGAATAGCCAAAGCAATCTTAAGAAAGAAAAACAGAGTTGGAGGAATCAGGCTCTCTGACTTCAGACTATACTACAAAGCTACAGCAATCAAGACAGTATAGTACTGGCACAAAAACAGAAATATAGCTCAATGGAACAGGATAGAAAGCCCAGAGATAAACCCATGCACATATGAACACCTTATCTTTGACAAAGGAGGCAAGAATACACAATGGAGAAAAGACAGCCTCTTCAATAAGGGGTGCTGACAAAAATGGACAGATATATGTAAAAGAATGAGATTAGAACACACCCTAACACCACACACACAAATAAACTCAAAATGGATTAAAGACCTAAATGTAAAGCCAGACACTATAAAACTCTTAGAGGAAAACATAGACAGAACACCCTATGACATAAATCACAGCAAGATCCTTTTTGACCCACCTCCTAGAGTAAGGGAAATAAAACAAAAATAAACAAATGGGACCTAATGAAACTTAAAAGATTTTGCACAGCAAAGGAAACCATAAACAAGATGAAAAGACAACCCTCAGAATGGGAGAAACTATTTGCAGACGAAGCAACTGACAAAAGATTAATCTCCAAAATATACAAGCAGCTCATGCAGTTCAATATCACAAAAACAAACAACCCAATAGAAAAATGGGCAGAAGACCTAAATAGGCATGTCTCCAAAGAAAACATACAGATGGCCTACAAATACATGAAAAGATGCTCAACATCACTAATCATTAGAGAAATGCAAATCAAAACCTCAATGAGATATCACCTCACACCAGTCAGAATGGCCATCATCAAAAAATCTATAAACAATAAATGCTGCAGAGGGTGTGGAGAAAAGGGAACCCTCTTGCACTGTTGGTGGGAATGTAAATTGATACAGCCACTATGGAGAACAGTATGGAGGTTCCTTAGAAAACTAAAAATAGAACTACCATATGACCCAGCAATCCCACTACTGGGTATATACCCTGAGAAAACCATAATTCAAAAAGATATACATGTACCACAATGTTCATTGCAGCACTATTTACAACAGCCAAGACATGGAAGCAACCTAAATGTCCATCAACAGATGAATGGATAAAGAAGATGTGGCACATATATACAATGGAATATCACTCAGCCGTAAAAAGGAACAAAACTGAGTTATCTGTAGTGAGGTGGATGGACCTAGAGTCTGTCATACAGAGTGAAGTAAGTCAGAAAGAGAAAAACAAATAACGTACGCTAATGCATATATATGGAATTTAAAACGGCAGTACTGGTGAACCTAGCGTCAAGGCAGGAATAAAGACGCAGATGTAGAAAATGGACTTGAGGGCACAGGGTGGGGGAAAGGGAAAGTGGGAGGAAGTAAGAGAGTAACATTGACATACATACACTACCAAATGTAAAATGGATGGCTAGTGGGAAGCTGCTTCATAGCACAGGGAGATCAGCTCGGTGCTTGTTGATGACCTAGAGGGGTGGAATAGGGAGGGTGATATGGGGATATATGTATATGTATAGCTGATTCACTGTTATACAGCAGAAACTAACACAACATTGTAAAGCATTTATACTCCAATAAAGGTGTGGAAAAATTTTTTTAATTTAAAAAAAAGAAAAAGAAAAAAGGGGGTGCAGGATTGACTTAATTTTGAATTCTCATTGTTTATGCAAACAGTTGACTTTTTTTTTTTTTTAAAGAAAAAGACTTTAAGACTATAGGTAGAGCTTTCTCCCCTTCACCTCCAAGTCCTCTTTTACCTCTCTTGGATTTAAAAAAACCAGCTAAGTGGTGTTCCTTGGCTCAGATGTACATGTCAGCAGCCCTGGTTTTTCTCTGTGTCTGACTGATAAATGTCGTTGGAATGGGATAATGGTAGGGACTTCTAGAGACTGATTAAATTTTGTATTTTTCTCTTTTTCCTGGGCACACAGCTACACTACATTTTCTAGGCTTCCTTACAGAGGGTGTGGCCATTTAATTGAATTATAGCCAATGGAATGTGAGTTGACGTGGCCCATAGAAACCTCCTGTATACACTTCTCCATCTCTTTCTTCCTTCTAAATGATGAAATAGGGAGAAGCTCTGGGGACACCATGGAAACCATGTCTTGAAGATGGCACAACAGCTTCCAGCGCAGGTCCCTTGCTGAAATCACGGCACAGAACATCGGACTGTTACATGAGCAAGGAATAAAGGTATGTTGTGTTGGGCCATTGAAATTTTGAAGTTAGTTTTTTACAGCAGCTAACATTATCTTAATCAATACAAAGATTGTTGCTTTATATATATTTGAAGACCATTGACATCTCTGCTGGATTCTTTCCCATTTGTCAAGGAAATCTGATGCCCTTGCCCTGACGCGCCCTTAAATCAATGTTGTATAAGTCTAACATTTGCTCTGAGAGAAGCTATTTTCTTTGGGAGGAAGAAAATAACAGTCTAGTTCATCTCTACTTTTTTTTCAAGAAATGTATTCCTTTCTTTTGCACTTCAGGAGCAGAAAAGTAAGTTAATCATCCTCATTAGTTCTTTGCACACTACCAGAATTGGTCTCTGAGGGATCCCTCACTTGTTATAATTATATTTTCCCTTCATTCCTGATACTCCCATTTCTTTTCTTCTTGTAGATATATATTCTAAGGTGTTTGATATATGCACATGGATTTGTATATATTCTTATTGCATTGGTTTGTTGTGTGTCTGTGTTTTTAATTTACTCGTATGAAATTGTGGCATAGATCTCATTTCGTCCCATTTTCACACGCACAAAGAACTGTTTTCATAATTTATCCATATCGTGTATTTATCTCTAATTTATTAGTTCTACCTGTTGCATAGAATACCACCCCATCTCCTCCTAGAGATGGGCTTCTAGTTTGCCTTCCACTCACCGCCACTAAAAATGATTCACAGGTGAATGGCATGTGCCCCTGTAAGCCTCTGTGTGAGAATTTCTCTGGCAGATACATGGGATGGCTGGGTCATGAGACATAGTCCTGTGAGGTTGCTTTCCAGAATGGCTCATCAATTTACAATCTCAGTGCATGAGAGTTCTCATGGCCTTACATCATCATCCCCAATTGCCATTATTCTCCTTCCCTACATTTTTCTATTCTGATAAGTGCAGAATAAAATTTCATCTTCATTTCAATTCACATCATTCACATATGTCTGATTAATAACAAGTGGACGCATCTCTTAGGTAATGTCTTAGCCATTCAAATTCCCCTTCTGTGAATGACCTGTGATTCTAAGGCAAAACAGCAGAATCCATGTGGGAAATCCTGTAGGAAATAAAAATATATCCTAACTGTTTTTGGTATCCAACTTAAACTTCTGTTTAGTTTATCTAAACATTTAGATAATGTTACAGGCTGAGAGATTCATTTATTCATCCCAGAAATATGTGTAGGGCACTGTCACATGTGCAAGGGATATAGAGGGAAGTAAGAGTTACTTGGCAACCGGCTTCTTGGTATCTGTAAAATCATGGAAGAAATAGATCAGTGTTTTCTGGTTTTACTTTCTGGAGGAGTAGACATCAAGGTGTGAGCTACTTATACCTTGATAAATCATAAGATTCCTCTTCCATCTTTCCTTTTCTCAATTGAATTTGCAGTGTCCCTGGTAAATCTGAACTACAGATTGCTGGTGTAAGTCAGTGAATGCCACTAACAAAAGGAAAAACATTATGTTTCCAATGCTTGTCAATTCAAAAGCTCAGTGAGGCATCTTTTCTTAAAAAGAAAACCTTAAGTACCAAAATGTTTTGCCAGTATATACCCTCCTTAGAAAAAAAGAGCTATAATCGAATCCACCACCACCCCTCTCTCAAAACTTAAGAGTTGAGGGAATGAGGTTTAGAGGGATGTGACAAATCCTCAGCGTAGAGCCTTTTGGAGATCTTCCCAATACACCACCCTGGTTCCATTTTTTAATGTTGTTTTCATTTGAAACTAGATTCATGCAGCTTGCCTGTGAAAAAAAAAGAGTTATTGTCTGGAAAGGGAGAGAAGGATTAAATAAAAAGTTCTGCTAGGATGTAACCATCATTATCTAATGCACCATAGGCAGCCCAGCTTCAGGGAATACTGACTTTCAAGGGCTGGCACTCTCGGGGACAGCTGGCACTCAGCTGGTCATGGTGCTGGCCTCATATTGCCTCTGTGTCTCCCATAAACTCAACTGACACTAGGTAGGCTTTATTTAGTTTTTTTTTAACGTGCGGCACAGGAAACTTTTCCTCAATGCATGTAAGAGCTGTTTGATTCCCCAAAGAAAAAGATTTGGCAAGTCAGTTAAGAGGAAAGTAGAAGCACTGAACACATGAGCACATTTTAACAATGTCCAAGTGTAACTTTCATTGCCAACAGTAGACATGCACTGGAATTTGAAATGCAGCCCAAATGCTAAATGCAGTTGTTTTTATCTGTGAGGAGAATGTTTGTGGTTTCATTCTGAGATGAGTCACTTTGTTCTGATTTATCCAGTTAGTAAATGTATCTGATTTGTTTTCATTAGGGAGTTCAAAGTTTATTTGGGGATTTTTGTTTTTGTTTTTGTTCCAGTGAAGAAAACTATTGGGTTTGGTAATAATAGGAGGAAATGAAATTTTATCAAAATGCTCAATAAAGATGAGGCCAAGATATCACCTGCCATGTACAATGAAGAGGGTTTGGACTCTTGGCATTAAGAGGGAAACCTGGGATTTCAGAAGCCCAGACTTTTGCTGTCAGTATCTGACAGCATCTTTAGGCCGTCCTGCGCTGCCAAATCAGAAAACTAAGCCCTTTGTGCCCTGTGGTCTCAATTTTGTTAAATCTACTAAATGATTTCATGATGGCGTCTAGGTGACATTTATAATTTACTAAAACATTGAAGTTTCTCTCGGCCTACTCTGCAGGACTAGATGGCTTGGTCCAATTAATCAGTTAACTCATCAATCTGCTCGGAAGTCTTTCCCGAGTGTCTACCACCTGTGGGTGCTTTGTTGGTCATCTGATGCCGTGACCTTGCTAGCTTGCAGACACGATGACCAGAGAACTCAGCCACAGTTATATTAATTGTGGTCAGCTGGATTAATATGCCTTTAGTACCAAATAATGATGGCCAATAGGATGAACTTTTTCTCCATTAACTTGTTTTTCTTTTTATTCCTTAACCTAAAGCAATAGTTCAAGATATTACAGAATTTTAAACATATGTATTTTTAAGACCCAAACCACCTGTTAATTTGACAAATTTATCATATGAATAATTTCATCATATAATAAATAGATTATATCATATAATATATCATATAATATAGGGTTTATCACGTAATAAATACTCTTACTAAGTGAGAAATAAGTGCTGAGCTATCCACGAAATGGGTCAACATATTTTGAAAATGTAAAGTGATCAAGGGCCATTCAGAGTTTTCATTTAAATCTGCCGTGTTGGAGGGATATGAGAGCCAAGCTAACTTTAACTGTTAAGACTGTAAACAATTACTCAAGTAGAAAAAAAAGGCAAACAAAACTCCTCGGAAACATTTCTTTTCCATTGTTTTCTTCCCCCCATCGTTGCTTTCCAGGTTACCCCAGGGTTACCAAGGCTTCCTGAACAATACTTTGTCTTAAATTTAGTTGAGTGGATTGTCATTGTAGTGGCTTTTTGTCCGTGAAGAATTTATCAGATTCACTCGCTGGCCTCCATCACTTGGCAGGATAGAAAAGCCCATCTCAGTATCTCCAGGCATACCTAATGTTGAGAAAGGTAAGCTTGTGTAGCAAACGTGAAAGAGTCCCTCTACATGCCCTATGGCTTTACTCAACCATGTTTCCTCTTTTATCATTTGTTGGAAAAACCCTTTACTATCTCTTCTTAGTTCCTTGTCCTTTGTTAGCTACAAAGGACAGATTTTCTTTTGTAAATCCTTAGTAATTAAATGAGCACTTCAGTGGCTGTCACTCTCAATGGCCTGTTTCCTAGGCTTTTGCCTTTGACAGTCATATTTTGCAAAGGCCCCTGAGATGACTCGGCATCTTCCCCTACTTAACACTAAACCAATTGAAGCCCGTGCTCACTGCATGAAGGAGGAAAAGATTCATTAAGGGCACTTCATTAAGGAGCTGGAATGGGCCGCTCTAAATGCGCCTGAACCGAAGGCAATCCAGAGGAGCTGTCTATTAGGAGAGCCACAAAGACAGTTTCGGAAACTGAACTCCAGCTCCAGTGCTGCGGATTAGGGAGAGTGATGGGATTAGTGTTTAATGACTTGGGGCAGGAGACAAAGGGAATTTTGACAAAGAGGCTTAGATATGGAAGAATTAACACTCTCTGTTCCAACCAGGCCTCCGAAGACTTCCAGCATTCTTTTCAGACTCAAAAGCAAAGGGAAGGGAAAAAAAAAAAATAGATGAGCAAAGCTTTAATACTGTCCTTTTTTTTTTTATTGCAACAACAATACAGAGGAAATAAAAGAACACTCTTCACTCCCTTGCACTTGAAACCTCTTTTAAAAATAAGCATCTACAGTTGTATAATTAGCCCCAAGGTGAGTTTGCCCAGGGTCTCTAGCATGTGCCAGAATGCCTCTCTGGCTAGGGCAAGTCCCAGACCAATGCAGACATGGAAGCAAAACCCAGGGTAGCAGATCCCCAGCTAAGTGGCTTTAAAAGTGCTTGCCTCTCTGTGGCTGTTTATGTTACAGGTGCAGCCGAAGGGGCAAAGAGAAACGGCTTCATTGTAAAACCTCCTCCTGGCCCCATCTGGCTCAGACTCAAACAATTCCAGTGTCTATGGCCTGAGAAGTGCTTCATGAAACGAGGTGATTATCCTGCCTACGTGAGGGGATAACTTTGGAAATGTGCTTTTAAAGGGTGCAAGTGCTCTTGAAAAAGAATCAAGTCAACTTGGAGCAGGGCAGGCAATGTTGGAGCTTATCTATAGCATTTCCCCAGGCTTGGACAAGAGCACAATGTCATTATCTAAACAGGAAGCCAAATTTAAGTGGCTGACCCGGGAGTGGAGTCGTATTCCCAAGGTTGTTAAGTAAATAGACTCCAAGCACCAAATGCCTTCCAGCAGTAAGTGTGTGATTATGCCCCGCTGCTGAGAATGGCAAAATGCAGGTGCAAATGTTACTGTAGGCAAAGGTACAATCTAAATAGTGCCGTAAATGATCTTGCGCTGTAAACCAATTCAACGTGTCCTTCTTTTTAACCCAACCAAATCACTTGCAGAAAAGCTGGGTATTCATTTCATGTATTAGCCTGTATGAAATGGTCCTGAAGCAGCTCTAGACACCAAGGTATTATTTAACCCGTGTGGTTTAGTGGGACAATGGCAACCCCCTGCCGTAATCCATTCAGAGGTAATGCTGGCAGTCAGTGTGAAACTAAATACATTACAGGGAAAGA
>NW_006791012.1:2578442-2600760 GCF_000442215.2 Lipotes vexillifer
AAGAGCTTAATGCGTTTTATAGGCAGTTGTTCATCCACATCAAACTTTAGTTTTTAAAATCCGAACACTTGATCCCACAACAGGAGCGGTGCCTCAAGTCAGAGATTGCCACAAGGCACTACCAGGAGGTAGAAAAGGGGCCAGACTTGAGCGATGCTACAATTGCCTGAAATGAACCATTTCCAATCATCTTAGTTCTACTGGGTCACTCAGATGCCAAAGGCCCAGGTAGCACTTGATCCAGTTGCTACAGGGCTCGGACCTACCTCTATTGCCCCTTACTTTTCTGCTAAGGTTTTTGCTGGAGGGATCGATGTTTTCCGAGTGCAGTGGAACTCCCGTTTCTGATAGCTAAATTGAAGCAGGATATAATGGGTTTCCCTCACCACATTCCCAGTCCCGACTCTTGACCCCAGCATGGTCTAGCAGTCTGTTCTTTGTTAAATTGAAAATGTGTAGAAATTTTTATAGAGATCCTCAGCTATGTACATAGCTTTGAAAATTGTTGTAACTTTAAAAACAGGTCAAAAAGGAAATTGAACAGCTAGTGAGTTTCATACCATCCAGTCAGCTTTTTGGAGGACTGCATTGGTCTTTCTAGTAAATGTTGCTTTTATTGTTGGGGTTTCCACCATTCTTTTTTCTGAGTAGCTTTTAAGAGAAAAGGGAGCTTTGGTGGAATTTTCCGATAGAATGTCACATTTATCACTAATGGCTCCTGGCACTACATTCAAACGTAAAGAACACATTTTGCCTTGGGAGTATGACCTGCAGCCATTGCACTACTGAGAATCCTTCTCATGGCGAATGTCACTTCCAATGGTGAGTGGTGACCCTAGTGTGGTTCCCAGGCAAGTTCCTGATTTCTCACCGCTCACAGGTGGATCTTGTGTCCTCATAGACGGTGGCCTTGTGTTTTTGGAGCCTTGAGACCAAACTGTTTCTTTGGGTACGAAAGCTTATCAAAGGGTTCTTTGATGGTATTTTCTTCAAAAGTGGACAAAGGGTTTAGAACTCTTTCAGCTATGGTGAAACTTAGAAGTGCTTTTTCTGTAGTATTGTATTGAAAGTCTAGGAGCTTGAAAACAGTGATTCTCAGCCTTGGATGGGGGAGCCAAAATTATTATTGCTAGGGATCCATTAATCCGCTTGTTGTGTAAGCATTCCCTAGAGTCTGAATTAATAACATGTCTCACACATAGATTGTTATTTCAAAAGGAATATCTGTAGATGCTTTTATGATTTATAGCATCAAAACTATTTTAAAAGCTTTATTGAGATCATAGTCATTTTATCATTGTATGTTTTCTCAAACCATGCTAAAAGTTCAATTCATATCACATAGGAGCCTAAAATGATTTTGGAGGGGGGCTTGATATGGAACTCTACCAGTTGCCAGTAATAAAATCCCAACTCAAACTAGCTAAAGCCAAAAAGAAAAGCTACTGGTTCAGGTAACTCAAGAGATATGCTGAGCTCTGTTCACCTCTGCTTGGCTTCATTCTCAGCTATGCTTTGTCCCTAGGGTGATGAGCGGGTCCTTTCCACATGATTACATGGTCCTGAAGGCTTGTGAACTCAAGGGAGACTTTATCCCAATATCCACGTCAAACTCCAAAACAGAATTGTGATTGTGCAGCTCTGCTTCATGAATCTCTCTCTGGACTGACCACAAGAGTTAAAGTGGAGATGGTAATCTGATTGGTCAGCATAAATTATATGCTGACCGCTGTAAGGGGAGGAGGGGTGGAGTCCCTTGATTTATAGCCCTACCAGAGTCCCATGGAGAGAGCGAGGGGCCAATTTCCAAACAGAAAAGGAGCTGATGAACACACAAGCAATGCTTACCCACCGCCAGAGGGGTTCTCATATTTACACTTATATTTACAAGGATTGGGACTGATTGTCCTAGAATAATTGTCGTTATTAATTGATGTTTTAACTAGGATCCTCTCCCAGGTATCAGAAGTCAGCTAAGCCCAGATGCGACCAATGGGAATACCCTGGGAGGCACCGTCTACAGCCAATTCCAGCTGTGATGTGTGTGTCTCTGTATGTTTCAGTGGGAGAAAAAGAAAGGGGAGCTGCCAAAAGAAAAATCAAAATTCCCTTAAAATCCAAATCTCAATTCTTCTCTATAAATTTAAAACACAACAAAATTAACTCACGTACACACACATCCCCATCACCACCACCACCAAATGGATGCAAGCTATAAGTGTTTATTTATCAAAAGACCAAGAACATTTCTTTCTGAGCCTTTTCGTTTGTCTTGAATTGTGTTCTTTCAGCCTGGGCCCCTTGGCTGAGGAAGGTCGTACCTAAGGTCCAGAGCTCTGAATAACAGGACTCTCCCTTATTGCTTGGTCTCCATGTCAAGTCCTGTTTATGCTTTTTTTTCCTGGATAATTCATTTGTTTCCAGGAATCAGTAATTCTGTAATTAGTGCCCATTTCTTTTCCTTATTCCTGTCTATCAGTCTTTTCACCTTTATCCCTTCTGGCATCACTCCTCGCTTCCTTAATTTTCCCTATATTTTTTCCATTCTTTGAAATAAAATTATTTTAAGTCCTTATTTCACCCTTCTCAGCTATGGGCATTATGAACAACTGGTATGATATGAAGAGCAGATGACCTGACTCTTACAATAATATAGTGATGAAGGTGATGATGAAAATGAACATAAATTGAGCCCTTATTGAGCTAGACACTCTCTCTATATTATCTTATTTAATCCTTACACCAGCTCTATATGGTAGTGGTTCCATGTGAGTTTTATATGGAGAGTAGTTCAGGCTTTGAACTCATTTTCAGTGTTTGAGAAATTCTCAATAATATGAACTTCGATGGAATTTCCTGGTACAGAAGTCAAAAAAAGTTCAGATACTTGTTGTTCCAGACATCCTTGTAGCTGGGGTGTGGGCACAACCTCAGCCCAAGATAGGTACCTGCCTCAGACTTTAAATTCGTAGCTAGGGATACAAAAGGCAGGAAAGTAGAGAATTTGTTTCTCAGATAATGACGGCATAGGTGGCTTCGGCATTCAGATCCCAGGGGCTGCAGGGGCTGCAGTGTTTACTGTGGTAGCCAATGTCCAAGGCTAGTAGTAGTGGTGGATAAACTCCACTATTCCATGTCAGCAGCTCCAGTGATGAAAGTCCCCACCAACTAGCTTTGGAGGATCATTTTGGCTGTGGTCTGGCTATTGCCTAGACCTCCTTCTTTCTGCCAATTCTGAGTCTGGTTCTCCAGTCTGATGTTTTTAGAAACATAAAATACAATATGGATGCTGTTCCTGGAGTTGAGCAACAGAGAAGCCTTCCCCTTGAGCTCTCTCTTATTCTTGCAATAAATTCCTTCCTGCCTAAATCAACCATTAGCTAGTTTATATTACTCGAAAAAAAAGTACTCCAATGGATACAGACATGTTATTTTTTAATTTCGTTTTTAAAATGGGCAGAAGGCTTGAATAGACATTTTTCCAGTGTAGACATACAGATGGCTAACAGGCACATGAAATATGCTCAACATTGCTAATTATTAGAGAAATGCAAATCGTAACAAAAGTGAGATACCACCTCACACCGGTCAGAATGGCTATCATCAAAAAGTCTGCAAGTAACAAACGTGTGGAGAGGGTGTGGAGAAAAGGCAACCCTTTACACTGTTAGTGGGAATGTAGATTGGTGCAGCCACTATGGACAACAGTATGGAGGCTCCTCAAAAAACTGAAAATAGAACTACCACATGATCCAGCAATTCCATTCCTGGGTATATATATCTGGAAAAAACAAAAACATTAATTCGAAAAGATACATGCACTATTTACAATAGCCAAGATATGTGCCCATTGACAGATGAATGGATTAAGAAGGTGTGCTATATATAATGGAATATTACTCAGCCATAAAAAGAATGAAATTCTGCCATTTGCAGCAACATGGATGGACCTAGAGAATATTATGCTTAGCGAAGTAAGTCAGACAAAGACAAATACTATATATCACTTACATGTGGAGTCTAAAGAATAATACAAATGAATGTATAGGCAAAATAGAAACAGACTCACAGATATAGAAATAAGCTTGTGGTTATCAAAGGGGAGAGGGATGTAGGGAGGGACCAACTAGGTGTATGGGATTAACACATACAAACTACTATATGTAATATAGATAAGCAACAAGGATACAGCAAAGGGAATTGTAGACATTATCTTGTAACAAGCTATAATAGAGGATAATTTACAAAAATACCAAATCACTATGCCGTACACCCGAAACTAATATAATATTGTAAATCAACTAGACTTCAATAAATAAAAGAAAATGGAAATTAATTTTTTAAAGAAAGATTTGGTAACCCAGGCTTAGAGAAACAAATACATTGTGAAGCTCAAGCAAACAGTATTAGAGCCAGGCTGACCTGAGAGTCCATATTCACCCACTACCCATCACATAAGCAGGGAAGAAAAGACCAGTCAGTGAGATTGGTCTGAATATAACTTAGAAAGACGTAGATGTCCTTGATTAAAGCCTCAATTTGACAAAGTCTTTCCCAAAGTCACAATTATTTGGATAACCTTTCTTTGTCTAGAAAATGAAAAGTTTGGTCTAGATCTCTGGCTTCTAACTGTTGGGGATGGGGTCACATGCTTCCATGCTGCTAGCACCCAGCACAATACCTGATTCATAGGAGATGCTCAATAAATAGTCGGTAAATGAATCCTAACCACCTAATTCATTTTACCTGGTTTGAACTTTCAAAAAAGCATACTAAAGCTCCAGCAGTTTCCAAAAGTCACTAACTTTGTCTCACCTCCAAGCAGTAAGGCACCTGATGTAAACCTCCTTCAGCATTTCCGTCCTGAGTTTGAGATCATTTTCAAAAGCTCATGGAGAGACACATTAATGTATACCAAAACCGTGGATGACTCCTGACTAGAGTTTTAACTTAAGAAAAGTGATTATTTTTCCCCATTTTTTCCTTTATATCTCAAGGGCATGGAGAAGAATTACCCAAGTAAAGAGACGGCAAGAAGACACCCCCTTCTTCCTTAAACCACTTCTGCTCAAAATAGTACCAAGAGGGCTTAGAATTTCCTCTGTATCCTCTGCCAGTGGTGCTAAAAGATCAAGACCACAAAGCAGTCTCCTTCCATCTTCGGTGCAGAAAATGCAATCCAGAACCTGCTACAGAAGGGAGAGACCTCTCTCCTGCCGCCATATCCCCTGTCTCTCCCCTCTTTTGCCGTTGCGGAGCAGAAGCTCCAGACGCGCAGGCTCAGCGGCTGTGGCTCACGGGCCCAGCCGCTCCGCGGCACGTGAGATCCTCCCAGACCGGGGCATGAACCCGTGTCCCCTGCATTGGCAGGGGAACTCTCAACCACTGCGCCACCAGGGAAGCCCACATCTCTCTCCTCTTCACTCCCTTCTCATGGTCTTTCTGCCTTCTCTTTTTGCTCCCCTCACCTTTTCTTCCAAACCCTACCCAGGGTTTATAGTAGCTGTCAGAGCTGGGCATGCCCATTAGCCTGCAGGCAAATCTTGTTTGCCAGCAGGAAGCTGTAGGATTTCTCCCCTAGTGGTGTTTTCACTCTTTATGTGAGCTTAATCCAGGGGATTAACAAATGGATCAGCTGGAGGCCTCCTCTTACCATGACAGAATGGGCAATTTCAAGCAGGAATAGTCCCTGAAATGTCTGGTTCTTCTGGGAGCTAAGAACACAACACCTACCAGGCTCTGGGCAGGGTGTGTCCCCAGAGCAGGTCCTGGTGGCAGAGGAAATAGCTTTGTTGACGTGGTACCTCGCGCTGCCAGCTTCATATGTGCCTTCCTTCTCCGCTCACTGTGCCCACTGTCTTGCAGCCCTAGTGCCAATCCTCCTCCTCCCTATCTGGGCCCTGACTTTCTCTTATCAACTGCCACTTACAAGCTTCATGGTTTCTCCTGCATCTCCCCTCCAGACCCTGCCCAGAATCCATTCTCTTCCTGCTATGTCCCATGTTCTACATGTCTTAACATGGGTTCCCCAGAAGCAGAATGTGTGGCGGGGATTCTTGCGCAAGTGATTTTAGTGGGAAAATCCTCTTAGGAAAAGGAGTGTGAATCAAGAAAGACCAGAAGAAGAGAGCAAAGCAAGGATAGGGTCTCAGCTGGAGACTATCTTCAGGGTGATCCCATGGGCAGCTCTGGAGGATGAATTGCCCACATAATAGGTTCTATCTTGAGGCAAGAGGCCTGGTATTTGGCACTGCTATGCCAGTCATGTACTGATGGTTGGCGTGGAGAAGGAATACCTCCCAGGGGAGATGGCTCCAATTCATCCACAATTCTCCACAGAAGAGGGAAGCTGGGGGATGCGTGTACCTCCCGGTGAAGGATACCTAGATGGGACGCTGCAGCATCCACTGTATATGGATTTCAGAAGAGGAGGCTTCTGTTGCTTTAGATCAGTCTCAGCTCTCACCAGAGCATAAAGCAATCAGAGCACAGGGTGATGAGAGAGAGAGAAAAAGACAGGCAGCACTGCCCGGGGGGTGATGCCAAATATGTGGTCCATGTCTAGTAAGTGTATATAAGTGTATAATAGTGGTCACTGTGTTTTATGTAGTATGACTTCCCCCAACTCCATCTTCTGTTACTTTATATATAAGTAACAAAATTCCAGTCTTCCATCCTGCATAACTTGAAAAAAGTTCTCTCCCAAATAATTCTAGGCTTTTCCAAAGAGTGTTACATTCTCCCAGCTATTGCATGCCATCGTTCCATCAGAGCCACTGCTCCAGCCTTGTCCCCGGTCATAACTGCCCCGCTAATAATTATTTCCATTTATTGCCTCAAAAACATAAACATCTCCCACCTTGGATTCCTCATGTACTGAAGATGCCTCAAAGGAGTTACAAAACAAGAAAGGAAAACTTAACCTGGATACCAGACTCCTGAATATCCTGGGTATCAGACCCCTGAGTCCATCAGCCATGCCTTTTTCACAGAAGGCCCCTCTTCCATTAGTCATTTTTCTCCTTGCCCTCAACTCTACACCCCAGAAAACAACCATCTCTTTCAAGCCCTCACTTCCCTGGGGCTCCCTGAATGCCAGACTCAAGCTTTCTCCCTAGGAAAGAGCATGGTTTGGTAAGTCTCTGGGGTATATTAATGACGTTTTGAAACCACATTTTGCTTTTGACTCATTGTTTTTCTTTTCAGCTTTATTTTATTTTATATTGTGATAATAATATATCTGTCCACCCTAAACAGAGAAGTATGTAATTAGATATTTAGGAAAATAATCTCTCCATGTCTTCTCAGAAAGTCATTTCCCCTGATCATCAAATTCCATGATGGTAAGATTTTTAGGAATATAATCTCTCCATGTCTTCTAAGAAAGTCATTTCCCCTGATCATCAAATTCCATGATGGTAAGATTTTTAGGGGAAACATGGCCATCCAGCTAAACCCTATATTTCCCAGCCTCCCTTGCAGCTAAGTGTGACATCATGACCAATTGGATATGTGCAGAAATGATGTGTGTCATTTCTTAATCATATTATAAGGAAGGGGCATGGCTTCTCTCCTCACACCTCTTTCCACCATCTGACAAGCCACCTCGCCACATCACGTGAGCCCAGGCTAGAGCTCCATTGCTTCTGTGAGCATCTAGAGCACCTAATGACAGTAAGTCACTCCATGTCCTACTGAAACGATGATGGCCCTGTGTCAGTGTTGACACCTGGGGATGACAGAACTGCAAGGGGGAGGGTCCCCGAGTTTTCAACACTGTGATGATGCCAAGTCAACCATGAAATGAGACAAACTTCTCTCTTGTCTAAGCCACTAGGTCTAGTTCAGCACCCAAACATGCGTTGTAACTAATCCAGCCCAGATGGGCTGGGCTTCGTTCAGAGACTGAACCAAATGAATGGAAGCCCTGATGGCTAAGACAAAGAGGGAGTGGCTGGGGAAAACATAAAATATTTCAAAATAACAAATGGGGAAATTGGAAGAATAATTGTTTTTAATGTCAACGTTCTTCCTCAATTAAATGTGATGTGGAGAAATACACACAAGGGAAACACGCAATTGAACCAATCACATCATAACCTCTTTCCACTGATCCATGTAACTTACATTCCCTTTTTTATACTTCCAAGAGAAAATAAATCCTTCTTGCAAGTTTATTAAGAATATCAGCAGTTTGGTTTACTTTATCATGTTCAATGTTAGGGACAATAGAAACAACAGAAACCCTTTTCGCTTTGTTTTGCATTTTTGCAAATGGTATAAAATTAATTTTTAGGGTAAGATCACCCCTTTTTGATGCTCTAACATTCAAGTCCCCATGATGCCACTTGACACATTGAGGCAATATTTTCAGGTTATCCCAAAACATCATGCACACCCCAAAATGCCTAAAATGCCTGGTATTAGCTGCAGGAACCAAGATGTCTACAGTCTACATTTTTTCTTTATAGAAGGATTTTACAGAGTTTTATAGGGAAGGGCTATGATGAGGGTTTAGCTAGGCACACTTTTTTTTTTTTTTTTTTTAATAAAGAAGCCATTATATATTTACTTGTTATAGAGATGATCAGATTTCCCCAAATGTCCTCCAAACAGGCTGGTTATCTCGTTCAAGGAGGTTTATCTATAATACTGCCAACAGAGTGACTTAGAGCTGAGATGGACTTATTTAGCTGGTTTCTTCGCTTCTGGAAACCTCTCCCCACATGTCGCCCATGCCTGTGTGCGTTTTGAATCCTGCTTTTCTCCATAGTTCCTTTTTTGGAAAACCTTCCTACTTCATTCTTCTCAGTCTTAACCCATCCATTATCCAAATTCTCACATCGCCCATGATGTGAAATCTTCTACTATAGTTTATGAACACTTATTGTTCCCATATGGGGTTTCTGTACCACAAGACTTAGCCCTTTGGCACATGATGGTTTGTATGGATCAGGGTTGCTCCAAGTGTATAGTTTTCTCTCCCCAACTAGATTCTTAGATGCAGAGATCACATCTTACCCTGCTCCTTTAGCTCCTGTAGATCTGAGCATCTCCTAGATGCATAGGAGATGCTTAATATTGAGTATTAGGTATTCAATTAAAATGATGGATTGGTTGTTAAAACTTCCAAGTATCTTTAATTCCTTCTACTATTACATCTTTACAATCTTCTCATCAACTACTGTGTATGTGTGCGCGCATATAAATGTATGTGTTCATTTAGTTAACAAATATTTATCGAGTACCTAGTATGTGTCAGGCAGAATGCTGACTGCTGGTGTCAGAAACTGGATGCGACAAGACCTTGGTTTTCTTTGTCCTGGGTAGGTGATGGAATAGTTACTTAGAGAAAGTGCAAGTCAGGAGAAGGCGCTGACTTGAGTAGAAGAGCCAGGATGGAGATGGGTCATATGCTCAAAGTTCAAGGGAGACATTCAGGTAGTACTTAGAAATGTGATTCTAGGAGCACATGTGGGAATTTGGTCTGGACGTAGATCTCTGGGAGACATTTGCCTGGGGAAGATGCCCAACATTTGCTGGATCCATGGGTCCAGTTAAGTTTTCTAGAGGGACAGGAAAAGAAAGAAAGGTTTGAGCAGACAATGGTATTATATGACAAGTAAAACACTTGGAAGGAACTCCACTGACGTTTAGGCGACCTAAAAATCATATTTAATCTGTAAACAACCATCTGCAGTAAGGGCTTGGAGAAATGGGGCAATTCTGGGGTCACTGCTAGGAACCGCCTGCCCCTCATTTGTCTGAATGTTTTGAACCCCAGTCTGACGATGCTTGGTTGGGTTGTCAGATAGGCCAGGGGATACAGGTTCTGGCCCAACTCTACCACAAGGAGCAGACAAATAAGAAGAGTCTGATTATCCTGGACTACATGTACCAGAGGATCAGAATGAGGGTTTCACCCATTTTCCTTTTCCCTTGAGTTAACACAAAGTGTGGGTCTGGTCCTAGTTCTGCCACAGGTTAATGCTGTTGCCTTGGGCAGCTATCACTTCTCTGGGGCTTAGGTTATATCTATAAGAAGAAGGGATGAATTAAATAATTTTTAGGACAACTCAATACTCCAAAATTCTCTGCTTGAGACAGATCAGATGATGTGAAACCACTTTGGTTTAGAGATGTCTTCTGACCCTCAGATCGGGTCCAAATGCATCCTGGATACCTGTGGTCCCCTGGACAGTCTTCAGTGAAAGGAGCAATCAGAAATCTTGCCTCTCTTACAGCCAAGAACCAGGAAATCAGCATGCTGGCACCCGTGTCGGTGTGCATCTTGAGGCCTAGCAATATCCCCCTTGCTGCCTAACTTGATATCTGAAACTGCATCATTAGAAAGGAGTTTTTTTTTTAAGAGCTGTGTTTCATAAGTTCGGGTCTTCAGACCCCTAGGTGGTAAACGATGTTGTTCACTAGGTGGTATGGGAAACTATAGGATAAATGCTGTGAATCCCCTGAGGGCATCAATTTGACTCAACATTTTAAGAGAAAAAGCAATTTCAAGTTAACCTAAACACTACGTACGGAGCAGAGTACAAACTTTGTATTTGGCCTAAAGATTGCACAAGAGGTATCAATGAAACCTGGTGTTTTCTGGTTGTTGTGGGTTACGTGCTTCTTTCACAAGGACCAAAACCTCTCTCTTTTGTTAAGACGGCCTGGCGCTATTGCAAGGCATGTCTTCGCACGATGGATCTATGAGGTATCTAGCACTGTCGAGTACCTGAGAATTTCTTCTTGAGCTAGAACAATTTATGTTTTTTTTTGCCTTTGGAAAAAGCAAGGGCCCCAATCTGGAGAATTTGGGTTGACATTGTGCAGATGATTTTTGTCTCTTTTTTGTCAACGATGAGAATATCTCAACCCAAGGGTGTTACAGAGGCTTGAGGTTGGATGGGGGTAGTTGTTGATGGTTTAATAGTTTTCAAAGTATATTAAATATTACCAGAACATTCTCTTATGGAGGGGGTTGGAGCGATTTAGCATTGAAGGATCTGGTTCCAGTCATTACATAATGAGCTCATAAAAGAGTAGCTGGGTATGGCTTTAGAAGACCTAAAATTCCCTTCGAGTCATGATTTGATTACCTAGAAAATGCAGAGTATCTAACCATTTGGACCCAAATAGTTGGTTTTGCTCTTGTAAACTCCTGACTGAAAGCAATTATTTCCCAAGTTCTAGAGACAAATGAACCACAGAAGAGCAGCTGTAGAACTTGTAAGAAAATATGATAATTTACCAAGTTTGACATGTGCTATGACAACAGTCTTGCTCATCAATAGCTTCACTCTAAAAACAGTCATTGAAAGCATGTTGGGCAGCCAGTGTTCAATTCTACATGCCAGAGCGAGGGCGTGGTAGTGCAGAAAATCCAACGCAACAGATAATCCCCAAATCATCTGTTGTTTGGCCTCAGGAGGTAGCATGTTTTTAATTTTTCAAAGTTTTTTGGCAGCAGATTCACATCCTTTAATTAGATCCTATGCGAGTTATTGTCAATATCAGAGTCACTTTCTGGACAGACACTCATGGCTGGCAGGAAAGGCCACCCTGGGCAGCAAGAGAAATTCATTTGGGGATTAAAAATTAGCAGGAGACAATTCTGACACAGATAATCCTCATGCGGATAATTAGGTGTTGACTGGCACGTAGGGAGATGCATTTACAGCAGAGTGTGTGATGCTGTTGTATAATTGGGTTGGTAGAGGGAAAATCTTCACTTCCTATAGCAGAGTTGCTCAGTGGATGTAAAACAAAACTACATGGAAAACCAGCCACCTGAAGACCCAAGATTTCAAATCGCAAACTGAAGCAACGATGAGAATATCTCAACCCAAGGGTGTTACAGCGGCTTGAGGTTGGATGGGGGTAGCTGTTGATGGTTTAATAGTTTTCAAAGTATATTAAATCTTACTCTAACCAAGGATCTTTTCTGAGGTCTCTCCCTTATCTAAAGCCCTCTGGTTTCCTTTTTTAAATCTCTAGCAAGGGTTTTACAGAAAGCTTGTGTCTGGCATACTCCAAGTGACACTGGTGCAACTTAGGGAGGGGAAAATGGTCTGTGGAGGAACACTGGCTTCCCTACTTCTAGTCTGTTCAATGGGAACATTGTTATCGATCTTACAGGAGAGTTCTAAGGACTAGAGAAAATGCTTGTAAAGCACTTGGTACTGCTACATAGGAAGCAACAAATCTGTAATAGATATGTCACACTCTCCTTAATAATTTGAGTTAAGAATTAAGAATATCTTATTCTTATTAATGATAATATCCCAATGGCAATATCACCTACTACTGATGTGTTGAGAAGAATAAAATGAATAATCTAAAAGACAAGCTCTTTGAAAACAAATAACACTACCTTGTAGAATTTACTTTTCAGCAAGTAGGCCCAGTGGCAAAAATTAAGATTTTGGACTATTTTGGTGGAGCAAATTTAGATGTTTAGACATTAGATGGAAGATTACAGAAGATCCTCTGCAAATTTCTTCAAGAAGATAATACTTGCCCACCCATCCAGCGTAGACCAAGGGTAGCTGTGATTTCTGGGTACCCCTTCTTATCCATTGTTTCCTGTTCTGGCTATGCTAAGAAGGCATCCATTGGAACTTGAGGCTGCTTGCATATGGGAAATGCACTGAACACAGCATGTTCAAATCACTTGTTCATAATTCATTCATTTGGAGCTGTGAAAAGTAGTTCCTGCCACACGATATGTCCTCATAAATATTTGTTGAGTGAATGTAAGAAATGCAGGAAACCTATCAATAGGTGTGTGACTATAGAATCTTAACACTGAAAGGAATCTTAGAAATCATCTATTTCAAGTAGAAAGCACACTTACGGATACCAAGAGGGAAAGGGGTGGCGGGGGAGGGATAAACTGGGAGATTGGATTTGACATATACACACTAGTATATATAGAATAGATAACTAATAAGAACCTACTGTATAGCACAGGGAACTTTACTCAATACTCTGTAATGACTTATACGGGAATAGAATCTAAAAAAGAGTGGATATATGTATATGTATAACTGATTCACTTTGCTGTACAGCAGAAACTACTACAACATTGTAAATCAACTATATGCCAATAAAATTAATTTAAAAATAAATAAAAGCATAAATTAAAAAAGTTAAAAATGAAAAAAATCATCTATTTCAAGTAAAAAGTAGATAAACTATTTTTTTAGTCCGTTCAGGCTGCTATAACAAATACCACAGACTGGGTGGCTTATAAACTCATAGTTCTAGAATCTGGAAGTCCAAGATCAGGGTGCCAGCCTGGTCAAGTGAGGGTCCCCTTCTGGGTCACAGACTTCTCATTGTATCCTCACATGGCAGAAGGGGCTAGCTAGCTCTCTGAGGGCTTTTTTTTTTTTTTTTTTTGGTAAAAGAGCATTAATCTCGTTCATGAGGGCTCCCTTATGACCTAATCACCTCCAAAAGACCCCAGTTCCTAATACCATCACCTTGGGCATTAGGTTTTCAACATACGAATTTGGGGAGGCCACAGATATTTGTACCAGAACAACAACTTAAATATTTTCAATAGAAGATGTATTAAATAAATTATGCAACCATTAAATGGAACACTATACAGCTGATAAAAAGGAGGTGTGCTTTTATGTATTGTCAAGGCAAGGTGTTCCTCATATTTTATTTTAAAAAGAAATAAATCAGAAATGCACTATATAATTCCGTTTGCATTTTAAAGTACAATATAAATGTTTTAATATGCCTCGAAATGTCTGGAATGATCAAAGAAATTTGAACAGTGGTTATCTCTAGGGCATAGATTGGAGAGGTGGATAAAAAAAGAGACATGGGAGGAAACTACCATTTTGTTTCATGAAATATTGTGCCGTTTGAGTTTTAAAAACAAATATATGTTACCTTCACAATAATTAAAAAGAAACTAAAAAATTCCACATAGTTCGGCTTTCTTTTCTTTTAATTTTTTTTTAAAAATTAATTTATTTTAATTTCAACCTTGTTGAAGTATAATTGACAAAATTCTATGATATTTAAAGTATATATTGTGGTGATTTGATAAAGGTATTCATTGTGAAATGATTCCCCCCATCTAGTTAATTAACAAATCCATCACCTCACATATTTGTCTTTTTTTTTTTTTGTGGTAAGAACAGTTAAGTTTTACTCTTTTAGCAATTTTCAATTATATAATACAGTGTCACCAACTATAGTCACCATGTTTTACATTAGTAAACATCCTCAGGCCTCATTCATCTTATAGCTGAAAGTTTGTACCCTTGTACCAACCTCTCTCTATTTCCCTGAGCCCTGGCAACCACTTTTCTACTCTCTGTTTCTATGAGTCTGACTTTTTTTTTTTTTTTAAGATTATACCTGTAAGTGATACTGTGCAGTATTTATCCATCAATGGATGAATGAATAAAGAAGACGTGGTATAAATATGCAGTGGAATATTATTCAGCCCTGAGAAAGAAGGAAACCCTATCATTTGCAGTAACATGGATGAAGCTGGAGAGCATTATCCCAAGTGAAATAAGCCAGAGAAAGACAAATACTGTATGGTATCACTTATATGTGGAATTATCTTGCTTCTTTCACAGAAGAAGAGACTAAAACTCAGAGAAATTCCAAAGGTAGAAGCTTGTAACTGAAAGACAATTTTGCAATCATTGAGTCTACCCTCCTCAGAGTACAGATACGGAAACTGAGGTACAAAGAAGGCAGCCGAGTTATGGTTTCAAAGACTAAAGCCTGACTCACTCATTTTGGATGATGTAAGTGGTGACTTCAGACAATTTGGTGGGCAGCATTGATTTTCCTATTTATTAAAATGTCAGAAAGGGTACCAATGGCACCTCCTAAAAGGCTTGCAGGTGGTGTTCCCCAAAACACAATCCTCAAACCTCGAAGAGGATAAAAATTAATATTCTAGCTCAATGATAAAAATAATGTATATTCAGGATATCAAAGCAGGGACAGTTCATTAAAAAAAAATCTATGAAAGTCAAAGACAGACATATGTATCTATTTATATATACATATTTATATAAACTTATAAAATACATGTACAATAAACCACATTTAAAAGCTATGGAATATTAAACAGGAAAAAGCCAGACTTCAAAGACATTTGCTCAATAATTTATTTCTTCTCAAGTTACACTTTGTGTACGTCCCAGTGGAAGATAATATTGCCTCTGCAATTTTAACGGGAGTGTAAAGAAATCCAAATTTATTTATACACTCTTGTTTAACTGATCATATTAATGTAAGAACATAGTGGCCATATTTTGATGCAGTAAGATTGTCTCTTGTTACATACCGCAAACCAATTTTGTAGCTAAAACATATCACTCGGGGTTGGCGCAGTTGGTTCTGGTCTCGTTGGCTGTGCCTATGCTTTTGTCTGTGTTACACACCGAGAAGTGGAAAATTGAGACCATTCCTTGAATAGCTCAAGCCTCAAATGAACATTTGTCCAATAATTTGGATATTTTGATTGTAACAGAATAATTCCCAATTTGCCCCGATTCTTCGCCTCACTCTGCCCATGCAGAACATAAAATAAACCAAGTTTACGGAAGGGCTGTTATCAGAGGAAAGGATGCTGAGACGTTAATGTATCTATATTATATTCAACCCGAGGTGCCAAAGCAGTACCTGTATTAAATCACGCATCAGAATCGTGTCTGGGCAGACGAGCTGTGTCCACCTTCCTCTGGCTCCCCACAAAGTCTCCCAAAGGAGATGTTGGCATTTTCACGTGCCAGGAAAATAGAAGATGAAGTCAAGAAAACCGCCACATCTGGAACAGGAGGAAAGATTTCACTGGAAAGAACTTGACAAACTCTGAAAACAAAGTTCTAGACTTTACTAATTTATTTTGGCTGCAAAGCCGAGCTCAATGCCAAGCTCAAAGAGGATTTGTCCGAGGCCCCTTTCAAAGAAATAAAGAGCCAACCCAAGCTAAAATTAATGCATCGACTGCATAAACAGTCGAGATAGTTATCTGATACTGAGGGAATCGAGCCACACTAGGCCTTTTTGTTATTTATGGGATTATTATTGGAGGAAACAGAAGCAATTAGATATCCCCTTGCTCTCAGAGCAGGGGAAGGAAAAAAGGTGTCAAACATAGTTTTTCAATTTGGTCTCTTGATCATTTGGTTCTCGCTACATCTTAAAATCCAAATATACATATGCCCCCAGTGCCCCACGCACTGGGCTCTCAGCTGTTCCTCTGACTCTTTCTCCTTTCTCCTTTAAGAACTCCATGGATTTTGCATGATGTATGGAAAGACTTTAAAATATCTTAAAAATAGAAGCTGTAACTTGAAAAACAAAGTATATTTATTATTGTGAGTACAGAAGTAATGCATATATGTAGATATACATTATAGAAAATAGAGAGGAAAAGAACCCTAAGAATCACTTGTACTGTAGAAAACATTTGTCATTCTTTTGTCTGCCCAGCTTTTGAAGCCCCTGCTCTGGGAGGGTTCCCCACAGTGTGAGTCTTTTCAGGAGTCAAGCGAGGGTGTGGCATGTGCCCTTTCGGTTTGAATCTGGACGGACTGGCACAGAAGCAGAGTAGGGAGTTCATCCCGGTGGCAGGAGCATCATGTCTGTTCTCCAGAGCCCTCAGTGATGGGGTGCGGAATCTGTCCAGCGTTAGCAGTGGCCACGGTGCCCGCTGGGACCTCCAGGGTAAGATGGCAGAAGTGGCAGGGTTCTCACCCTGTGGACCCTGTGGGGTGACTTGGTTGTGGTCCTGGCTGCAGAGGGCTTCCTTCCCTTGTGTCTGCCTGTTTCCCAGGCCTGTCCTCTAGATTCTCCAATGTTCCCACGGGTTCCCCAATATCCGTGCAGTAAATTCTTTTTCTGCTTAAGTGAGGCAGGGATTTCCAGAGTACCCACTGGGACACCTGCAGCATGTGACATTGTTCTCTCATGTTAATGGGAAGAGTTGTGATTTCATTTCTGAGCACCTACTATTTACCGGGTCCTTTACTGAGTGCTTTACAGAGAGAGGTTATTGCATTTGTTCCTCAAAAAATTCCTAGGTAGTAGTTACTGGTTCATTAAATCCTCATAGTATTCCATGAGGTAGATATTGTTATTGTTCCTACTTTACAGAGGAGCAAACTGAGGCTTACAAATATTAATTAGCTTGTCTAAGTTTATAAGCAGGAAGGGGTAGCTCCAGAATTTGTACCCAGGTTGGCAGACTCCAGAGACTTCTCTCCAAACCCCATCAACAAATTTGCCCCCAGGTTGGGCTGCTGGAGCCTTTAGGTCATTTGTATGCTGGCTTTCCCTCGATTTCATGGCCGGCTAATTAGAACAGGAGTGCTTTACTGTAATCCTGCTCTGTTAGGGCACTGTTTAATGCTAACAGATAATGAAGAAATAGATGGCATACTCTTTTAATTCAAGGCTCAATAATAAAAGTCACATGCCTTCAGAGAGTGCATTGTGGTTTACACAGCGTTTAATATGGATCATCTCACTTAATGCCATGAAATGACTAGAGAACAATAACAAAGAATAATGCCAAAATATCAAAGTAACTTGGGGCTTAGAGAAAAAAGGGAAGGGAGAGGAGGTGAGGTTAATGAGGGTGAACTGCTAAGGGAAAATGTTTTTTAGGAATTTCTGGAAGTCAATTCTAGTGCTTGATGGTGAATAGGTTGAGGGAATTTCACTACTGAGTTGTTTATGCATATAACTGTCAGCAGTCTGTATTGAGTTTGGTGGGATAGGTTTTTACATCTTGATGTGATTGATGGGCTTGACATTCATTGGTTCCTGTTAAAATGGAATCTTTTGCAAGGATTGGTCCAGCAAGAGTGGTGAGTGGATGGGCTTAATAAAACCTCTCTCAGAGCCATGGTGTACCATCACCCCTTAGATCTATAAAACAGCCCTGACATGAGGTCTTAATCCTGGCTGATGATGAGCCCACCATGGACACAACCGTGCTGTCTTTGTCCTTAAGGGGCCTTATGTTGGGGAGAAAGAGATGAATGTGAAAGAACTGGGGGTGGGGGAGGGGAGGTACTCCTGCTGTTCTGCCTGTGAAGCGGGCTTCGTGGAGGAGGTGTGATAAGTGACACTTTCTGATGCCTAGAGTAACAAAACCCTGTTGGAAGCACACATGTTCTAGCAAAGTTGGGGTTTTCAGGTCAGTTATGGCAAAGCTCCCTTGGATGTGTTGTAAACAGAATGTCAGACAGGTTGAAAATCATCGTCAGAGAGCTTAAAGCACCCGTAATTTTGAGAAGTACAACCCAAGTGAAATTGGTTTGCATCAAAATAAAGGAATCTCCACCCCAATGTTCATTGAAGCACTGTTTACGATCGCCAGGTCATGGAAGCAACCTAAATGCCCATTGGCAGACAAATGGATAAAAAAGATGTGGTACATATACACAATGGAATATTAGTCAGCCATAAAAAGGAACAAAATGGGGTCATTTATAGAGATGCAGATGAACCTAGAGACTGTCATACAAAGTGAAGTAAGTCAGAAAGAGAAAAACAAATATCGTATATTAACACATATACGTGGAATCTAGAAAAATGGTACAGATGAACTGGTTTGCAGGGCAGAAATAGAGACACAGACGTAGAGGACAAACGTATGGACACCAAGGGGGGAAAGCATGGGGGGGTGGGGGTGGTGGGATGAATTGGGAGATTGGGATTGACATATATACACTAATATGCATCAAATAGATAACTAATAAGAACACGTTGTATAAAAATATATATAAAATTCAAAAAAAAAAGGAGCTGCATCAAAAAAATAAATAAATAAAAAATAAAGGAGTTTCTTGCTAAAACAAAGAATGGCCAAGTGCTTGCTTTGTCCTTTTTCTTTTTCTTTTTTTCTCTAAATTGCTTTCTTTCCCTCCAAACAATTAAACCTGAGTAACATGAGAGCGATCAGGTGACTGTGTCACCCATTTCCCCACCCTCTCCTTTTTCTTAATGAGCTTGCATTTTGTTCATAACTATATTTGAAAGTCACACTTTCTTTTCTTTGAGACTTGAACCAAGATGAAAGGAGACCAGTGGGGCAGAAGGCACATCTAGGGAGGTGGTGGTGGGAACTGGCTTCAAAGGGCAGCCTCTGGACTGCCCTGCACTCACGATACCCTTCGCTTTTCCTGCCAGCGGTTTTCTCCCCTGGTGAGAACGCAGCCTAGAAGCACAAAGCTATTTGGAGGATCCAGGTAGGTGCCAAATCTGAGCATCTAGTTTTAATTGGCCGCAAACTAAGACATTCTCAAGGGAAAACTTGATGACGACCATTTGTCAGTAACTTTCCATTGTCATGCAAATTAAATACAAGGACATTGACTCCGGAGCCTTGGATGGGTCTGTGTAAACGGGGTGTTGTAGTGAGGCCAACTCCCGGTAATGAATTTGCAGGGCAAAAACGGGTCTCTCCCACCCACAGCTCCAGCTTACTGCTGCAGCCCTTCCTGCCTCATCCATCGTGAACCAGGAGGCGCTGCTCATTTGAAGGGAAACCATTACAAGGGAGAGAATTTGCTTTGTCTTCTTGGTTGTGGTGTCCTATGTCCTCTGGCTTTCTCTGCAACAGCCGGAGGTCAGAAATGGTGTTGGCAACCAGCGTGTTTTCCCCTGAGCTCCCCTGCTAAAGCAGGCGGCGTTTAGTTCACAGGCAGTGTTTATTTCACAGGCAGATGAAGTCTCCACACATCTCAACATCCAAACGGGGTTTCCCCGGGTGCTGCCCGTGGCTCTGGCTCCAGGGCACAGAAGGTGGGACACACGGCGTCCAGATTGGAGATATTTGACCAGGCACAGAAAAAAGCTGGTGTTCTCCTTTCCTCTGAGAGCCTGCTAGGTGCACTCAGTGAGCTGGATATAAGACGTGGGTTCTGAAACAGTGACTTTCCGTGTCTACCCCCGAGCCTGATGCCTCTGTGGTATCTGCTTCTCTGGTCTCTGCCCATCTTTCGAGGATCAACCCCCACCACCCCACCACACTACAAGAGTCTTCTCTGAATTACACACCACTTATTGTCTAAATCACTCAGGTGACAAACGCCTTATGTGGCAATATATTGTTATTTGTTTCTCCAGCAGGGCTGTAGATGTGTTTTTTTTTTTTTTTTAAATAAATTTATTTATTTAATTAATTAATTTTTGTCTGCTTGGGTCTTCATTGCTGCGCGCAGGCTTTCTCTAGTTGCAGCGAGCGGGGGGCCAATCTTCGTTGCGGTGCGTGGGCTTCTCATTGCAGTGTGTGGGCATCTCATTGCGGTGGCTTTTCTCGGGCTCTAGACACACGGGCTTCAGTAGTTGTGGCTCGCGGGCTCCAGAGCGCAGGCTCAGTAGCTGTGGCGCACGGGCTTAGTTGCTCCGCGGCATGTGGGATCTTCCTAGACCAGGGCTCCAACCCATGTCTCCTGCACTGGCAGGCGGATTCTTAACCACTGCACCACCAGGGAAACCCAGGGCAGTAGATGTTTGACACACATGGGTTCTTACTTTGCCTTTACACCCTCTTGAGTGTGTTTGGGCAAGTGAGTTAATCTCTCAGTAGTGCAGTGTCTTAAACTGGGGGAAGAAAAATTCCGTTCTATAGTTGTGTTCTAGATTAGAGAAAATATGTGTAAAGCAACTAGTAACCACTACATGTTAGGGGCTTGGTAAATTACAGCTCTTATTGTGCATAGTAGGCACTTTAGAAATATATAATGATTGATATGGAGACTGCAGTGCTTTGATCGTCAAAATTAACATGCTTTTTATTCAAATTTCAATAATTAATGAACAATATGTATCCTGCGAAGCACTGGGCGACACAAATTTCAAGAGAAATATGAATTGATCTCTGACCTTCAGGAAAGTCTCATCTAGCTGGGGAGATAAGAGGGATAGATATTAAGACTGTAGACAAATGATCTTGTTTTCCTTTTAGGTAAATGGGAGGATTTCCTTTTCCTGCCCTTTTGAAGTTAGGTGTTCATATGACTCGCTTTGGCTCATGAAACACGCATGCTAGTGACATATGTTAATTCCTGGGAAAAGCTTTAAGCACCAGTGCATAATTTGACCCAAAGCAGGTGTTGAGATGGAGTCTTTGTTAGTCTGGGTTGCTGGGTGATTACAATGAGCTACGTATCCCTACTGACCTATACTGGAAATGCAGAAGGAGCAAGAAAGAAACCTGTTGTGTCAAACCACTGAGATTGGGGGTCATTTGTTGTTGTAGTTTAAGGTGCCCTGTTCTGACCGAAACCAAATGTAGAGCAATCAGAGAACACAATCTAGGGTTGGTATCACTTCCTTATCACAGCGGTAACAACATAATAATGAAACCAGGATAACATTCTAGGATAAGAGAGATGGAAAGAGATAGATATGTCATCATTGTGTTGAAAAAGAGTTGAAAAAACACCAAACATATCATGGCTTTATAAAAAATTGTTTTCAATCAACACATACACTTAATGAGCCGCCATTTATGTTCAATGCTTGATGAATTACAAATCTGGAGAAAGTTTTCCAAAAATTATAAATTGACCTGAAAACACTTCTAGTGTGCTAAAATACCTCTTTCCCAGTTCTTGAACTTCATTCACATTTTCTTTCAATGATTCTGTAAATTAGTAATCATGTTTCAATTGCAGCCCGAAAAGGTGCGCAGTAGTTTAAGCCTAAAGATGCTGATATAAAAAGACTAAAACATGTTACCAGAATAGAATAGAGGCATACAGTGTATTACTAAAGAAAAAAAGTTTTAAGATGAATGTAAGTCTAAAATGGAAAATATGTTCGCTTTTAAAACTTTGCACTAGCCAAATCCAGGATCCAAGTGCCATACTTTGCCCAAGTAAACAGGAATATAAGAAACGACCCATTGACCACTGGTTCCTGGCTATATATTTCTGAGAACTCACTTGCCCCTCAGTTACTGAGCCTTTCTTAATCAGTAACTTTGATTCCTTCTATCACTTATTTAAATGCCTTTCCTTCCCTGACTCATTCTATCATCACAGGCTTTGGAAGAACGATGTAACATTAGCATTCACTAGGGGTTTAATGACGGCCCTCTCAAGAATTTTCATCTTCTGGCATTCATACCAAACTGGGACATGAGGATTTTGTTTTTTCGCGGTGCCTCTATTCTTTCAGACCTGAATAAAATTGCTCAAATCTGTGCTTCACTAAATACAATACAGAGCTCCAAAAGGGGGGGGGGGGGAAATCCCCCATTGCAAAGGCAAAAAAATGCTAAGGAATTTTTTTTTAAATTTCCAAA
>NW_006791012.1:2600813-2601206 GCF_000442215.2 Lipotes vexillifer
CACTGTTGTGGCCTCTCCCGTTGCGGAGCACGGGCTCCGGACGCGCAGGCTCAGCGGCCATGGCTCACGGGGGCAGCCGCTCCGCGGCATGTGGGATCTTCCCGGACCGGGGCACGAACCCTTGTCCCCTGCATCGGCAGGCGGACTCTCAACCACTGCACCACCAGGGAAGCCCTAAACTTGATTTTTTAAGTGTCAAGTTTTTATAGAGTATACTTTAAATCTAGAATGCTAAAACAAGTCTAAACATAGTACCAAATTAATCTTAGAGTCCACACGTTTCAATTTATTCCCCTTTAACCCTCAATAAGATTTCTATTTTTGGTTGGATTTAGTCAAGTAAGTGTTGATGTTGTCCTTTACTCAGATAATCTTTTTCTTTTCTCCCCCCCC
>NW_006791012.1:2601728-2618340 GCF_000442215.2 Lipotes vexillifer
CCCCCCCCCCCCGCCGTGGAATTGCCAGTAGGTGAGAATTTGCCCATACAAACGTAAATTTCTTTTTTTCACTTCCATTCACTGACAGACGTTTTAGATTCTCTTATCTTTCCTCTTTTCACACCGCCCCCATCTGCCACTCCCTTCATCTGTTGAAGCTCCAAACTAAAAAGCTGTTGATTCCAAGGATGAGATTTGGACTGATTACAGGACTTTTAATGCCCACTAATGGAGAAGACACCAATGATGAGATTCCCCAAATTGGCAAGGTCAAGGAAAAGCGGGTGGAGTCAACTGGACTGCGTGAATGGGCTCTGGAAAGCATGGATTTTGATCTCCATCCTGGCTCTGCAAAGAGACAACCCTGCCCAGGGAGCAGTCCTGCTGCCCGTTTCCCCAGAACTCTGCTCTTGCCCCTCTGTGGGGACCGAGGTTGCCCTGCCTTTCCCCTGCTAAGAGAGGCTGCTACTGCAGCCCATGTTCTTTCCAGACTCCTTTGCGTCCGTCCTCCCACTGGCTCCCCTTTTTATCCCTGAGCGTCCAGATTCCCTCCCCCAGGCCCCTCGCTTCTCAGATGCCACCCTGGCCACAACCTTTCTTAACCGCCAGTTCAGAGTCGGGAAGTGCAGCCCCTGCCTCTCTGTGTCAACCTTCCTAAGCCTCTTCCTGGTGCTGGGAACACGCCTTACTTAGGTACCACTGTCTCTGGTGAAACCACGCTCGGGGATGGATGAGGTAAGCCATCTGATTCACACTGAAGTGCAAATGGGATTCCGAGACTCCTCAGGAGACCTCGTGTAGCCCTGGCAGGAGGCAGAGAGCAGCCTGAGGTCTGGGTCATGGTCTTGAGGTCATGGGGTCGTGGTCCTGAGGTTACGGGGTTGTGGTGGTGGTGGGCTTTGGATCCGCCTGGCTCTGGTCTTGTTTCCACTGACCATCACCTTCTGACCTCTTCATCTACACTCCTAGCGAAGTTCCTTTGTTCACAGGAATTATTTCCAAGTGGCTGGGGAGAAGTAAAAGGAATAAACTAGCAAACAAACTTCCCCATCTGCTGAATCTCCCCCCAAGCTTATGAAAAGATAAATTGAAATACAAATGAAATCTACTTGTTCGGAAAATCATGACTGCATCTATCATCTTTGATTTTAATATTTAAATTGCCTTACACATACTTTACGCTTTTTTTCTTAAGAAGCAAAATTGTGGCTCAACCAGGGACTGGCCTAGCTATGAAACTAGGAAACGCTATAAAAGGACAGTGTAAAGTGCCCTTCTGGTGGCCCTTTTAGCCATGTGCAGGGCCCAGGTTAACTAAAGTTGGAGAAAATGGAAATGTTGACATTTCTTTAAACAATAAAAATCACAAGTGATTGCTAAAGTGCCACGAGCTGACATTTACGGAGATTGTTCGCCGATTATATATATGAAATATCATAAGTAATTAGCTCATGGCAATTATCTGCCCCTTGTTATTTTGCTTTTAGAATAGTTTTAAAGCTTAGGTTACTAAAATTTCAAATAATCCGGGGCTGTGCTGTCATGGGTCTTTATCCAAATGAATCGTGGTCTCTTGTAAACTGTCCTATGATCTGATTTCCATTGGGATAGGAGTTGTAAAAGGCCAGGGATTTTCGATGGATTTACACATATACTGTTTCAGTTAAGTTACCAAGGTTGACTTAACAGCCCTTTTCATCGGACTCTTAAACACACTTGCCACCCAGTCATTTCCTACCATATTCGAGGGTCTGGGTGATGAGATTAAAAGGGGCTTGAGGTGGGGCCGGGAGGATTCTGCCTCCGTGAAATTTCCAACGTGAATTCCTTCTGCCGTCGGTGGTCTCAGTTAACTAGCTTGGTGGCATTTGTTGCTGGAAAGCTGACTTAAAGATATGTCAACATGGAGGCCGGTGCTGGAGCATTTTTCTTTTGGAAAGCCTCCTTCTGCTGATACCTTTCTGCAAGGAAGAGATGCTTGGAAAGAAAGCTGGCAACTGGAACTTGGTCTCCCTGGAAGACATCGAAGCAGGGCAGCCTAGATCCTCGTTTGACCCCTCTCCACTTCCCAAACACAAAAGGAGATGGGCTGGCTTTCTTACAATTCGCTCAGCTCAGGCTGGTATCTTTACAAACATATATTAATGACACACCATTACTGGCTACATTTTCAATGAAGTTTAAATAGTCTGAGTTATGAAGATTAGTGAGAAATGCATGGATAATAAAGGTAAATGAGATTCATATTTAATTCCATAACTCTAAACGACTGGTTTGATTGTCTCATTCACTTGGCAAACAATTTCGCTTCTAAATGTTCTTTCAGCCACAGATATAAATTCTTTAACGCAGCAGAAAGGGGGAGATTAAAATATGAGAGAGGCAGCACTTGCTTTAGACTGATTAGTAGGCTCTGGCTTGTCCCCTGCCGCCATGCTTTAAAGCATCAAGACATGCTTTGCTATCCCGGCCTATATATATTGATACTTACTGGGTGCCGGGAAAACCTCTTTGATTAGTCATACTAAACCGCCACTTAGATGGTGTGCATGCGACAAACATACACTCTCCTTAATAAAGTCATAAATTTGGGGACTCTCAGAAGCAGCATCCTTTTCTTTAAGGAGGTAGGAGGGGTAAGTTCACTGAGAGTTCTCTCACCTTTAACCTGCCATTCTCTCCCTAGCCCATTGGCTGTATGGGCCAAATCATAGACCAATTGGAATAAAAAAAAAAAATCTATGGAATTTCATCCGTAGGACCTGATGAGGCCAATGATTCAGACAAAATAAGCCACCTTTGCAATGATAGCAGAAAGGGACGTGAAGGGTGGCGGGGCTTCGACATTTATCATAAGTTTAACTTAAGTTTTGCTGACATCACAGACACAGGGACCCTTCCTTATTGCTTAGAGTCAGAAAGCGTGATGACGGTTTTCTAGAAATACAAAATGGTATGAGTGCTCTGAGGTCTAATTCCCACCTTAAGGGAACCTCTAAATAATCTCACTTGTATTTACTGAGGAATGCTTTCCTAAGGACTCTAGGAAGAAAATGCCTTTCCAGTTAGCGTCTAATCCTCAAAGTAAAACAAGTGAGTGAGTTGGCTTTTTCAATCACTCCACCCCCTCTCCTGTTTCTCTCCAAGAAATGTCCCCATCAAGAGTATCTTTTCCTCCCATTTGGCATCTCTGAGAACAAAACCTCAGCTCTGAGTAATCATGACGTGCAAACAGAGCTTTGAACTCACTATGAGTATGGGAAACCGGGAGAGCTATAAGGTGCCCCTCAACCCCATGGTCGAAAGCGACAGCATTCTTTAAAACTCCACATGAAATTCAATCTAATTCTTCCTTTCTCAGATTACAGGATCCTTGGTGTAAAAAATTACATTTTTTAGCAAAAGTGCAGAGTCAATCTATCATAGTGCACCTCCAGGAGAGATTTATTACAGATCACTTTCTAAAAATGGTGTGCTCGCTCTGCATATGTAGGCCATATTCATCTTATTATTATCCAGCGGAAAAATTCCCACTGTATGCAACGCCTGAGAAATAAGAGTGGGCAAGCCTACAGAATATGACACTTATGCTAATCTGTGCCCTGCTGTGGAAAAACATACACAAGGATTCCATTACTGCGTTCATTAGGCTGCAGCACACTCCATCCTGAATAGGGATTATGAACCACAATAGACTGAAAGCAGTTGATTGAGCCCACTTAGGCAAATCGCTCTGACATTGGCCAAATACGTTGGCACCGTGAAGAGCATCAGCTCAGACTTTGCAGAGGATGCTACTGGCTGAAAGTTTGTTCTTCCCTGAGACTGTCACATAAGTCAGCTCATGGCATATGCCGTTAGCTCAGATGGTGAAAGCCGGAACCTACATTATATTTATGATTGGAATCTGGAAGAACTATTTGAGAAGTAAAACCCAACTCTGTCCGCGCACCTGTTGTTGTGGTGCCTCTTACCCTCCCCATCCACACTCCTTTCCTGATTATATTCAGAGCATATGAGTTGTGTGGTGATAAAATTGTGGAGCTAGCGAAGAAATTAGAGTCAGATGGAAATGCCAGTTCAGTGCTCAGCTTGCCCCAGTCTCCTCTCTCTGGTTTTCTGGGATACTGGATGCAGTTGCTGCCTATGAGCCCGATCTTTCTGCAGGGGCAGAAATATTTGCCACTGGTAAGCTAAAAATATTTTAAAATATTGTCAGAAATAATCAAGAAAGGAAGACAAGTTACTGCTCAGGAGATGTTATGGAATCTGGCTATGTAAGCAGAGGAAAAAGATTTAAATCAAGTCCATGTATGTCATTAAGAAGATAATAATAAAAACCTTCTGTGTGAAACAGGCTGTCGGCCTTGGGTTGAAACTTTTATCTAGGTTCTTCTTTATCAGTTCGGGAGTTTACCAGGAAGTTGTTAAGAGTAGCTGTACCCAACACCTTGATTTATATCACTGATGTGTTTCTGAAAAGCTACAGGAAAATCAAATTTTGTTTTTGTTTTTGAATCTCCTACGTGCTCCAGGGAGGTTCTTTGGGCCCAAGTAACTCAGCCCTGAATCCTTACTTGTGTGTAAAGTGAAGGATATAATCTTATGCTTGAAAATGCAAATAATGACTGCTGAGTTTATTATCTGTCTGCTATGTTCCAAGTTTACCTTACTGGGCTTTCCACAGGTGGAACTGTTGAACTGAAATGACCATGGCTTTTTCTCCCCTTCTTGAGAAAGTGGAAATGTGGGAGGATGTGAGCCTCATTTTTCTTCACACGCTTAGGGTTGCGTCATGCGCTTTGGAAAGGCATAACTAACCTCTTGAGTTTTCTAATCACAAACCCCAACAATACCAGCTTATGATGCCCATAAATCCAGGGGAGGACATATGGATGGTACCTGGGCACCCTGCCTGCTTCCACAGCAGAGCGGGGGCATCACTGAGAAGCCGTGGCTGCCGCTGTGCGCCTGATGCTGTTCCCATCTTGGAAGTCTGTCCCGCACTTGACCCTGCCAGCAGCTCTCCGACAGAACCAGACACATGTGGACAGTGGAAAAGAGGAACTCCGGGAGAGGTTCTGGCACTTTCCTCTTCCACGGGGTGCAGCTCCGCAGCCCTGCTTTTCTAGACCATCCTCTTCATGGAGTCCTGCCCTGCATTCTCCTGCTCCCTGAGATACCAGGACGCATCAAACAGGTTGAAGGAGGCTGTTTGCTTGCCAGGGGAGCATGGCCCTTTGCACTGCGATTGTAATACAATCTTTCCTCTTTGGGGCTGCGAATGCTACAGTACAAAACCGTGTTTGAAAACCTCTTTTATCATTCATCGTCTCCAGACTGAAATCATTTTTGACAACCTCTGCAGAAAACAAGCAGCTTTCTGGCTACTGGCGAGTCGATTAAAGGGAGGAAACACATGTTCACCGTCAGACGAAGCCCCTGGAGAAAGCACTGACAACCTTTTAACCCGCTTTCCCGGGGAAAGGGCCCAAATGTTTCTCTGGAACAAAGTCACCACATTGTATTAAGCATCTTTTCATTTCATGTATCTTTTTATTTCTTCCTAAAATGAGACACATAAAAATAATAATCCCCAGCACCTCCGTTTTTATTTTGGATGTGAACACGTATGTTTCATACCCTCCCCGGGGAAGACAGGGAAAAGATTATCATTAATGAAGGTCTTTTATGAACTAACTAACCCCTCTCTTTTATTTTTTTCCCACTGTCTGACCACAGTTTAAATACCAGCACACTGACAAGTTCACTCACCTCATACAGTGACTCCTCAAAACTAGCCAAGAAGCCACAGGAGTGAGATTTTCTGAACAGTAGGAAGGCCTGACTAGACGAAATTATTAACAAACTGAGAATAAGACTGGACCATGGAAACATTTGTGCATTTCAAGATCCTGATCCAGAGATACCCATCCATTACTTCTGCATATGTTGTCAAGCAGAGTTATTTCCATAGGACGGAATGAGAAGCAACCAGAGTGAGAGATGGAAGGTTCCATACACAGTTGAACATGAGTGCTAGGTATGTGGGTTTGCTTCTAAAAAAAAAAAAAAATTAAGTAGTAGCTGTTTTAAAATGCCAGTCCCTGTAAGTCCTGTAATCATCACAATTACAAAAGTCTCTAGCACTCAGTTCCTTAACCTATAACTTTAGTATTTTTTTTACCCCAGTATCACTGGCCTGGGTGGTTTGGTCTATTATGAGAAAATGATCTCCTTCACCCCTTCCCTCCTCAAAATTGCATATTTGTTTTACAGCCAAAAGGCAGGGTGGGAGGTGGGGGTTAGGGGGACCAGCAACTTTAAAGTTGCTGCCTGGGAGGTTGGCTGGGAGAGGAGGCCATGTGGGAACTGCCAGGAGCATGGAGGGTGTCTCAGATGAAAGACAGAGAGGAGCAGCTCCACCCATGTGCACTGACACATGCGCCTCGTCTCTGCCATATTTTACCAGACCTCTTTGGTTTTGTTGTTGTTATTAATTGCCTTTAAATTGATTTGTATTTATTTAATTATTTTAAAATTAAGGTGAAATTTGAATAATATAAAATTAATATTTTAGAGTGAACAACTTAATGACATTTAGTACAATTCACAATGTTGGGTAACAGCCACCTCTATCTAGTTCCAAAACATTTTCATCACCCCCCCCAAAATACTTTGTATTCATTACGCAGTTAATCCCCATTTCCCCCGTCTCTCAGCCCCTGGCAGCCACCAATTCACTTTCTATTTCTATGAATTTACCTGTTCTGGATACTTCCTATGAATAGAATCGTACAACATGTAACTCTTTGTGTCCAGCTTCTTTCACTTAGTGTGGTATTTGTGAGGTTCATTCACATTGTATCTTTCATGAGTTACATAAGCTTCATCGTTTTTATAGCTGAATTAATATTCCATTTTATGTATATACAATAATTTGTTTATCCCTTCATACATTAATGAACATTTGGACTGGCTACTGTGCATAGTGTTGCTATGTACTTTCATGTACATATATTTGAGAACAAATTGAAAATAGGTGTTTTTAGTCCTTTGGGGTAGATACCTAGGAATAGAATTGCTAGGTCATATGGTAATTCTATGTCTCAATTTGTGAGGAACTGCCAAACTGTTTTCTACAGTGGCTGAGCCATTTTATATTCCCACCAGCAATGCACAGTTTCTTAGAGGACATGAAGTGGTATCTCGCTGTGGTTGTGATTTACATTTTCCTAATGACTAATGACGGTGAGCATCTTTTCATGTGCCTGTTGGCCACTTGTATATTTTCTTTGGAGAAATGTCCATTAAAGTGCTTTGCCCATTTACAAATCGTTTGTCTTTCTGTTGTTGAGTTACTTATATTTTCTGGACACTAGGAATCTTATCAGATACATGATTTGTACATATTTTCTTCCATATTGCAGGTTGTCTTTTCACTTTCTTGATAATGTCCTTTGATGCATAAAATTATTAATTTTGAGTAAGTCCAATTTAACTATTTTTATTCCTGCTTTGGAGGTGTCATACCTAAGAATACATTGCCATATTCAAGATTTTGAAAATTCATCCCTATGGTTTATTCTAAGAGTTTGATCATTTTAGCTCTTCTATTTAGATCTTTGACCCATTTTGAATTAAGTCCTGTATATGGTGTGAGGTGGGGGGTCCACCTTCATTCTGTTGCATGTGGATATCTAGCTGTCCCAGCACACTTTGTAGAAAATTCTATTGTTTCCCTATTGAATGGTTTTAGTGCTCTAGTTGAAAAGCAATTGACCATAGATGTACAGAGTCTCAATTCTATTCCATTGGTCTATATGTCTATCCTTATGCCAGTACCATAGTTTTTGGATCACTGTAGCTTTGTAATAAGTTTTGAAATTCAGAAGTGTGAGTCCTCCAACTTTCTATTAACCTTCTTGTTGAGTGTATCATAATAAGCCTATAATTCAGTCCCAGATCTTTCACTCCTTCTCTGCTTCCCTTCCTTTTCAGTTTTAGACCTGAAACTCAAATACATCTCCAAACACATTATCTTTAGCATATCATTAAAAAAAAAAAATCCCTGACCCTTTAAAATCTTACAACCAACCAGTAGTTCTTCATTAGAGATTCTTTCTGTGTTCTCAACATTCTAAAGTGTTATTTGCCAAGAAGTGACTTCAAGAGCAGTTGACTTTCTGTTACTTGATAAACGTGTGCCCTAACTTTCTTCTAACATTACTCTTGAAATGCTTCCCTGAATGTCTTCAAAGACATATTACCGGTGTTGGTCACTGGGAACCTGAAAATATACTGATGGCTGTTTGGAGAATGAACTACTATGTTGTAATATTTCTACTATAATATTACCTTCTTCTCTCCCTTCTGTCAGACAGTTTGGGTATATCCCAGTTTCTAAGCTGAGCTTAATAAAAGGTTCCTGGCTATATATCACACCAAGTCCTGTAAATATGTGACATGCGTACGCCTCTGTGTTCTGGGTCTCCACTTGACTTTGCATGGACAGACCTGAAGGGGGTCTTGTCTTTATTTCTGTCAGGTCATTTGTGTCTCCAGAATTTACATACTCCTCCACCTAGAAAGGCACTGAGGGGCAACGTTTTATCTCTCATACGTTGATGATGACTGAAATTACTCATAAAGGGTAAAAATAGTGAAAAATTAGCTTTAAATACAGGCTTAAAACACTGCGTGAGAGAAGTAGCCTATTGGTTTGAGGGAAAAACAGAATAACTTTGACCACATAGAATACTCTAAGTAGAAGTAACATTACATCCAATCCCTGGTTTCACCCAAGGAAACTGGGGACCAGAAAACTGGAGTATTCTGTGCCCTCCATAACTGTGTTAGTTGGTGAACATACAATGTTTCAGTGAGAGACAGATCAAAGAGACAGTTCAGAGGGAGCACCCAAGAATTCAAATCCCTACAGGTAGTCCAAATCCCTGCAGTGAAATGACTGATTGAAACCTTAGCAGAGGTTAGCTTGGCAAACGAAGAAGAGATGGCCCACAGGGCCAGTACACTGGAGGATTTGGACCCAATTCCAAACTCGGTGATGCTGAGTGAGGTCTGGTGGCTGGTGTTTCTTTTGATTCTTTTAAGAAAAACCACTTAGTAAGTGAAATTTGATAAAGTGGCAAAGGCTGGAAGAGAGGCCAAAGTGATGGGAAAGGCCTTTCTGAGGGTATGCTTGGACTTTTGGTGAACTTATTTTTTTCTCCCTAGCTTTTTGAAAAATAAAATGTCATTTTTATGATAACATAACAATGGCTATTTGCTAAGTATTTACTATATGCTTAAAACTGTGCCTGGTTCCTGAAAACTACTATAATAACTATGACGATATATTAACCCTCATTCTACAGATGAGGCAACTAAGGTACAGAGGTTAGGACAGTTGTCCAAGAAAGCACAGCTTATAAGTGGTAAAGCCATCTTTGGGGACTAATATAAGTAACATATGCTCATCGTAGAAAAAAATGGAAAATCGAGAAAAAGTATAAAGATGGAAATAAAAATCAACCATAATGTCACCACTCATAAATAACCCAAATTATCTCTTTTGACCAAGATGGGTTTGCATTGAGCTCCAGAATGTCTAAGCTGTAGATAAGATCTGTGTGCAGCAGTTTCATGGTTATGCCTGGGAGTCTGTGCTATTTTGTTTCTTCTTTTCTGTTCTCAATTTTTCCTTTTCCTTCTGCCTTTCTTACCCTTCAGTCCCAGTTGTTCTCTTTATAGTACCTCCTTAACGCAGAGGCTGAAAGGAGGGTTCCCAGAGGCTGGCAGGGAAGGCATTGAGCTTCTCCCCGCCTTTGCTGTACTCCAGGGTGCTTCAGAAATTCCTTCCCACCCTTGTAGTAGTCTGTCCCCAAGCTCCCTGGCCCTGGTTGGCCCTTCGATAAATGACGTGTAGGCTGTACAAGATGAACTGACAGGGCTGGGCATGCATGTTTACAAGCAACAGACGGTGGAAGTAAACACAGCCAAACCATCTTTCATCCATAACACACAGTATCGATTCTTCTCTAGTTAAAACAGTCACAACAGTCCTTGTTGTCATGCCCTTGTTTCTCATCTTTCATATTTCAAATAGGAACCAGCTTGCCTGATAAGAACCCAGCCATTCTCTTTCTTTCATCCCTGTCCCTTCCTCCCAGTTGAAGGATGTCACTTCTCAGGGGTCTTTTGGAGTCTTTGACACTTTTCTGATGGGAAGATCTCCACTCTTGTCAATCTCCATTAAATCTTCAGGCTTCAGGCTTCCTTAGCCAAGCAAAGGGTGACTCATGGGCCCTGACACTGAACCCCATCACAGTCACCATAACTGGGAGCTTGAGGTGTCTGTTTCTGCTATTCCTCCTTGTTCACTGTCATTTGAGTTAACAGCCGGACTTACGATCTGGGAGATTTCTTCATCAGCAGGAGTGCCACAGGCTCTGCCCTGTCATCCCCTTCTCCCCTGGTGGCCCAGAGAGAGCCAGCCGTCATGGGGGGAGGGCAGTTTCTGTCCCAGGCTGGGAGCGGGAATGGAACAGTTGGTCTCCAGCTCCTTTGGAGAGTAAATGGTCCTGGGTGGAGACCCAGGAAAGGCATCTGCACCCAGATCTTTTTAGGAGGCTGGAAACGGTGGACAAAAATGTTAAAAAGAAATGAGTTTCCTGTTTGATGCATAAGCAAATGGGAAGAGTCCCTGAGGAATGGGGTTATCTGCTTACGAAGGCTTCTTGGTGGTTTGGCAGGCTGGAAAGTACATTAGGAACAGAGTTATGGCATCCCTGCCACTAACTGGCTTTGTGGCCTTAAACAAGCACTGAACATTTCTGGCTTTCAGTTTTCTCTTCTATGAAAGGAAAAGATACCACCTGTGAGCAGTTTTAGCATTCCATGGAGTCCCTGGAGGATGGAGGAAAGGAAGGGAGGAGATAGAGGGCTCTGGATGCCATAATCCTCTAAACTGCAACCATTTTATGTATAATTTCTAGGCCCTGGGGATATATTGGTGCATAAGAGAGATAAAATCTGTAACTTTAAGGAGCTTAGGTTAACATCTTAGTGAGATGTACATAAACAAACAAATGTATAATGTAACGTCAAGAGGTAGCAAGTGAAATGCAGAAAGAGAGAGAACTGTTTCTAAGATTGACTGTCCCTGAGAGCTGGGTATTTGGAGCCGTCTCTGGGGCATGTAGAGCTCAGAGCAAATCGTATTATATGTCCCCCTATTTCCACACCTTCCACCCAGCAGACATTTTGATCAATCAAAGAGAGACTTGAGAGCAAAACTGTAGCATACAGGCTGAGCACATACGATTATAAGAGTGCAACTGATCCATCTACTTTTCTTGGGGACCAGAACAAGTGGAGATCAGTGATTTCAGACTGAAAGTATAGGAGCTTCACCGGTCAGCGTATAGATAGCTCTCCTTTTTGCTAAGGACTGTCTTTCTGAGCCACTGACTTATATAAGGTCCCCAACACTTGGCACCTGAGGCAGCTACCCATATTCCATGACTGTTTATCACTGGGGTTAGATTAACAAGTTTTTTTTTTTTTTTTTTTTTCTTGCGTTATGCGGGCCTCTCACTGTTGTGGCCTCTCCCATTTGCGGAGCACAGGCTCCGGACGCGCAGGCTCAGCGGCCATGGCTCACGGGCCCAGCCGCTCCGCGGCATGTGGGATCCTCCCGAAACGGGGCACGAACCCGCGTCTCCTGCATCGGCAGGCGGACTCTCAAGCACTGCGCCACCAGGGAAGCCCCAGATTAACAAGTTTTGATAGCTCAGGTCAAATCCATAAATTTGAATAGAAATAGCCATGTGTATTATTATCAGGAGGCAAAATATGTTGACGATTGGAAGTGCCTTTAATTCATGTCTTCCAATCTTCATTTTATAGCTAAAGACATCGAAGGGCACAGAAGTTGGAGGAACAAAGCCCAGACCACACAGTTGCTTGGCTCTGTTGGAGCTGAGTGACTCCAGGCCTGGGCTGCTGAGATTACGGACACCACTCAGCCATGGTCCTGGCTATTGGCTTATATAGCGGTTACACAAATAGTTAGAATCAAAGTGTTTTCCTAGGTGGCTGGTCTGCTAAATTATCCAACAAGAATCAGTAGCTATTCACCCAGGCTTGCATCTCTAATATTCCCCTAATTTAATTCTCTTCTGGTTATTCTCACCAGGGCTATTTGTTCCTCTTTACGATAGAATCTAAATTATGCATTCAGTCCCAGCTCATGAGTGGAACAGGGATCTGAGGCATCGAAGAATAACATGGCACTCACCTGATACAATTGGACTATAAAGATTTTCCATTTAAATGATGCAGAAAGTAAAAAAAAAAAAAAAAGCCTCTGGATGAATCAGACACAGCAGGCAGCCATGATTTCCACCTCTTCAGTTTACGGAGTTGAACCCTTTAAATATGCAAAACAAGCCCTATTGAGATTATCTGTGCTTGGAAGGCTCCTAATTTTCTCTCTAACTGAAAAAAGAGATATGGATTTGCAGGAGGAAAACGAAGGTCTACTGTAAGGGATTATATGGACTGCTGAGTTTAAATTCAGAAAACAATCCCTTGTATGTCGATGATGCTTTATGGTTTAGAAAACACTTTCACGTGGTCTCTTCAGTCCTCAGAATAGCCTGAGAATATTTCTAGAGTTATCAGGGGCACAGGGAAGTGCCAGAAACATTTTTCAGAGATACAAGAGGCACACAGCAGAGGTTGAAGCCTCGAATTACAAGATTTTCACTTTCAGAGAAAAGGCCTCAGAAATTGTTTAGTTAAACAACCCTCAAACCCATCAGCACCAGTAATTGTTTGACAATATCTCTGAGAACTTTGGCTATCTAGTCTGTACATGAGCGCCTTGGAGATGGTTGCTCAGAATCCCACAGAGCAGTTCATTCCATTCAAAAAAGTAGTTCAAGTTATTAGACTGGAAAAAAAATTTGAGCTCAAATCTTTCTCTTTGTGGCTTTTACTCACTGGTCCTGGCTAGGGTATCAGGTGTCATGCAGGTTAGGAATACTAGCTACCATGTACAAAAAAGGGCCATGTATCTAATACAATACCTCACTCCCTATGAACCCTCTCAAGATGAGTATTAATTTCCATTTTTTCCCCTTTTTTATTGAAGTGCAGTTGATTTACAATGCCGTGTTGGTTTCTGATGGACGGCAAAGTATTATATCTATATCTATCCTTTTTTTCATATTCTTTTCCATCATGGTTTATTACAGGATATTGAATATAGTTCCCTGCGCTATACAGTAGGACCTGGTTGTTTATCTATTTTATATGTAATAGTTTGTATCTGCTAATCCCATACTCCTAATTTATCCCTCCTTCACTCCCCCTTTCCTCTTTAGTAATCATAAGTTTGTTTTCTATGTCTGTGAGTCTGTTTCTGTTGGGTAAATAAGTACATTTGTATCATATTTTAGATTCAACACGTAAGTGATATCATATGATATTTGTCTTTCTCTGTCTGACTTCACTTAGTATGATAATGTCTAGGTCCATCCATGTTGCTGCAAATGGCATTATTTCATTCTTTTTTATGGCTGAGTAGTATTCCATTGTATATATGTACCACTTCTTCTTTATCCATTCATCTGTCGATGGACATTTAGGTTGCACATTTCCATGTCTTGGCTAAGAAACAGATGACCAGAGAGATTAAATCCTGTCAACATCTCTGTGTCATGTTAGATAGAGTACCCTTTTGTTTGGGGTACTTTTTTTGGGTGGGGAATCAGGAAAACGCACACATGCATCTAGCTATAAAATATACATCTTAGTTCAGGTTAGTGTATTCCAGCTTAAGAACTCATGACTACTCCTCCAATCATTCTCCAGCAATGTGAGTTTCCATTCACTCATTGCTGTCACGGTCATGGTACTCTGGAGCTGTCCTAGTTTGTCAATGCCCCTCATTTTATGTGGTGCCCAGGACTGAGCACACTGCTCTGAGATACCAGTACAACCCACTGGTTGGGAAGGAATTCCAAATCAGCACCAGTCCTGCTCTATCCTGCACACTCTGCTCTCATGGATTCACCAAAGCTCAACAACGTGACCATGGTCACCTGTAATTCATGGTTCCCTGTAAGAGTATGCTTTTTGGTCCCAGCTTCAGGGCTTTTTTGTCTCGTGAGATGAAGTTCACACCTGGGGCATACAGATCCTTCTCAAGTCATATCCAAAGCTGTGTAGAAAATTTCTTTGAACACAGTAGAAATTGTTTTGTTTTATGCTATTTCCTGATAGTACAGGAGACAGATGCCTGTAGTAAACAAGCCCCCATGGAATCTCTGCTCAGCAAGGATGTCTGCTAGGTATGCGAGCATGTTTCCACCTAGTCTCACTATCTCGGTTCCTCCAAGAAAGACCTGGCAGGCTCTCTGTTCTTTTTCACACCACACACAGGGTAGCCTTAAAAAGGCAGTAGCATGACCTCTTCACATATATCAATTATTTGTTTTTTGCTTTCCATAAAAACGAACCCCAATTTTTGCAATAAATTCTAAAGGCTGGGATGCTACCTCTGATGGCCAAATTCTCTTGGGTTGGCTGGTGTCTCACCTTTAGAAGCACCCTGCTGAGATGGTTTCGCTCACCTCCGTGCTTCCTACCCTGATAGGGGAGAAGAAAGGAGAACAGCAAGGAGATGGAGGCCGAGTTAAATAGATAAAATGATGCCGTTGGGTCTCATTGAGGAACTCAGCTGATGCAGATGCCACTCCCTCTTCCTTGAAACTTTCTTTGCTTGGTCCAATACAACACTTTCTAGGTTTTCCCTCTGCCTTTCTCGATTTCCGTTGTTAGTTTCTCCTGTTACCCCCAACCTCTTACCGGTGGAGCACCCCAGGGTTTAATCCGTGCTCCTTGCCTCTCCCTATACTCACTTCCTTAGGGATTTCTCCTAGTTTCATGGTTTTAAACACTATGTCTGTGCTGGTGACTCCCCCCAAATTATAACTTCATTCCAGACCTCTCTTGCTTAAACTCCAGACATGTATACCCAGCTCCCTGCTTAACATTTCCTCTGGGATGTCCAATAGATGTCTCTGTCCAAAACTGAATTGATCTTACCCTAAAACATGCACCACCTGTAGCCTTCCCCATCTCCATTGATCTTTCAGTTTCCCAGGTCACAAAACCTTGAAGTCATTGTTTACTTCTCTTCTCTCCAAGCCAACATGAAACCTGTGAGCAAATCCTTCCGTGTGTATCCAGAATCCGACCCCTCGTCCACATCTTGTTCGATGTCACCATCATTTCTCGCTTGGAGTATTTCAATGTACACCCAGCCACTTTGCCTGCTCCTACATGGGTCTCCCTAGTCTGCTTTTGACACAGCAGCCGGTATGGTCTTCTTGAAATATTAAATCAGATCATGTCACTTCTGCTCAAAACTAGTAAAAGTCAAAGTCCTTCCATTAACTTATGTGATTTGGCCCTGAATTACCTACCCTCTTGCTTCCTCTCTGGCTTCTTTTCTCTCACTCATTCTCCTCCAGGCATACTTACCTCCTAACTAACTCTCCCTCAGCGTCTTCAAGTGTTTGCTCCAGTGTCACCTTGCCACTGAAGCCGACCGCTCCTCCAAGCAGTGCACACACATCCCGCACTCCGATCTCCTCACTTGACTCTATTCTCTTTTCTTTGGTATTTCCAATACGCCTAACAATTGCTTATCTATTATGTTTACTGCTTGTCGCCTGTCTTTCTCCACTAGAATGTAAGCTCCACAAGGGCCGGGATGTGCATCTGATTAATTCATTTATGTATCTTGGCAATGAGAACAGAGCCTGGTCCAGAGGAGACAATCAATAAATACCTGTTGAATAAAGCAATTAATGAAGAAATGAACAAAGATTATGTGAACCAAAAGCAAGAGGGTCCGATTTTGCTGTTGCTATATATGATCATTAATAACTGCAATGAGATATCTGGATAAAAAGTAGATGTATTCGTATTATACTGCTGTGGAGAGGGCATTTTTTTTAAACATCTTTATCGGAGTATAATTGCTTTACAATGGCGTGTTAGTTTCTGCTTTATAACAAAGTGAATCAGTTATACATATACATATGTTCCCATATCTCTTCCCTCTTGCGTCTCCCTCCCTCCCACCCTCCCTATCCCACCCCTCTAGGTGGTCACAAACCACCGAGCTTGATGGCTTACATGGCTTTTTATATAACAACCAACAATGGTATCATCAATAGTGTAATCCTTCCAGACTTTCATGACATTCTCTTTGTCGGGGTTTTCTTCCATAGATTGACAATCCTTTCCACAGAGTGCTGTGTGTAATGAGCTTTAAAGGTCCTTATGACCCAGTGATCTAGAGGCTGAATTAAAGACTATTTTGAGGGAGCAAGTAGACCACTTTGATGACTTCGGTGTTGAACTCATGGGGTTCTGGGTGGCCAGAGGTATTGTTCAATATCAAAAGAAATTTAAAAGGCAATCACTTACTGGAAAGGTACTTCCTGACTTCAGGGACAAAGCATCAATGGAACCAATGCAAAAAAAATGGTTTTCTTGTTGTCCAGGCCTTTTTTTTTTTTTTTTTTTTTTT
>NW_006791012.1:2618536-2628144 GCF_000442215.2 Lipotes vexillifer
CAGCCGCTCCGCGGCATGTGGGATCTTCCCGGACCGGGGCACGAACCCATGTCCCCTGCATCGGCAGGCGGACTCTCAACCACTGTGCCACCTAGGAGGCTCTGTCCAGGCCTTCTTGTTGTAGAACCAAAGGACTGGCAGTTGGTGTTTATCTTTTCCCTTCAAGGCTCAGGAGTTAGCAGCTTTACAGATAAGGGCAGTCCTGATCATAAACCTAACTGCATTTGCACAAAACCATAGAGTTAACCTAATCCTTATTGTCTTAAATGCTGGTGCTCCCTTATCTTCCTTACTAATAAATGTCCTTTGTGGCATTTTTTTTTCGAGTCGGGAATTTTTTTTTTTCTTGGCCACGCCATGCGGCTTCTGGGATCTTAGTTCCCAGACAGGGATCGAACCCAGGCCCAGTGAAAGCACAGTGTCCTACCGCTGGTCCACCAGGGAATTCCCCAGAGTAGGGCACGCTCGTCTGCATTAAAAACCCATTCAGGTGAATATCCTTTCTCCTCAGTGATTCTCTTAATTGCGTCTGGGAATTTGTCTGCTGTCTCTCTGTGAGCAAAAGCTACATCTCTTGTTATCTTGACACGTTTTAAGTCAAGCCTCTTTCTAAAATTATCAAACCATCCTTTGCTGGCAGTAAATTCTCCAGCTTTAGATCCTTCACCTTTTGCTTTAAGTTGTCATATAATGACTTCGCTTTTTCTTGAATCATATTAGAGTCTATAGGTATGCCTTTTTTATGGCAATTCTGCACCCACATAAAAGCTGCATTTTCATTATGAGATAAAAAGGTATTTTGCAAAAAGTGTAAGGTTTTTGAGCCTGCTAGCGTAGCTGCAGCAACAGCTTCACGAATTTCCTTTGCTTTTTTCACAGTGATACTTAGGCTGGATTCATTTATCTTGAAATGGTGGGAAGCTGCTGCCACAGACCTCAATCTATACAGTGCATATCAAACAATGTAACTTTTTCATGTAATATCATGACTTTTCTCTGCTTTTTGGGAGAACTTCCAGCATCACTAGTAGCACCTAGTGTGGGTCCCATGGTGTTATTTCAAGGTTTATGGTATTGCACTAAACATGAAAAAAAATACATGAGAACTGTGAGAGATCACCTTTTACTGTGAAAGGCAATTTACCGGAGGGACAAAATGCTCTCTCAGAGATGATTAGCATCACACATGTTTTAAGTATTAAGATTCTCAAAATACTTGAGGTCACCACAATAGCACCAGGAGGTGGCTATGGAATTACTGCAGTAGTACCATATATACTATTGTTAATTTTATGCAGTTATTATTTAATGCCACTGCTTTATGTTTCTTTACATTTCTCTCAACTATGAATGGCACCATGTATGGTCTGTAAGTGTGTGCGTAAGTTTTGATAAATTTTAACATTTTATAATAGACTTGTGTATATTTGATGGTAGTAGATGATAAACTACACTAGTATCTATGTATATTTTACAAATTCATGACACACCTTTTTCTTCTTTTTTTTGGGTTGATATTTCTAGGCTACTCAGTTTGCAAGATTTTTTCAAACTGTCACAAATCTCCAAAATATTTTCCAATATATTTATTGAAAACAAATCCACTTATAAGCGGACACATGCAGCTCAAACCCATGTTGTTCAAGGGCCAAATGTACTTACTAATGGCAATGTATATTTTATCTACATGTATTATAATTGTTCATATGTCTGAGTTTACCATCTTGCTGTTTTTACCTATTACTGCTATCTGTTCCTTATTCCTTTGTTCCTCCTTTTCTGTCTTCTTCTGGCTATACATCTTTGTTTCAGGTTTTTAAATGATTCCTCCAGAAATTAAATGTGTATTTTTAAGTTATCAGTCTACCTTGGATTAATATTATATTACTTCAAGTATAATATAATAACTTTGTATCAGTATACATTTATTTACCCCCCTATTTTAAAAAAAATTTATTTTATTTTTTAAAATTTTATTAAAAGGTTCTTATTAGTTATCTATTTTATACATATTAATGTATATATGTCAGTCCCAATCTCCCTGTTCATCCCACCACCACCCTCCCCTTCCCCCCTTTGTGTCCATATGTTTGTCCTCTATATCTGTGTCTCTATTTCTGCCTTGCAAAGCAGTTCATCTCTACCATGTTTCTAGATTGCACATATATGCATTAATATGCTATATTTGTTTTTCTCTTTCTGACTTACTTCCCTCTGTATGGCAGTCTCTAGGTCCAACCACGTCTCTACAAATGACCCAATTTCATTCATTTTCATGGCTGAGTAATACTCCATTGTACATATGTACCACATCTTCTTTATCCATTCATCTGCTGATGGGCATTTAAATTGCTTCCATGACCTGGCTATTGTAAATAGTGCTGCAATGAACATTGGGGTGCATGTGTCTTTTTGAATTATGGTTTTCTCTGGATATATTCCCAGTAGTGGGATTGCTGGGTCATATGGTAATTCTATTTTTAGTTTTTGAAGGAACCTCCATACTGTTCTCCATAGTGGCTGAACAATTTACATTCCCACCAACATTGCAAGAGGGTTCCCTTTCCTCCACACCCTCTCCAGCATTTGTTGTTTGTGGATTTTCTGATGATGCCCGTTCTAACTGGTGTGAGGTGATATCTCATTGTAGTTTTGATCTGTATTTCTCTAATAATTAGTGATGTTGAGCAGCTTTTCATGTGCCTCTTGGCCATCTGTACGTCTTCTTTGGAGAGATGTGTCCTTAGGTCTCCTGCCCATTTTTGGATTGGGTTGTTTGTTTTTTTAATATTGAGCTGCATGAGTTGTTTATATATTTTGGAGATCAATCCTTTGTCCGTTGATTGGTTTGCAAATATTTTCTCCCATTCTGAGGGTTGTCTTTTTGTCTTGTTTATAGTTTCCTTTGCTGTGCAAAAGCTTTGAAGTTTCATTAGGTCCCGTTTGTTTATTTTTGTTTTTATTTCCCTAACTCTAGGAGGTGGGTCAAAAAGGATCTTGCTGTAATTTATGTCATAGAGTTTTCTGCCTATGTTTTCCTCTAAGAGTTTTATAGTGTCTGACCTTACATTTAGGTGTTTAATCCATTTTGAGTTTATTTTTGTGTATGGTGTTAGGGAGTGTTCTAATTTCATTCTTTTACGTGTAGCTGTCCAGTTTTCCCCCCCACCACTTATTAAAGAGGCTGTCTTTTCTCCACTGTGTATTCCTGCCTCCTTTTTCAAAAATAAGTTGCCCATATGAGCATGGGTTTATCTCTGGGCTTTCTGTCCTGTTCCATTGTTCTATATTTCTGTTTTTATGCCAGTACCATACTGTTTTGATTTCTGTAGCTTTGTAGTATAGTCTGAAGTTCGGGACTTATCTCTTATAACATTCTTTATTTTAGTCTATTTGATCTGCTATGAGTATTGCTACTCCAGCTTTCTTTTGATTTCCATTTGCATGGAATATCTTTTTCCATCCCCTCACTTTCAGTCTGTATGTGTCCCTAGGTCTGAAGTGGGTCTCTTGTAAACAGCATATATATGGGTTTTGTTTTTGTACCCATTCAGCAAACCTGTGTTTTTTGGTGGAGCATTTAATCCATTTACATTTAAGGTAATTTTCGATATGTATGTTCCTATTACCATTTTCTTAATTGTTTTGGGTTTGTTTTTGTAGGTCTTTTTCTTCTCTTGTGTTTCCCATTTAGAGAAATTCCTTTAGCATTTGTTGTAGAGCTGGTTTGGTGGTGCTGAATTCTCTTAGCTGCTTCTTGTCTGTAAAGCTTTTGATTTCTCCATTGAGTCTGAATGAGATCCTTACTGGTAGAGTAATCTTGGTTGTAGGTTCTTCCCTTTCATCACTTTAAGTATATCATGCCACTCCCTTCTGGCTTGTAGAGTTTCTGCTGAGAAATCAGCTGTTAACCTTATGGGAGTTCCCTTGTATGTTGTTTGTCATTTTTCTCTTGTTGCTTTTAATAATTTTTCTTTGTCTTTAATTTTTGTCAGTTTGATTACTATGTGTCTTGGCGTTTTTCTCCTTGGGTTTGTCCTGCGTGGGACTCTCTGTGCTTCCTGGACTTGGGTGGCTATTTCCTTTCCCACGTTAGGGAAGTTTTCGACTATAATCTCTTCAAATATTTTCTCAGGTTCTTTCTCTCTTTTCTCCTTCTGGGACCCCTATAATGTGAAAGTTGTTATGTTTAATGTTGTCCCAGAGGTCTCTTAGCCTGTCTTCATTTCTTTTCATTCTTTCTTCTTTATTCTGTTCCTTGGCATTGAATTCCACCATTCTGTCTTCCAGGTCACTTATCTGTTCTTCTGCCTTAGTTATTCTGCTATTGATTTCTTCTAGTGTATTTTTCATTTCAGTTATTGTATTGTTCATCTCTGTTTGTTTGTTCTTTAATTCTTCTAGGTGTTTTTTCTTTAATTCTTCTAGATCTTTGTTAAACATTTCTTACATCTTCTCGATCTTTGCCTCCATTCTTCTTCCTCATCCTGGATCAGGACCAGGATCATCTTCACTATCATTATACTGAATTCTTTTTCTGCAAGGTTGCCTATCTCCCCTTCATTTCGTTGTTTTTCTGGGGTTTTATCTTGTTCCTTCAACTGGTACATAGCCCTCTGCCTCTTCATCTTGTCTATCTTTCTGTGAATATGGTTTTTGTTCCACAGGCTGCAGGATTGTAGTTCTTCTTGCTTCTGCTACCTGCAGAAGGGTGAGTCTATCTCCACCGTCCCATTTTTTAGGCTACTATATGATACTGATATTTTGCTTTCACACATATCATAAATCCAGTAAAATATTACTATTGGTGTTATTTATGCTTTAAACAATTGACATTTAAAGAATTTAACAAGAGATATAAAATATGTTTTTATTTACCCACCATTTTACCATCTCTTTTCTTCATCCTGTCCTGTATAGACTTGAGTCTCCACTTAGTAATTCATTCAGCCTAAGTACTTTCTTTAACATTGTTTGGTTTTGGTAGTATGGGTTTTCTTATGACAAAGTCTCTCCGCTTTTGTTTATTTGACAATGACTTTATTCCACTTCTGTTGTGAAAAATATTTTCATTGGAAGTATAATTCTAGTTTGATGTGTTTTTGTTTTTAGTACTTTGGAGATATGTTCTGATCTGCCCTATTTCTGGTGAGAAGTTGACCGTCATTTTTCTTACTGTTGTTTTCCAATATGTAATGCACACTCTTTATGGCTGATTTTGCAACTTTTCTCTTTATCTTTGGTTTTCAGAAATTTGAAATGATGTGCCTAGGCATGAGTTTTATTTGTTTATTCATGCTGCTTGGGGTTAATTGGAATTCTGGGATTTGGAAGCTATTTTTTCCTTATTAGACTTGGAAAAATTTTGGCAGTTATTTCTTGAAATATATTTTTCTTCCTTATTCTTCTTCTGGGTCTTCTAATACATGTATATTAGACTGCTTGACATTATCTCAAAGATTACTGATGCTCTATCCCTCCTTTCTTTTCTTAATACCTTATCCTGCTCATCTTTAGTTTGGATAATTTCTAAAGACCTGCTTTTACACTTCTTTTACCTATATTCTACAGTGTCCACTCTTCTGTGAGCTCATTCAATGGATATTTTATTCTAGAAATTGTATTTTTCAGTTGAAAAATTTACATTTGTTTCTTTTGTACATTTTCAATTGCCTTCCTGAAATGCTTCATCTCTTTACTCATTATATCTGTATTTTTCTGTAAATTCTTTAACATATATGTGTTTTAAAAGTTCTTGTCTACTAATTTCAATAATTTTGTCATCTTTGTTTCTACTTTTATTGACTATGTTTTCTTTTAATTATGGTTACATTTTCCTGCTTTTAAGCTTTGCACTTAAAAAAATTTCTATTCCAGACATTGTGAACAAAAAATAGTGGAGGCAAAAGTATAATGTTGTTTTGTTTTGTTTATTCACCAGACAGTGAAATCCCTTTCCATTGTTTGGCTGTTAGGATTAAGGGTTGATCATTTAGATTCCTCCTAGAACCAAAATGAACGGCAGCTCTAAGTATATTTAGTTCGCCTGTGAAGAGCTCAACCCCTAGTTTCCTTTGTAAATATCTTTTTATTATTTTTTCCGTATTGGAACTGAGAGTGGTTTTTGTTGCATTTCAAGATAAATTTGTTTTACCTTTGAATTCAACAGGCCCCAAGAACCCAATTACTGTGAAAATGAGCAACATTAGAGTTTCAAACCCCCTCCATTGGTGATTTCTTGGCAAAAATTCAGGGATATCTTAAGGGAAAATACTTGTCAGGTCAACCAATTCTTCTTCTGTATTTGGGGGTTTACCCAGATTCCAATATGTCCTGCCAACTTACACAGTATTCTAAGGTTTGCCTGATTTCTCCTCATCCATGCAAAGTTTCTTTGATTGTGAGAAACTGGCCCTTCCATTCAATTGTCCCCAGAGTGGGCACACTTTAGATATGCAGGCTTCCATGGCTTTCTGCTCACTTATGAAGGAATAATTTCCCTTTAGAACTTAGTTTATCAAGGATTCCTTGTTTGTAGTATTCTTTGCTAGCCAGTTAAAATAATAAAAACATGATGTTAATTTTATCTGGATTGTTCTTATTATTACTATGGGAACAACAACCTTTTGTGTCCTTCTGACTCCTAACCAAAATAAAAAGTATTTGCATTTATTTTGGGGAAATATTTTATATGGATATAGAGTTCTAGATTTTCAGTTATTTTCTTTGAGCACTTTGAAGATGTCATTCCATTATCATCTCTTTTTCCATATTTTCTGTTTCAAAGTCAGTCTTATGTCTTATTGTTGCCCCTGTGAAGACATGTCATTTTTTCCCTCCAGTACATCTGCTTTCCAAATTTTTCTCTTTGATTTTGATTTTCAGCAGTTCTACTAAGATAAGCCTAGGTATGGTGCTATTATAATAATCTTAGGTGAGGATTTGTGGTGGGCTTGCGTTACCATTGAACTGACATTGTAGCTTGTTCAAAAATTAATTGGCCACACACATAAACAGACACATAGATCAATGGAACTGAATAAAGAGCCCAGAGATAAACTCACACAAGTGTGGTCAATTAATCTATGACAAAGGAGGCAAGAATGTACAATAGAGAAAAGACAGTCTCTTCAATAAGTAGTGTTGGGAAAACTGGACAGCTACATACAAAAGAATGAAACTGGACTACTTTCTTACATCATATACAAGAATAAACTCAAAACAGATTAAAGACCTAAATGTAAGACCTGAAACCTTAAAACTAGAAGAAAACAGAGGCAGTGACCTCTTCGACATGGGTCTTAGCAATACGTCTTTGGATGTCTCCTCAGGCAAGGGAAACAAAAGCAAAAATAAACAAATGGGACCTAACCAAAGTTAAAAGCTTTGCACAACAAAGGAAACTGTCAGCAAAACAAAAGGTTACCTATTGAATGGGAGGAGATATTTGCAAATGATATGCCCAATAAGGAGTTAATATCCAAAATATTTTAAAAACTCATACAACTCAATATCAAAAAACAATCTGCCCAAACAATTAAAAAATGAGTAGAAGATCTGAATAGCCATTTTTACAAAGAAGACATACAGATGGCCAATAAGAAGAGATGGTCAATATCACTAATCATCAGGAAATGCAAATCAAAACCACAATAAGATACCACCTCACACCTCTCAGAATGGCTCTCATCAAGAAGACTACAAATAACAAATGTTGGTGAGGATGTGGAGAAAAGGGAACCCCTATACATTTTTGGTAGGCATGCAAACAGGTACAGCCACTATGGAAAACAGTATGGAGGTTCTTCAAAATTTTTAAATAGAACTACCATATGACCCAGCAATTCCACTCCTGGGTATTTATCCAAAGAAAATGAAAACACTAATTCAAAAATGTATATGCACCCCAGTGTTCATGGCAGAATTATTTACAATAGCCAAGATACACACACACAAACACACACACACACACGCACACGCACACGCACACACACACACACACGCGTGCGCGCGAGCACAGAGGAATGTTACTCAGTCATGAAAAAGAATGAAATTTTGCCGTTTGCAACAACATGGATGGACCTATTATGTTTAGTGAAATAAGTCAGAGAAAGACAACTACTGTATGTTTTCACTTGTATGTGGAGTCTAAAAAAACAAACTATTAACAAATAAATAAAACAGAACAGAAACAGACTCACAGATGCAGAGAACAAACTAGTGGTTGCCAGAGGGGAGAGGGGGAGGGGGATGGGTGTGAAGGGGATTAAGAGGTACAAACTACTGGATATAAAATAAAAAAGTGAGAAGGATGTAAAGTACTTCACTGGGAATATATGCCATGTTTTATAATAACTTTGTATCGAGTATAATCTACAAAAATATCAAATTTCTATGTTGTATACCTGAAACTAATATAATATTGAGAGTCAACTATACCTCAGTAAAAAAATTAAACAAAAATAAAACATAAAAATATTAATTGGCCTTAGATGTGTGGATATATTTCTGGATTCTTGATTCTATTCCCTTAATCTATGTGTCTAGGCGTTCACCAATACAACTCTGTTTTGATTACACTGCTATTATTTTATACTTTTATACGTTTCTTCTAATTTTGCTTTAGACAGTCAATTAATTTTAGAGCATTTAAAGATTAGAAAAAATGAATTTTATAATTACTTTTTCATTTTAACCACTTCCATCACTCTCTAATTCTTTTTGAAGATTCAAGTCTCTTTTTCACATTATAGGAAAACTGAAGGGATTTTTCCGTAGGGGAGAGAGGTCTGGGCAGGGCCTGGTGCCTGTCTCCTAGTGAATCCTGCTCTCCTCTACCAGGCCTGCCCCAGAATGGAGGCTCTCTTCGGTCTCCTGCCTGTCTTCATTCTTTCTCATGAGCACCTGGGTAAATTCCTGACCAAAATTGATAGAGAGGAGCCTGCGACTGGGTGTGAATTACCCTTGTATTCTATGTCTTAAGGTGATTCTATGTTCTCACAGAAGCCCACACTCAGCCTCTACCAATTCATTAAAAATACTGGCTGAAATCTTTTTACCCACTGTGTGACTGTCCTGTTTTCCTGCTGTGCTCTGCACAGGCAAATCAATGCTTCAGTATCTTCCTTCCTCTTTGGAAGCATCTGTCTTTCCTTAGATGTTTGTCCTGCAACCTCAACTCTCTCACAGATTCAAGAAAAGTTATGATTTTGTAGATTATCCATCTCTTCCCTGTTATTATAGCAGAAGCCACGATCTTTCTAGCTTTCTATATCCTAAGCAATAGCTGGAAGCTGCTATTTTAGAAACTTTTAGAATATCTGCATACTATTCTTCTAATGAATAAAATGATAAATTTTAATGGAAAACAATGTTTTAGAAGTAAATGTTTGCTCCATGCTGAAATTAGTGACTGAAGTTCACTAATTGCAACTCGTACAGTTTCTTAGATATAGGTTGGCTGTCATATGATAAGTGTAAGTGTCATTTGTGTTGTGTTCAGCATAAATATCGTTTCTCTGGTGTGGGAAAGAATTGTGAACACTCTGATTTATAATGAAGTCCAAGCATCTTAGCCTGGCTTTTTTTTTTTTTTTTTTTTTTTTTTC
>NW_006791012.1:2628154-2634040 GCF_000442215.2 Lipotes vexillifer
CTATCTGTCCATCTATCTAACTATTTTTTGCCACAGGGCATGCGGGACCTTAGTTCCCCAACCAGGGATAGAACCCGTGCCCCCTGCAGTGGAAGCGCGGAGTCTTAACCACTGGACTGCCAGGGACGTCCCTAACCTGGCTTTCAAAGCTCTCCTTACCTAGGCATTAACCACACATTATAGTATCCAAGTTCGCTGCAGGAATGTTCAGGAATGTTCAGGAATATACAGGATGCCCTCCTTAAACATGCCCATCCTGCATCTTTTCTAACTCTGATTTCCATTTATTCAGAGTGCCTTTCCACTGGCTTTCTTTTCTTTTTTTACCCATCAGGCTCAGCTGGACTTCATTTTGCCAATCAGCAAACACTTGTTGAGCACCCATGTTGTCTGAGCTATATCCTAATAGATAGACATACAATGGTAACTGAGCCACACCTGCTCTCAGGGAGCACACAGTCTTCAGTTAAGTTTTACCCTGAACAAGTGATTTGTCTGCTATGTTGGTGTTGCTGATGATGGAAATGATGGTGACGATGATGGTGATGATGAGGATGGTAGCTAACCTTTATGGAGTACTTGCTATGTGCCCAGAACTTTTCTTAATCTTTCGTATCTATAAACTCTTTTAATCGTCACAACCACCCTAGGAGATAGTTATTATTTTTATCCTGATTTTTCAATGGTGAAATTGAGCATAGGGAATTAATAAATGAATACATAAATAAATGAATGATTTTTGTTTCTTAAAAAAATCAGCCACATTAAATAAGGCACTGACATTTTGGATGCTGTTTGAACTGTTTCTTTTTTCCTGATACCTCCCTCTTGATCACACTCAAGAGAGAATATGCACTTGTTCAAACTTTTGGTGTTCTGCTCTCCTTTTTTATACATTTGTATCCTTTAAACTCTGTGAACTCTTTAAGAAAAGGGACAAAGAGATGGTGAAGGAAAGACACACAGCCTCTTCTCCCAGCCACATGGTCATTTCACTTAAGATTCTCTGTGGCAACCACAGTTTTGAGTCTGCTGTGGCTACAGACCTGGACAGCTCTATAAAATGGGCAGGGTTCCCATTAGCAGCATTCCCATTAGCAGTTGGGCCTTAATATTGAAGAAATAATGTTGGAATGACCAACAGAAGTAGGGAACAGTCTGGATATACATTCAGTTTTTCCCCACAACTATTTATTGAATGACTGCTATGTACCTGGCCTTATGAGGGGTGCCTGGCATATAACGGCAAACACATAGACGTGGTCTCTGCCTTCATAGTACTTACAGCCTAAGAGAATATTCCAAGATTTGGTCCTTGCATAAATGAGAAAAATGCCTGCAGTTACATTAGGCTCTGAATTCCTCATGTTTCCGTAGCAATCACTGTAGACTTTCAAGCTGCAGTCTTTCAGCTAACCAATGTAACCAAAGACATATTTCAGGGGACTCAAACCACAGTAGTGGAACTAGCTTCCAGTCCTAAGCCTGGAGCCCAAGGTGGGCCTGGGGACAAGTTTAGCCCTCCTGTGCCTTCTTCTCTCTGAGCAGGGCTTTGCCCATTTCCCATGGTCTGCACTCCAGCCATTCTGTTGACACTAGAGTCTGCCCTGAACCCCAGCTCACTTGACTCCCAGAGGAATATCTTACCTGATTCTTCATTATTGCACCCAGCATACGCCAGAGACAGTTCTAGTTTTTACAACATTCTTCCCTTAAGAGCTGGACCCTGCTTCTGGAAACTCCAGCTGCTGGCTGGGGTCTTATTCCAAGCAAATGGACCACCCAAACCATGACATCATCAGCTCCTGACTTTAGGCATCACTGCTGTTTGGATGCTGCTGCCTCTGTGCCACGTCCTCCACCTCCAAATCCCCCCAGATGTTAGCAAGTGCCTGGTGGGGAGACTGTTTGCTACACTTCTTTGTGCTGGGGGTCACTCCCCTATGAAACCAACTCTTCAGATCGAGTAAAGCTTCCAACACCAGTCCTGTCTTTTAACACTTCTCCCCTGGTCCCGGCAGCCAGTAGCTAAGTCCCAGCATGCCTCTTATCAAAGCCCTCCAGAGATGTGACAAGCTTTTCTTCCTGGTGTTAATCCTGGTTTTTATTGTCTTGTGATCTCATGCACCAACGTCTGGCACTTGATCCACTTACCTCTTCTTATTTTCCCACAGCGGCACAAAGATCTTCCGTAGGAATGCTCTTAATTCTTGTCACATGTCTTCTGACAGATCGCTTTCTCCCAAGGTCCAGTAGTGAAAGCTAGAGTCAGTGTGTGTTGGGAGACCTGAGCTTCCTTGCCGTGTCACCATCTGGCTGTGCGGCCTTGGGCAATTCAATTCCCTTTGCTGTGACCCAGTTTCCTAGATGGTAAAATGAAAAAGGATGTCCATAAGGTTTCTGATGCCTTCCAGCTCCCAAGTTTGTTGACATGAAGTTGGCCAAGAATAGTTTATTCAAGTAACGCTCAACTTGCTTTTTTGTTTCAAATGCCCATCAGAAAACAATATCCACTCAGCTGACACTTCTCACATTTCTCCAGCTTTGGATGAAGTCTATTCCTAAATAAGGCATATATATCTCCTGATTTTGACTTCCTTGTCCATTATACTTTATACATTAATGCCTTGAATTTATAGACCATTTTGTACTTTCCAGGCCCTTTCATGATTATTATCCCATTGGATCCTCATACTGGCCCTATTATTAGGAAGGACAAGGCTTTGCAATCTCTCTCTCTCTTTTTCTTTTTAGCTTCTCTCCCTTCCCCACTCCCCCCTTCCCCCCACCCGCCCTCTCAGGAATCAGCCCATGATGCATATTGAGAAGTAAGATATTTATCTGCCCCAGGAAGCACAGCTAGTTGGTGGCAGTTCCTGAAGTAGAATTCAGGTCTCCTGATGACTAGTTTAATAGATCTTTGACTTTTCCATGCCCTCCTCACTGAGCTTTTTTTTTTTTTTTTACAGCTATTCTACAGAGCTCCTACAGTACTGCTAATGTTCTGCTTTCTTCCATGAGCCAGGTGAGTCTCCTAAAAGAATGGATGAAATGAATTCTTCCCTTCTCCAAGTATAAAGTCTCTGGAGGCCAGCACAAATCATTTTCTCAAGACACCCATTTCTCTGGGCCAAAAGGACTGTCAACAAACATGTGGTTCTTCGGTCAGCTCTTCTGACTTTTCATCACGTTTAACCAACTCAGCAATTCGATGAAGCCCAAACTCTAGGAAGAGAAGTTGAAGAGGAGTTTTAAGCAACAGTGGCTTAGTTTCACTGGCTGGGCCATAAGCTACCAAGGTTGCATAATTTAGAATTTTCCCAAGAGCTGAAAGAACTGCGCGTGTTCCCTACCCTTCAGTATCAGGAAGGAGAGATTAAGTGAATGTTTTCAGTTTCACAGGAAAAGGTAATAAAAATACAAGTATATTTTGGGTCAGGTTCAATTTCTGCTTGATTCTTCCAAATCTCTCTGAAGAAAATAGATTGTAGCACAACAGAAACTTTGGCACCCAAGCAGATAAGATTCTTCACCACAACCCGTGTAGTTATCAGTTCTCCAATACAAACCTAATTACATACAGTGATGAATTCAGCGAGCTTAATAAAATGGGGGGAAAGTTAAAGATAGTGGGTCAGATGTGTCAGTCATAGTAAGACTATCATTAGTTACTATTTTAATGGTTCATTTGATTAAATGCTAAGCTATTGTCTTGTAATTATGTGTATTCAAGGGAAAAATCCTCAAGTTCAATTAGGAATGTATCTTTTACTGCACTATGTTTAATGAAGTCATAACATCATCATCATAAGCAAGGAATAATGAAAATCTTCCTTTGAAACTGCAGTAAAAGTATTTGCAGAGAAGTAGCTGGCATGTGTAATATGATGAGTTCCCTTAAATGGCTCATCTGTTGATCAAAAAAGCAAATTATATAAGTGGATACTGCTAGGCAGAAACATGTGGACACAGCTGGAGTGTCATGTGTCACGGTTCCAGTCATTGCCAGCTGGCGGTCACACAAAGGCAGGCCAAGCCAAACAATTACTGTTATTCATAAGAGCAAATGTGCATTCCATACACACAGTGCAGGCTTTATGAAATAACTGAGCATTCAGATGCATCCAGACAGCCGAGCTGTTTTTTCATCACTTGTCCCTGGGTGCCAGGCCAATATGGCAAACTGACTCTGCTATTCAGAAACCCTTATCTTTACCCAATTAACCAAATCACTGTGACGTCTGAGAGTTCTTCATGCACTTTGCTGAGCGCGTGAAACCAGCAGTCTTACCAGGCAGCAGATGCACAGCTTCTGGAAACAATCTGCTTTCATTCTTTTTTTTTTTTTTTTTGAGCTGTAAATACCCTGTTAGACCACTGCCCGTTACATGCCAGAGCCTGGAATCCATCTGCAACATCTGAACATACATCTGAACATCTAGTCCTCAACTCCGTGTGCCTGTGTGATGAATGTCTTCCAAGATGTTGCCTTGGGAGGGTCAGGCATGGCCAAAAGGCAGGCAGAAGGGATTCATACTCTTGTTTAGGGGAAAAAAATAAATTAAACGGGAGAACACTCCAAAAGATAGTCTAGTAATGTACTGAAATGAGAATCCCTGGATTACTTAAAATATAGACACCAAAGGAAGGAGAAGTAATATGGAGCTGTTTGTTTTTTCATAATTTTCATCTGTTTTCTTAAAATAAAATGTAGCCATAACTCCCTGCCTATCATTTCTTTCAAGAGACAAGGTCACAGGCACATGTGAAAATGTGTGTCATCATGTTACTGCTTACAGCCATGTAAGAATAAAAAGAATCCTGGGGAGAAAGTTCCACTGCAATAGGTGAATGTTTATATCTCATTTCTCCAAAGAAGAGACTTGGTCTCCCTCCAAAGACGGGTAATTGGTCTACACCAGCACTGTCCACTAGAAATAGAATGTGAGCCATATTTGTGACTTAAAATTTTCTAGCAGCCATACTCAATAAACAAGTGAAATTAATTTTAACAAAATATTTTATTTAATTCAACATATCTAAGATATTATCAGGGCTTCCCTGGTGGCGCAGTGGTTGAGAGTCCGCCTGCCGGTGCAGGGGACACGGGTTCGTGCCCTGGTCTGGGATAGATCCCACATGCCGCAGAGCGGCTGCGCCTGTGAGCCATGGCCGCTGGGCCTGCGTGTCCAGAGCCTGTGCTCCGCAACGGGAGGGGCCACAACGGTGAGAGGCCCGCGTACCGCAAAAAAAAAAAATAATAATAATAATAAGATATAATCACTTCAACATATAATCAACATTAAAGTATTAATGAGATATTTTACATTTTTTTGTACTAAGTCTCGAAGTCTGGTGTGTATTTTACATGTATAACACATCTGAATTTGGACTAGTCACATCTCAAGAGCTTCATAGCCACGTGTGGCCCATGGCTCCTGTTTTGGATGTGCAGCTCTAGACTTTTGGCAGTGGTGATTTCGAGTATGCCCAAGCACGCTTTGCCCAGTGCCGAGGGGTAACACCTAATACACTGACTGAAGAGTCAAATACTCTGTTTCTGGTCTTAGCTCTACTGTCAACCTTCCTCCTGCTCAGTTAATTCATCCATAAAACGGAGATAATAGCAACTGCCTTAATACCTCTGTTAAGTTTTCTATAAGAGTTCAAGTTAAATAAAAGAAGACTATTTTAAGAAACAGTGTCTATAAACACTGGACTAAGCAAACACCTAAAAATTTGTCCACAGTAGCTGAACGTTCTAATAAGTAAGGAAAACCATTCTATTCCTTAATTCTCTGCTCCCTGTTATTCCTTTCATAGGATAGGTTTTAAATCAGATAGGATTTTTTTTTTTTTTTTTTTTTTTTTTTTTTTTTTTTTTTT
>NW_006791012.1:2634050-2647687 GCF_000442215.2 Lipotes vexillifer
TGCCGTGGCCTCTCCCGTTGCGGAGCACAGGCTCCGGACTGCAAGCTCAGTGGCCATGGCTCACGGGCCCAGCCGCTCTGCGGCACGTGGGATCTTCCCGGACCGGGGCACGAACCCGTGTCCCCTGCATCGGCAGGCAGACGCTCAACCACTGTGCCACCAGGGAAGCCCATCAGATAGGATTTTAAAGGCTAAAGCCCCCCTCATTACCTATAAAGGTCTGTGGAGGATTTTTTAACATATCCAAGATTTTTAAAATCACCATGGTAAGGTCACCATTCTTTTGTATAGGGGGTTTTCTTTCTATAGCTGATCCCCATATAGGCATGGATTCCAGTTTTCCTTTGAAACCCAAGATGACACTGGCAGCACGTTGTTCAAGAGAGGCTAGGCTTGTGAGGTGTGCCTTTGCCATTGTGATTCATTGTGTGATGCTCAGAACATTTAGGGTCACCATTTCCCTCAGTCATGGCTGTCTCAGAGCCCGCTGCCCCTTACCTCGCATCTCCCCTGCTGTTTTGGTTGTGTGAGGACAAGTTAAGGGTTTGCCTTTGGATTCTCCATGTTGAAGCATACTGGCCAACAGGCATACCAGCATCTTCAGCCCATAAGGCACCAAATCAAAGGCCATCAACCTTTGATGCCATAGTTACAATACATAGCATTAAATGTTTGCCAAGACTAATACTGCTGGTAACAATGACAACCATCTTTGTATGTATAGAGACTAATTTATTTAAATTCAAAATCATAATAATGAGGGTAATGCTTCTACACAGTGCCTTAAATTTAAATTTAAGCATTTTCAGATTGGTTACACTTGTTCCTAAGTATTTTTTCATTTTTTATGCTATTTAAATGGGACTACTTTCTTAATTTCCCTTTCTGATAGTTTATAGCTGGTGTATAGAAACCCAATTGATTTTTGTGTATTGATTTTGTATCCTGCAACTTCACTGAATTCATTTATTAGTTTTAACAGTTTTTGGAGTCTTCAGGATTCTCTATACATAGTATCACGTCATCTGCAGACAGAGACGGTTTTACTTCTTCCTTTCCACTTTGGATGCCTTTTCTTTCTTTTTCTTGCCTAATTGTCTGGCTAGGACTTCCAGTACTATGAATGTAAGTGACAAGAGTAGACATTCTTGTCTTGCTCCCGATGTTAAAAGAAAAGCTTTTAGCTTTTCACTGTTGAGTATGATGTTAGCTGTGGGCTTGTCATATATGGCCTTTATTATATTGAAGTATGTTCCCTCTATACCCAGTTTGTTGAGAGTTTTTATCATGAGAGTGTATTGAATTTTGTCCAATGCTTTCCTGCATCTATTGAGATGATCATATGACTTTTATCCTCCATTTTGTTTATGTAGTGTGTCACATTGATTGATTTACGGATATTGAATCACATTTGCATCCTGGGAATAAATCCCACTTGATCATGGTGTATGAATCTTTTAATGCATTGTTGAATTAAGTTTGCTAATATTTTGTTGAGAATTTTTATATCTATGTTCATCAGGGATACTGGCCTGTGATTTTCTTTTCCTGTAGGGTCTTTGTCTGACTTTGGTATCAGGGTAATGGTAGCCTCATAAAATGGCTTTGGAAGTGTTCCCTCCTCTTTTATTTTTTTGGAAGAGTTTGAGAAGGATTGGTGCTAATTCTTCTTTAAGTGTTTGGTAGAATTCACCATTGAAGGCAACTGGTGCCCGGCTTTTCTTTATTGGGAGGGTTTTGATTACTGATTCAATCTCCTAACTAGTAATTGGTTTGTTCAGATTTTGTATTTCTTGTATTTCTTCAGTCTTGGTAGGGTGTATGTTTTAAGGATCTATCCATTTTTTCTGGGGTGTGCAAATTGTTGGCACATAATTGTTCACAGTAACTCCTTAGGATTCTCTGTACTTGTGTGGGGTCAGTTGTAATGTCTCCTCTTTCATTTCTAATTTTATTTGCTTGAGTTTTCTCTCTTTTTCTCCTAGTAAATTTAACTAAAGGTTTGTATATATTTTTTTATCTTTTCAAAAAAAAAAAAACATAGTTTTAGTTTCATTGATCATTTCTATTGTCTTTTTAGACTTTATTTCATTTATTTCCACTCTGATCTTTCTTAATTTCTTCCTTTGACTAACGTTGGGCTTAGTTTTTCTTCTTTTTCTCTTTTTTGAAGTGTAAAGTTAGGTTATGTATTTGAGCTCTTTCTTTTTTCTTAATGTAGGCATTTATTGCTATAAAACCCCCTCTTAGAACTGCTTTTGCTGCATCCCATACTTTTCGGTATATTGTGTTTCCATTTTCATTTGCCTCAAGATACTTTTAAGTTTCTCTTTTGATTTCTTCTTTGCCCCATTGGTTGTTCAGGAGCATGTTGTTTGATCCCCACACATTTGTGTATTTTCTAGCTTTCTTCTTGTAATTGATTTCTAGTTTCATCCCACCATGGTCAGAAAAGATGCTTGATATGATTTCAACTTTCTTCAATTTATTGACTCGTTTTGTGACCTATCATATCCTGGAGAATGCTCCATGTGAGTTTGAGAAGAATATGTATTCTGCGGCTGTTGGATGGAGGTTCTGTATGGACCTGTCCATCTGATCTAACAAGTAGTTTAAGTCCAATGTTTCCTTATTGATTTTCTGTCTGGATGATCTTTTCATTGTTGAAAATGGATATTGAAGTCCCCTAATATTGTATTGATGTGTATTCTTTCCTTCAGGTTTGTTAATATTTGCTTTATATATTTGTACTCCTATGTTGAGATGATGAGCACGTAAGTGTTTACTAATGTTATAGCCTCTTGATGAATTGATACTTTATCACCATATAATATCTTCTTTGTCTCTTATTACAGTCTTTGAGTAAAGTATTTTGTCTGATATAAGTATAGGTACCTCTGCTTTCTTTTGGTTTCCATTTGCATGGAATATCTTTTCCCATTCCTTCACTTTCAGTATATGTGCTTCCTTAAAGCTGAAGTGAGTCTCAGCATATAGCAGCATATAGTTAAGTCTTGTTCTTCTATCCATTCAGCCACAGTATGCCTTTTGATTGGAAAATTTAGCTCATTTACATTTAAAATAATTATTGCTAGGTATGGACTTACTATTGCCATTTTGTTAATTATGATTATTCTGTATTTCCTGAATGAATGAATGGATGAATAAATGACTACTTACTGAACTGAAACTTTTCTTACCATTTATTTTCCCAAATCATTAGTACAAAGTTTTAATTGAATAAAATGCTTTTTTCCCCCACAAGTGATTATAATACAAAGACACTCATCTTTGAGAAATCATGCCTCAGTTTGCCACAAGGCTTTAAATTTAAAGGCACACTGACAGAAATTGCCATTGGTAGCTTGGCTGGAAGAGTGTAACACCTTAAGCTAGGTGTGGCATGTGGCCTAAAACATGGGACACTCATGACTGTTTTGGTCATTCATTTCATTCATTCATTCAACAAGTACTACTTGAGTACCCTGTATGTATTGAGGTCTCCAACATGCACTGGGGGGGATGTTGATGATCAAAACCCCTAACATGTTCTCTGCCCGCATTGGGCTTGACAACTAGTCATTTCCTTCAGAATCTTGGGCACAAGATGTGATGAAATTTCTCAGTGTCTGTCGGTCAGAAGATGAAGATGGAGCTTCTTTTGTCTTTCACATTAAGACAATTAAATCCCACATTTAACTCTTCCTTCCCCACCCCCTCCGCCCCCTGATTTCAGAAGTTTTACTAATAGTACTCATCCATGGAAGCACTCCAAAAGCATGCCCAAGTTCATTAGAAATGAGTCTCCCCTCCTCTGCCTTTTCCAGCAAGGAACAGCCAAGGACACTGAGGGGGAGGTTCACGCTTAAACTCTAGTGGAAGGACCCCAAACCCACATCAGACATCCTGGCTCCCAGGCCTGTGCACACATCGTGCACCCTCTGTGGCTAAAATCTAAACTGCTTTAGTCACCGCTCAGGACACCCAGGGCTCAGTCAGAAACTTGAGCTAAGTGAGGACAGCCCACCTGCAAATGCCCCTTCCCTTGTTTTCATGCTTTTTTCCATGGCTCCTGACACTTCTTGGCCACCCATCATTTTCCATTTAGTTGTGGGCCGTCTTCTTATCTTCAAAGTGTTTTCCTTCGCCTTGCAGAGGGAAGTCTACTCCTAAATGAAGTTCTTGGTTTTCTGTGTGTGCCGAGAGCCTCTGCCAGGAGCCCAGCTGCTTTCAGACCCTTGCCACCCGGCCTCCGCCAGCATTTCCGAGTTTCCACTACGAGAATAGATTCCTTGGAAGGAGACTTGCTTCTTTTGGGCCATGAGACCTCTTTTCTGAGAGGGGAGACAGAGTGAGAAAGCCCAGGGGAGAGCCGGCTCAGAGGTTCCATGAAAAAGGTTCTTCAGGGCTGGCTTGAACGGTGGTTTTGTGTGACAGAAGAATCCCTCAGTCTTTCTGGTTTTGGCCAAGGCTCCCTGCTTCTTCGTGGGATGTTGATGAATTTGTGCCTGGTTCCTCTCTGATGATTACCTCTGTGTTTACACTGGGCTGCCTCAGAGACACTGCTGTATCTTGAATGCTCATTCAAGGAGAGTACCTCAGGGGCTGACAGCTGGTGAGGTCATTCCACAGTCTCGCCAAGGCCCGTGTGCCAGTACAGTGAAGTAATAATGTATTTATAACACACCTAACCGCTGATGGCTTCTATTGCTGTGGCTTTTCCCCCTGCATTTGCACAGATGTTTTTTGAGAACTCAAGAATTAGCCTCCAGAAACAACCTCCCAGCAAACAAACTCTGTCTGTTGACTCTAGCGGGTGCTTATAATGAGAGTTGTTAGCACGCGGGATTTATGTTTCAAATATCATTTAAATTTCTCAAGCAGTGTTTCTACCACAAGATGTTAATTCACTGGTGCACTTGAATCCCACAGCCCTTCTCTCTCTCACAATGCGTGCTCTCTCTCACTCTCTCTCTTTCTTTTTTAATGAAAATGTGGACTTGGTTTCTAAGGAAATATTCTTAGTGCCTGATTCATTGAAACAGTGCATTCATTTTCCATGGAATTTACTCTGAAATGTCATAATCTTTTAATTCGATAAATGATGTACCTTTGTGGTTCATTAAGCCCCTCTCTTTATCCCCTAGTAGCACCCTCTTTGTCACACACAAGGGCTCTGCAATTAGTCCCAACGGGAGCAGTTGATCTTCCTGAGAGACACAAGCTGCTTTTAATATTTATCAGTAAACAAAGGGAACACTCTTGCACTGCTGGTGGGAATGTAAATTGATACAGCCACTATGGAGAACAGTATGGAGGTTCCTTAAGAAACTACAAATAGAACTACCATACGACCCAGCAATCCCACTACTGGGCATATAACCTGAGAAAACCATAATTCAAAAACAGTCATGTACCAAAATGTTCATTGCAGCTCTATTTACAATAGCCAGGAGATGGAAGCAAGCTATCAACAGATGAATGGATAACGAAGATGTGGCACATATATACAATGGAATATTACTCAGCCATAAAAAGAAATGAAATTGAGTTATTTGTAGTGAGGTGGATGGACCTAGAGTCTGTCATACAGAGTGAAGTAAGTCAGAAAGAGAAAGACAAATACCATATGCTAACACATATATATGGAATCTAAGAAAAAACAAAAGAAAGAAACAAACAACAACAACAACAAAAAAAACGGTCATGAAGAACCTAGTGGTAAGACGGGAATAAAGACACAGACCTACTAGGGAATGGACTTGAGGACACCGGGAGGGGGAAGGGTAAGCTGTGACAAAGTGAGAGAGTGGCATGGACATATATACACTACCAAACGTAAAATAGATAGCTAGTGGGAAGCAGCCGCATAGCACAGGGAGATCTCGGTGCTTTGTGACCACCTGGAGGGGTGGAATTGGGAGGCTGGGAGGGAGACGCAAGAGGGAGGAGATATGGGAACATATGTATATGTATAACTGATTCACTTTGTTATAAAGCAGAAACTAACACGCCATTGTAAAGCAATTATACTCCAATCAAGATGTTAAAAAAATTCAAAAATAAAAATAAAAACAATGGTGCACACACTAGGTTGACATCTAGGACAGATTCCTGCGAAAACTGTTGTCAGTCTTGTAAATCTTAATATTTACCGATAGTGGTGGGTTTGAGATAACACCCCTATTGACTTCACACTTAGCACTCCAGATATGAAAAAAATAAAAACTGTTGGGAGATTTTTGTCCTGACAATCTCATATTGTCCCTTTCTTCCCTTTCCTCTCCTGCAATCCCAAAGCATTTTATCTCTGCTGCTTAGTCCTCTGACTGAATCAGCTCTGGAAGGAAGGCGTTACCTTACATGAAGGCATCTCATTGGCTCACAAGCCCCCTCCGAGGCCCCAAGTGAAAGAGTAAATATTTCTAAATTCACACACGTCCTTCCTGGTTTTTCACTAGCCCTGAAACAGGTGACATCAACGCTGGGACTTAGACAAGAGGGTAAAATCCTCCCTCCTCTCTTTACCTCCCGAGCTTTCCGTAATCTGGTGCAGTTGGCTTTGGACACACAGCTCCTTCACTGCTGCTTCTGAACAGACCACTCCGAAGCCTCTGCTTGGTCCTGACCCTTGACCTCTTTGACGTTCCAGGCTCTGTAGAGTACAGCCTCCCGGAGGCTGATTTCTGCCTCACTTTCCTCTCCAACTTACCTGCCCACTCTCTTTCCTCCGTTGTTACCTGGTGAATCTTGGGTTGCCTTCTGGCCGTGGGGCTATACACCCAACTGGGCAATCTTTTCCAACACCCCCCGGTCCGTAGTTTCAATCATATTTCTGTTTCTAGCTCTGACCCTCCCTTCGCCGACTGAACATGCCCGTCTCTAGAGATCTGGGAAGGGGTGAATTTCCCATCCACGGCCTGTCTTGTTCTTTTTCCTCCTGTAGTGAATCCTAGCTCACCAAACATCCTACTCCTTCACCCAGGAGGCCCAGATAGAAACCTCAGTGTCATCGTTGCCCTCTCCTTTGCCCCAGCCTCTCCTGCATGCTCATCTACTCCCTCACTATGTCCTATTGGTTCTTCCTTTTTCACCATCATGAGACACATCAGAATCCCCTTGCTGCTTCTAAAACAAACTTGCTGGGCCCCATCCTGGAGACCGTGATTCAGTACCTCTAGGGCCAGGCATCTGTGTTTTGATGAAGCTCTGAGGGATTTGGACGCGCAGCCAGGGGGAGAAACACCGCTGGAAAGACTGGCTCTTCTTTCTGTTTCCACAGAGCCTGCCTGGGGTCAGGCGGGCCCCTCTCCAGCCCGCACTTAGCTTGCCCCCGCCTCCCTGGCTTTCTTCCTCCAGTTGCACACCCGGCCAGAGGAGCTTTCTAGAGAGGCATCCAGTCGTGTCATTCCCTTGTCTAAAAATGTGGGCTCCTGTTTCCCACCAGCAGTTCCATACCCCTTATCATGACTGTTCATTTACTCCTTTTCCCCCCTCTGGGTGCCTTCCTGCTATATTTCCCACCATCAGGAAGGCCAGCTACTCCTTTCTGTGCCCTGTGGATCATTGTTGCAGCACGTGTATTAAAGCTGGAGTTGTTTTTCCAAGTCCAGCTCCAAAGCCAGGTCTCTCGCCTGCTGGGGAAGCCCTTGTTGGCCAGAGGCACTCCCTCCTGTGTGTCCCCGCAGCGCAGAGCCCCAGGCCTGCTACTCCTCACTCTGACCGCCACCCCCAGAGGAGAGGGACTCCTGCAAGGCAGGGCCCACTGCCCTCCACGCTCCCCTCGGTGCGCACGCAGACAAACGCACGTCAGTTTGCACAGAGACTTAGACAGTGTTGTTTCAAGCTAAGGGATAGGGCAGGTTTCCAACAACAAAAAAGTTAGAAATAATGAACATTTTTTCCCTTCATTAGAGCTTTTACCCTCTTTGCTAAAACATTTTTATTTTATACTGGAGTAGAGTTGACTAACAATGGTGTGCTCGTTTCAGGTGTACAGCAAAGTGATTCAGTTATACATATACATGTATCTCTTCTTTTTCAAGTTCTTTTCCCATTTAGGTTATTACAGAATATTGAGCAGCCTTCCCTGTGCTATACGGTAGGTCCTTGTTGGTTATGTGTTTTAAATATAGCAGCGTGTACAAACATACCCAGTGTGCTACGTACTGGAGCCGCAGTGGTGTGAGTGGGAGGATAAGGGCTCAGAGAGAACAGGGTTCAAACCCCAGCCCTGCTCCTTCCCTCCACGTGACCCAAGACCAGGCATTTAATGTCTTTGTGGCTTCACCCCTTCGTCTGTAAAATGATGTTAATTATACGTACTTTGCAGGGTTGAAATAAGAATAAAATGGGATGGTGTATAAAAAACACCCAGCCCATAGAGGATACGTGACAAATGTCATTCTCCCTTTTTTTCTCCAGGAACCAGGATGAAGTATAATCAGCCCAATAGGACACCAAAGGACAGTCCCCAACTCCCACAGGAGTCCCACAGTCCAACTTCCACAAGTCAGCTTTCCCTCGGCTTTGTTGAGTCCTCTCACCCCTCCCTCCCACCTGCAAGGCTTCCTGTGTGTGTAGTGGTAAAGCCAAGCATGGAAGGCATGATCTGGACTCAGGCTGTTTTAGCTACTGCCTGACCCCAGAGAAATTACTTAACCTCCGTAGACTTTAGTTTTCTCTTCTGTAAAATGGGGTAGTAATATGATCTATCTCACCATCTTGTCATGGGAATTAATGATATATACACACAGTGCCTGACACACAGGGCTGGGTATGTAGTAGTTATTATCATTAGAAAAGGGAGGCAAGACCGCTGTCATGTCCTAACCAAGCTGTCGATATTTGGGGGCATAACCAAGAAAAAAGATGTCCATCTCTCACTGGTATTTCTTTTCAGTTTGTCTCCTAATACGTTGGGGTTTCCATTTCACCATCTGAGAGAAGAGTGACTTAAATGCTTCCACCCTTTGGTAAATTTTCATTGTGCTATGCAATTTACTGCAATTAATTATAGGATTTAATATAATTATACTTATGTAATTAATTTAATAAGCCAACTCAGTTTAAATTGTCTCCCCCCCTTTTTTTTTTTTTGCATAGAGTGTGCAGCTCCTCACTCAAGTCATTGCCTCAGGCTTGCAGGAGAGAACTTGGCTTTCTGCCTCTCTCCAGTGTTTTGGAAAACAGGAGGGGAGAGCCTTCAAGGTGTTATTGGGTCAACTCTCTTCTTGGGTAATTCAAGCTTGAGGCTGCACAGTCCAAAGTGTTTCTCACTGTATACCTTTCTAGGTGTTTCTACCTATGGAAAAAAGCATAAGGCCAAGTTCTTGGGGTCCTCCTGGTGAAGCTTAATGACTGGGCTTACTGGGAACTGCTTTCCAAGCCACAGCGATCTTTTCCTCCCTATGTGGACAAAGGCCATGTTGCTTGGGTCTTTGTCTGTGGGATCTGGAATCCTAGGAAACATTTTTCAACTCAAGACAGCCTAGTAATGAAAGATTACTTCATATTGTTAAAGTAAGTGACACAAAAGAAGGGTGGGCCAAGACTCATAGAACCGTATTACACCATGTTACATGTTGAACAGCCTCCCTGCACCAGGAAATTCCATCTGATTTCCTTTAAAGCCAAGGGTTAGTTTGTCCTTCAGAATGGGGTGAATTTGAAGTTGGAATGTTTTTTCCTGATTCCTGTTTCTCTAAAGAAATAATCAGGCCTCGATGCTATGGTTGGTGAGGCCCAAAGCTTGTGTAACACTGCTCCCCGTGGACGGAGAAACTTCTCTCTTCCAGATTGCACAGACTGAGGCACAGAAACACAGAGGGTGGTTCATGAGCTCTATCATGGTGAAGGCCATTTTAAATCAATTAATATTTACCATGTTTCTGGCACTGTAATGAATAGTCCTCAGTAAACAGGACTATTCAGTCAAGGTAAGCACATCAGTCACAGACACCCAACAATTAGCACTTACTCTCACTTATGTATCTGTGGATGAGCTCGCATTGATCTGATTTATGACGGGCTTGGCTTCAAGCTCCTGAGTGGGTCTAGGTCTGCCCCACATGCTTCTAATCTACCTTGGCTCAGTGGTTGCCCAAGGCACACAAAGAACAATCCAACTGTGCAAGCATATTTTGTGTCTGTGCTCAGAGTCATACCTGTTAACATCCTGTTGGCCAAGGGAGCAACACTGCCAAACACAAAGTTAAGTGGGTGTAACTCCACCCATCATGAAGCCCAAGCAAGTCACAGAGTGGGGGATGGGGGCGGAGGAGTTGGGCGGGAGTAATTATTTGCTGAGCAGTAATATAAGCTGCCACCGTCACCTATTTACTTTATGTGCAGGGCAAGGAATTCAAACTTATCTACTATTATTGTTTTAGTTAAATTGTATATGAACATAGGAATAATGTACTACCTTAAAAAATTTGCATTGTGAATCTTTAGTTTCATGGGAATAGCGTGGAAGTTGGAGACAGATGACCAAATCCTGTCTCTGTGACTTCCTGAGGGTGGCTCTGTTGACAAATGAGTTGACCAGCCTAAACCTTAAGACCCTCATTATAAAATGCAGACAATCCTTCAGTCTGGCTTCCAGTGTTTCCATGAGGATGAAGTAAAGTACTCTGAAAACTGTAACGTGCCACTAAATTACTGTTGTTGTTTTTTTCTAATTAGCAGAATGGAAACCTTAGCCAAAATAACACTCGTGCTTTTTACATAGGGAAAAGGGAGCTGTCTTGGTATAGGAACTTGGGTTGGAACCTTGACTCCATCAATTACTTGGCCTTTATGAACCTCTGTTTCCTTCTCTGTAAAACTTGGATCATAACATCAGCTCTGCTTACCTCTAGTGTTTTGGAGACATCAAATGAAACAATGGATGAAAAACACTTCATAAGCTGTAAAATGTCATGCCATGTGCAACGGGAACTCAGAGCGTCATCTTCAGTGACATTCACGTTTATCTGTCATCTGAAAGAAGGGGAGTCACAGAGAATTACAGGTTCAAAATGGTTATTCTTTACATGCAGATATGGTTTTGGAAGAATAAGTGGTTTTTGAGATCAAAGTTTAAGGAAAATTGTGTCTTATAAATGCGGTAGAGGGGGCAGCTTTTGGAGGAAAGTCGAAGGTTGATATTCTCTTCTGAGTAAAGGTAAGCAGAATGGTTACAGAGGTGCCAAGGGGGCTGTTTTACAGGCACCTTATTACAGGGGACTCAGGGTGTATTCCAACTGGCTTTTCTGTAGATCTTCAAAACCTCTGAGTTTAAACGAGGGAACTGAACTAAAGGGAGGGAGGTGAGGCCGGTGGTTAAGGGTGTGAGAAGATAGGTCTGGATTTATATCCCAGTTGTGTGTGGATTTATATCACACAGCATGCTGTGGAGTAGTACGACCTTGGGAAAATTACTTAGCCTATCTGCTCCTGGGTTTTCTCATCTATACAATGGGATGAGCATCTGTGTCTAACTAACAGGAAGTGTTGAGTACCTCATGGGCGGGTAATATGGCCACCCAGCCCCCTGGCACCTCAGGGTCATACCTGGCAGGCCTGAGGGAAGGCAGAAATAGAAGATGATGTACTTTCTAGGAGTAAAATGCTTGACTGGTGGGGCCTCAGTGTGGACCATCGTATAGAATGATCCTCTATATTTAAGAACTTCCTCTAAGTTCTCAGTTTAACCCCCTTGGACAGCTTTTAAATATCAAAATGGTCAGACTGTATTCCACATCAATCACTAAATAAGAATTGTTGGGGGTTTGGTCCAGGCATTGGCATCTTCAAAACCCCACTCCCACCGCCAGGTGGTTCCCATGTGCAGACAGGCTGAGGACCACTGCTCTGGTGCCACAGGCAGCTTCTTCCTGTAGGGCAGATTAACCTGGTGGTCAGGGATGCAGGGCTTTGGAAGTAGACACATCTGGCTTTGAATCTGGGCTCTGCTGCAACTAGCTGTGGACCTCAAACCTCAGTTTTTTAATCTATAAGTGGAGACCACAGTCCTTACTTCATGAGGCTGGTGCAAATATGAAATGAAATAACAAATGTGACCTTATTGGCATATAATGAGTGTTCCAAAAATGGTGGCTTCTGTTATTAAAAGAGGCCTTCTCTGAGCAATCACTCCCTTTAATTCATCTTCCTTTGATCTCACTCTACTCTCTACCATATTACTTGATTTTATTTCCAATGTAGCACATAAGAGAATCTGAAGTTATTTTTATTTGTTTATTGTAATGTAGGTACTATCATCACAAGGATATTATCTGTCCTGCTTGCCTCTGTGTTCCAAGTACCTAGAACAGTGCCTGGCACACAGTAGGTCTTCAATAAATACTTGATTGAATGAATGAAAACATGAATGTTACCCACCTTTGGAAAGTCTAATTAAAATAGTCTCCCTTCCTGTTCAAGTGAGAGTTTTTAACTGTTGAGTTCCCCTTAGAAGAGATAATTGATTGCAACTGAAAAAACAATCTAGAAACTCAGGGTTATAGGCATAGTGTATTTCTGGAGAGACTTCTGGCAGAGGGCTGCTTCTGAGAGCCCTTCTCCTTTCTCTGCCCTGGAGGCTGGAGAAAGCACACCTGCTTTTCTTTTCCTCCCAGATTGCAGACAGGGAGATTCAGAAAAGGCTCCTCTCCCTACCAAATGAATTCCATCCCAGGTCACTGGGGGTAGTGGGGAGGTGGAAAGTGAGAAGCCTGCATTGTTCTCTTTCCCACCCTCTTCAGACAGATCTTCCACCTGTCCCCTCAGGAGCCTGCCTGTGCCTCTCGAACATTCACTCACCTTTTGTTAACCCTTTAGCTTTTCAGAGCAAACAAGCCTCTTAAAGAGGAAGAAATGCTTCCAGGCAGTTTATGTGAATACTTCAATGCAAAATTGACAAGTCTGTGCTGTTGGTAAACTCAGGTGGATTACTTCTGAAGGCTGTTGAATAATCACAGTTTGAAGGAGGCTTCCACCAGTTGCTTAGACCACCAGCACACCACGAGGTAGACGCTACACTTGGTCATGACTGAAACTCTAAGACAGCCCTTTCTTTCTTGAATCAAAGATTATAAACCTGGGAAGGACTTCAAAGTTTGCCTTGTGAGGTACAACCCCTTGAGTTTTACAAATGTGGAAACTGAGGCTCATAAGAGTTTAAACCACATGCGCAAAGTGCCCTAGCTGGTTACTGTGGACCCAAGACTGGAATCTTAGTCTTTCAACTCCTGGTTCACTCACTTGTCTATGACCCCACGTCTGCCCTCCTCACATACTAAAAAAGAGCAGAGAGAGACAAGAGAGTTTGACATCTTGACTGAAACAGAATAAAGTTTCTGGATCTTCTAAAAACTGAAGGTGAAAAGTATGGAGAGAAAGGACAAGGGTTTGAGCAAAACAAATGGCCCAGGTGAGTATCTGAACCTTGAAGTGACTTTCTGGTAAACCCAAGCAGGAGAGAGACTTTTTCCCTCCGTAAAAAAACATCCAGGGCTTCCCTGGTGGCGCAGTGGTTGGGAGTCTGCCTGCCGATGCAGGGGACGTGGGTTCGTGTCCCGGTCCGGGAAGATCCCACGTGCTGCGGAGCGGCTGGGCCCGTGAGCCATGGCCGCTGAGCCTGTGTGTCCGGA
>NW_006791012.1:2649407-2664936 GCF_000442215.2 Lipotes vexillifer
CCTGTGCTCCGCGGCGGGAGAGGCCACAGCAGTGAGAGGCCCGCGTACCGCAAAAAAAAAAAAAAAAACAAACATCCAGGCTGTGTGGGAAAACCTTTTATTGTTGTTATTTGTTCCCTGTTACCTGGAGACCTCCTTGGGTATGGAGAATTTGTACTTGTTGGAAATTCAGTAGAACCTTCATTATTTCATTTGAGTGATTCTCTAGGAAATTTGTTCCCTGTTACCTGGAGACCTCCTTGGGTATGGAGAATTTGTACTTGTTGGAAATTCAGTAGAACCTTCATTATTTCATTTGAGTGATTCTCTAGGAAGGTTGGGACCCGGGCAAGGATGTGATAAAGATACGGTGAGCTAATCCACGCTCTGTCCGTGTTCACTGTCTTATGTTTTGCTTTCTTTACCTCACATTTCCCACCTAGATTTGCTGGTCTCTCTCTCATTTCTTCTGAGAAAATGCACTGTACTCTCTGTTACCCACACATTATTTAGTATGAAGCAGTTGTTTAGCTAAGTGCTTTTACAAAGTGCTCTAGAATCACTTTTGTGAGATATTCTTTACCAAGCCACCATGGAGAGCATTGAAACACAGACTCAGAGACAGTGGAAACCGCACAGCCACACATCAATTTGTCATTCTAATCAACACCAAATTCAAGCTAATTAAATCTATATTTTATGAGCTCTATTGATTCATGTTAGTTTGGAGTCTATCAGAAAGGCGAATTTTATTGGTAAAGTGTTATTGTTCCTGGAGTGAGACCATCTTATGATTCCTCTGATCCCTGGAAAATACAAATGACCAAAATTGACTCAAGAAGAACAGGAAGCCAGAATAGAGCAATAAATAGAGAGTAAGTTCAAACGCTGTCAAAGAATTGTTTCTGAGAGAGACTTTAGCTCAGATTATTATTCCAAGGGATTTTTTTCAAAGTTTTAATGAAAATTCCCATTATGTATAAACTGTTCTGAAGCAAAGGAAGAAAACCATTGCAATTGATTTTTCAAGGCTAACATATTCCTGATACCAAAACCTGACAGAAATGGCATTTAAAAAAAGCTGCAAATCGATCTCACTCATGAATAATGAGAAGCAATAATTCTAAATAAAATACTAGTAAGTTGAATCTAGTAATGTACGAAAGAATGATTCACCATGAACAAATAGAGCTTATTAAGCACATTAAAAATGTTTTACTATAGAAAATCTACTGGTATAATAGGTCAAAGGAGAAAAAACATGGCAATCCCTACAGATTTTGAAAAGCTAAAATTAGATATTCATTAATAATTCTTTGGAATCATAGATTCCTAAGAATAGAGAGAATTTTCCTTAATTTGATATGGAAAAATCTAACTCAAATGAAAAGACAATGGCATTTTTGAGGGTAAAAACATGGCATTCTTATTAGTTCAAGAACCAGGGAGGAGGCTATCACCATTTAATATTTAATATTGTCCTAGAATCTCTGACAAACACAATTGGTGATAAAGAATAAGTGCACTTATAGGAAAGAAGCATAAGAGGTATCATTTATTTGTGCATTACAGAAATGTCTACCAAGAACAAGTGAGCAAGTTCAAAATATACATTAAAGAAAATTTCATTTATAATAGAAAAATACTTAGAAAGTATACAGCAAAAAGATTACATTCACAATAATAACAACAAGATACAAACTACCTAGGAATATATTTACAGGATAATTTGGGTCTATTTGAGGAAAAAACCTACAAAACTTCACTGACTGTCATAAAAGAAATGTGAATAAAAGGAGTGGTATTAGTGTATCCAGAATAAAAGGAGTGGTACTAGTGTATCCATGTATTTGCTGATTCAATATTATAAAATTTTAATTTCCTTAAATTAACAGATAAGTTTTATGTAATTACAAAAAGGAGTCCAGATTACAATTCCCATTTTATTTTGGAGACACCATTTGACAGAATGAATCTAAAGTTTATCTGGAATGGCAGTGGATAAAAATCCTCAAGAAAATTTGAAAAGCAGAAAGTAATAGAAAGTAATGGAGGGGAATATTTGTGTTGCACAATATTAAAATACCTTATTTTTATAATAATAAAGTGGTTTTATACCAGTGCAAAAATCGACAAACAGATGTCTGGAAGGAAATAGAGTCCAAAAATTATATGTAGAAAAGGTGGCATTTCAAATCAGTAGGGAAAGGAAAAGAAAGGAAATTTTTTTCACAAAAGAGTTCTCAGAGAGTTGATTATTTGAAAAAAATACCACAAAATAAATGATAATTTGATTAAAAATTGAGTATAAATATATCATCACATGATAGCTAAAGAAAGGTAAATATCTGAGTTTGAGATAGAAAATAACTTTTGTCTATTAAAGCATACTGGAAAAGACTGATTGTATTGGCTATAAAAATATAACAGCTTCTGTATGTAAAACAAAATGTCAAAATTAACTTTTTCAGAACACCATCCTAAGTCCACGATAGCCTTAACAACCTGAGTCAGAACTAGCTAAGTGTGAAAAGCCTTTGTCCTGGAACTTTATCAAAAATAATCAACAATTGTTTAACCTTATAATTTCCTGGGACAGCAGTAACAATAAGAGAAAACAATTTTAAACACTTAAGGTAAAGATGAAAAACTTAGAAGTGAAAACTGGAAGATGAGATGTCAATTGGGGGCTTTGAAAAACTCCAGCATATTACTGGAAATCTAGCTTGTCACCTGCAGGAGAAGGGCTGTGTGCACACCCAGGAAAGACCTGAAAATGTCCTAATATTTCACTTCTGGCTGACCTGGAAGCCCTGCACAAGCAGGAAGTGAAGGCTAAGGCAGAGTTGTCAACAGTCCAAGTATTGAAGATATGCCTCAACATGCACACAAAGCTCCTTGACAATGGCTGGAGGACTTATTATTTTAAGGCATTTGAAGAATCCTTGCCCAATCATTAACTGACCCAAGCTAGCCAAGCCAAGGCTTCAGTGGATACACATAACAAAGAATACAGACTTCATAGAATTCATTCATGAAAGTCACTAAACAAACAGCAATAACAACAACAAACAGCAGTGACAATGAACACTGTTGTAAACGTAGCATAAAGAAAAAAGTATTCAAAAAGGAATTCCCCGGCAGTTACTAAAACATATAGATAAACCTTAAGTAAACTCCTGACTAGTGTAAATGTACTGAGATAGCATAATCCAAATGGCAAGTTATCCCTAAAAGGTTTATCTTCTATTTCAGTGCAGAAACCCAAGAGAAGGAGATGGCTGGAACACTTAAAATGATGAAGTCATCTCTGTTTTTAGAGACCAAATAGGGGGCAGTTACTCTTGGATAGAGAGCTCTGTACCAGTATTATATCAGTTCTAATACTTAGATGTGAGTCCTTTCCTGTGAAGCCACTTGGACTGAAAAACCTCCTTGAAGTGAAAAGGGCTGGACAAAGCAGAAGAGGGAGAAGAGAAATAGCCCTGGACCTCTGAGCCCTATGCTTCATTAATCGCCTGGTTAGGAGAGAAGGAGAGTTAATAACAGAGCTAATCTAGTGTAAACTATAGCTAGAATTGTACATTTGAATTTGTAGCATATTAACTAATGATTTATTAGTAAGTTTCATCAAGTTTATTCTATACTGTACATTGGGCTCTTCTAATTATTTATCTTTATGAAATTGCCCCTCACCTGGCTTTTTTTTTTTTTTTTTTTGGCGGTACGCGGGCCTCTCACTATTGTGGCCTCTCCCGTTGCGGAGCAACAGGCTCCGGACGCGCAGGCTCAGCGGCCATGGCTCACGGGCCCAGCCGCTCCGCGGCATGTGGGATCTTCCCGGACCGGGGCACGAACCCGTGTCCCCTGCATCGGCAGGTGGACTCTCAACCGCTGCATCACCAGGGAAGCCCCATCATCTGGCTTTTTTTTCCACCATAGTAAACTGAATGGTATTTTTCAATTTCTTTTTTTTTTCTCTCTTCCTGATCACTAAATGTTCTTTTTCTTCTGTAGACTCTTTTTGAGTAACCTCATCCAATTTCATTGCTTTGAATACCAGTCTATATCTTGATGATTCTCAAATGTATATGTCCAGGCTCATCCTCCCACATTTGCCTCTTAAACAGTCACACTTGATATCCAATAGATATGTAACTCTTGACGTGTCTAAAACAGAATTATTAATTCCTATCCTACCAAATCCACTTCCCTATTTCAGTAAATGGCACCACCAGTCACCCAGTTTCTCAGATCAAAGATCTAAGAGTAATCCTTTATTTCTCTTTTCTCACATCCACATCAGTAAATCCTGTTGCCTGCCTCCACAGTGACTCTTTTCTCTCCATCGGCATTGTTACAACTCTAACTTATCTGCCACCATCTCTTACCCTGATCGCTATAAAATATCAGCTGGTTCAAACTCTTGAAAATTGTTTAGACGCATCTGCTAAATCAGAATAAATCATATCCTACGACCCAGCAGTTCAACTCCTGTTTACATACTCAGCAGAAATGCATACATACACCCACTGAAGGACATGAACTAGAATGTCATTATTCAAAATAGCCCCAAACTGGAAACTATCCAAATGTCTATCTACAGTAAAATGGATAAATTAACTTATGGTGTAATCACAAGATTTTATACTATACTGCAGTGAAAATGAATAATTCATGACTATGTACAGTAATATGGATAAATCCCATAAACACAAGGTCAAGCTAAAGAAAATTGACAATAATGAGAATATACAATATGATTACATATATATATAGTACAAAATATGGAAAACTAAGTTATGCTTTTAAAAGTCAGGATATCCTTGAAAAGTGTGTGTCTGTGGGGGTGGGTGGTGAGAAGAAAGAATTCCAGGGTACCGATGATGTGACATTTCTTGATTTGGGTGCTAGTTACATTGGAATGTTCCATTTGTGAAAATTTATCAACCTGAGTACTCGTGTGCATTTTCTGTAGGTGTATTATATTTTAATTGAAACTTAAACATTTTTTTTCCTAAAAAATAATTCACAGACATAAATGTAAGACACAAAGCTGTTTAAGATTCTTAGAGGAAAACTTAGACATGTATCTTCATGACAGTGGATTAGACAATAGTTTTTAAAATATGACACCAAAAGCACAGGCACACAAGGGAAAAATACAGATAAATTAGATTTAATCAAAACTTAAAAATTTTGTGCTTTAAAAGACACAATTATAAAGTGAGGAGACAATCCATAGAATGGGAGAAAACATTTGCAAATCATACACCTGATCAGAGACTTACATCAGTATATAAAGGATGTGTACTACTCAACAGTAAAAACAAATAATCCAATTTAAAAATGGACAAAGGATTTGAATAAATCTTTCTCTAAGAATATATACAAATGGCCAATAAACACGTAAAAGATGTTCAACATTATTCATTAGGAAAATGCAAATCAAAACACAATGGGATACAACTTCACACCACAGATGGTTATAGAGTAAAAAATATAATATTGTATAACGATGAAGTAACAAGTATTGGTGAGGATTTGGATGAATTAGAACATTGCTGGTGAGAATGTAAGATGGTGCAGTCACTTTGGAAACCAGTTTGTCTGCTCATCAAAAAGTTAAACACATGACCCAGCAATTCCACTCCTGAGTATATATGCAAGGTAATTGAAAATATATACCCACACAAAATCTTGTGCAAAAATGTTCATAGTAGCATTATTCATAATAACCAAAAATGCAAATAACCCAAGTGTCCATTCAATGATGAATGAATAAATAAAATGTGGTATGTCCATACAATGAAATATCATTCAGTCATAAAAAGAAATGAAGTACTTACATATGCAACAACATGGATAAGCCTTGAAAACATTATGCCAAGTGAAAGAAGCCAGATGAAAGAATAAATATTGTATGATTCCATTTATGTGAAATGCACAAATAGGTAAATCTATAGAAATAGAAAGTGGTTGCCAGGGGGTAGAGAGAAAAGAGTATGGGGAGTGACTCTTGGTACAGGATTTACTTTGGGTGGGTGATGAAAATGTTCTGAAATTAGTGGTGATAGTTCCCGAACTCTGAGTTTGTCTTGTGTATGAATTTTATCTCAACAAATATGTGACTTTAAAAATATCCCATGAGATATATTCCTTTGGGTGAATAAATTATCAATTAAAAAAAGAAAGATAATAACCAGGATTGACAAAGACGTGGTGAAAGAGTCATTCTTACAGGTTGCTTCTTGGACTTCTGAAGAGTATTTTTCCACATGTATCAATAACAATAAAAATATTATGCGCTGTCATGCAGTATTTGTATATGATATTCTATGTACGTGATCAAATGGTTAGACCCCCTCATGCCACATTTTGTCTAAGTGTGTTCGTTGAAAAATTGAAAATGATATGTATGACCTTTTGGATGAAAATTGGCAAAGTAATTTTGCATATGCTTCTAAAGTAGAGCTCTATGTGATCATTAAAATGAAATGGTTGAAGAATATTTAATGACTTAGTAAAGTGCTTGTAATGTAATGTTAAGTGAGAAAAAAAGCAGCATACAGAAGTTTCTGATTCTTATTTGTAAGAGAGATGGAGATAGAGATGTGTGTGTTTGCGAGACAGAGAGAGAGAAAGAGAAAAGTGAAACTGATACAAAGTACTTAAAGGAGACTTCTAGTCACCCCAGAACTGATCAATGCATCTCAATATATGAAACTGAAAAATGGGCAAAATAAAGAAAATACTCTAGGCATAGTCTGTGTAACACAATAAAGAAGAGCTGTTAGATGCTGTGTTTTATACTTCATATTCCACCACGGTGCCTATTATTGGATTTCTTTCCCCAACTTCATTCAATTCAGTTCAATTAAACAAATATTTACTAAGTACCTACTAAATGGAAGACCTTGATCTGGGTGCCATAGCAAAAGTAAAGACGAATATGTAAGTCAGTAAGAGAAGCTTTGACCACTGGTCCACGCAACGTAAGAAGATGGATAAGAGGATAAGAAAGGGGATAAAGATAACGTAAGGGTGAAGATGAGGTTGAAGTGCAGGTGCAGTTGTTGTGAAAGAAAGGAAGAAAGGAAAGACGGTTGTAGCTTCAGTCCTTTGGAACATTTCTGAGGGTTGATGAGACTGTCATTATGGCCTGCCCATTTCCCAAAATAGAGAAATAGCTGATAGAGCAGAGGAGGTGAAATCACTTTTAGAACATTGCACTTGGATGCTGAAGTCATGGGGATGAAAAGAGATGAATTAGGAAGGAAGGCTGTGCACTTGCTGTGGAAATCTAAGCACCGGGCATGCAGTAGGTATTTAATAGATACCTGCTGAATGAATGAATGAACTGCAAGTGTAGAAAAGGATAGATAAAATTGGGGAGAAATTATAAATAGATCACATGGACCTTCTAGAGCAAGGGTCCGCAACCCCCAGGCCACGGATCAGGCTGCATGGCAGGAGGTGAGCGGCGGGCGAGTGAGTGAAGCTTCATCTGTACTTATAGCCGCTCCCCATCGCTCGCATTACTACCATCGCTCCACCTCCTGTCAGTGTTATGGTGAGTTGTATAATTATTTCCTTATATATTACAATGTAATAATAATAGAAATAAAGTGCACGGTAAATGTAATGAGCTTGAATCATCCTGAAACCATCCCCCATCCCAGCCCATGGAAAAATTTCCTTACATGAAACCAGTTCCTGGTGTCAAAAGGGTTGGGGACTGCTGTTCTAGAGGGAGGTTTGTTGAGGGACAGTGAGAGTCCAAAGCGTTGGGAGCTATAGGTGCATCCTAACTCCTGTGGGCCTGAAGAAGGAGGAGAAACAACTTTTCCCACCAGGAAGGTCTGTCAGGGACTGGTGGAGTCAGGGGTTGGTTAAGGTGAGGAAGTTGGGAAGAACCTTAGAGAAGAAAGCGAAGATGGAGAGCTGTCATGGGGATCCCAGGAAGGACCTTATTCCAGGGTGATCTAGAGTAAAGATGGAGGTGAATAACTGCATGGGGGCGTGGAGAGAGGATGGGGGGAGATAAAGGGAAGGAACTGGGGAAACTAGCATGAAAGAAACAAAGCTGGAAGCTAAGCCTGGAAGTGGGCAGAGGGTCAAATAAGAACTAAAATCAATTCTCACATCTCTTGATCTACCTCCTGAGAGCTCGTTTGGTTGTATAAGGCTTCGTAACATCACCATTGGGAATGGAATGGGATGACCAATCATGATGCCTTTTTTCCAGGAAGTTGGGCTTGTGCTTCGAAACAATAACAATAATAAAAGTATAGCTTATCTCATGACCCCCCTTTACTTGTGCTGCCCACCCCCTAACCCCCCTCCCCTTTGGCAACCCCCGATCTGGTCTCTGTATCTAGGAGTTTGTTTGTTCATTTGTTTTGGTTTTTAGATTTCACATATAAGTGATATCATACAGTATTTGTCTTTGACTTATTTCACTTAGCATAATACCCTCAAGTCCATCCATGTTGTTGTCAATGGCAAGATTTCATTCTTTTTTATGGCTGAGTAGAGTTCCTTTAGATATATATGTGTGTGTGTGTGTGTGTATATATATATATATAGTCTTCATTTATTCATCCATTGATGGACACAGGTTGTTTCTACATGGTGACTATAGTCAATAACACTGTACTGCATATTTGAAAGTTGGTAAGAGAGTAAATCTTAAAAGTTCTTATCGAGAAAAAAATTTTGTAATTTTGTATGGTGACATATGATAACTAGACTCATAGTGGTATCATTTTGCAGTGTATACAAATATTGAATCACTGTGATGCACACCTACAGCTAATATAATGTTAAATGTCAATTATACCTTAATTTAAAAAAGTATAGCTTATACTTGCAAAGCATTTACTCAGTGCCGGACACTGTTCTAACATGTTACATATGTTAATTCATTTAATCTTCTCAATAATTCCACTGAGGTAGATACTATCAACAGCCTCATTTTATAGATGAGATTACACAGTTAGGTTAACAGTTTGCCCAAGATTCTATAGCTGGCAAATGGAGGAGTTGAGAATTTAACTTGGCCACTCTGGTGCTAGAATCTATGCTCTCATTTCTCTGCTATTCGGCCTCTCCAAGGTTATGGAGAAGTATTATTATCCTGTGACAATCTCTCATGTATCAGTAAATCAGTGGGCTCTGAAGATATCACTAAGTAGCTGCAGTGATATTCCTGAGATCACTGTGTGGTTTATTTATTTGTCACAGACAAAATTTGAACCGATTTACCTAGTAAGTATTTTTCCCAATGTCAGTTTAGAATCAGAAAATTAGAGGGTAATGGATGAAGGTTGGAGACGAGCACCATTGCAATAGCAAGAAATGATGATTAAAGGCAAAACAGAAGACACGAAAAATGAAGAAGTAAAAAATACAAACACTTGAAAATTTCCTGGATAAATCACATGCAATGCAAAGTGAGGCCCTGGTGATGGGTTGGAAGGAGACAAAGAACATAGCTCAGTGCTCTCTAAGAAATCAGTAGGTGGCTGTGGTGGGTTGAGCAGTGAAAGAGGGCCTAGCAAAGAGCCTGGAACAGGATGAACCAGGACAGAGAGGCAGAAGAAATTCTTAAGAAGGTCTAACATCCGATTCTGATTGATATGCTTTCTGTAATGTTAAGCTCCTCTGTGGACTCAAGCCTTCAGTAAAGTCTAATACATACACCAGAGCCTGTGTGATTACATCTTAAGCCGATGACTTGGAGAACATTCAAGGGAGGCTAAACCCAATGAGATCAAGAATTCAGTGGAAGCAGAAGGTTGGCACCAAGAGTGGGTGAACATGAGAATTTGCAGACTCTGTAATTTCACAGAAATCTTAGTTAGGGCATTCGTTTTGCATAGAACGTGGGATACGTGGCTTAAGTTAATTTTCCAGAGATCTGAAAGGACAAGGAGATCTTGGCTCCATCTGACTTGTCCTCCTTGGTCTTTATTAGATTAGTTTTGACTGTGGTCATCCGTGCTGGTGAGGGATAGGGAGAGTATATAAGATTAGGAGAAGTAATCATAGGCCACATTCTGTAAGATCTTGTTGTCCATGACAAAGGGTATGAGATTTGCTTTCTCTCTAAGTACAAGGGGAAGCTATTGGAGACTTTCTGGCAGAGGAGAGACCCTACTTGTGCTATGTTTTAAGAGGATCACTCAGGCTGCCTTGTGGAGGTAATCAGGAAGACTGGTTAGGAGGCTATTATAGTCAATCAAGGGAGGGAAGGTGGGGAACTTGGAGTAAGGTGCTGGCAGAGAAGGTGGTCTGATTCAGGGTATATTTTGGATTTGGACTCAATAGGATCCACTGATGGACTAGAAATCGTAATAAAGAGAAAGAGAGATGATGCCTAGATTTTTGACTTTAGCAAGTGGGTGCAGAGAGGCTGCATTTGCTATGAATGGAAAACCAGGAGAAGAGGAGGCTTTGTTAAAAAAAATGTGTTTTATTCATGGTAAGAGGACAGCCTACTTTTCCAATCTGGGTGTGAGCTAAGGACTTGGGAATAGAGTGGAGACCAAAAGAACAATAAAAGAATGGATTAGAGAGACCTCCTCAAAAGAAAGAATGGAAGAGACTAGAGGGTGAGTAATGTGAGGGAGGGCCACGCAGGGAAGTGAAGGGAGTCACACTCAGCTACTCACAGTTACTGCGTAGGCCAAACTCTTTTGCCTGAAAAAGGGTCTGGGCTTAGAGAGGTTAAAGGATTTGTCTAAGGCCAGCTAGTCAGGGCAGACTTGACATCGGAACCCACGTGTCCTGACTCCCTCTGTTAGGCAGTGGGAGTTGATAGCTAATGAAGACCCACAGGTGTTGGTGTTGAGCGCTGGGCTTCACAGGCTTTTCTAATTCAATACTTGTTAACAACCCTAGGCCCCGAGAGTGCTATCATCTATCTCACTTTTTAGATAAGGAAACTGAGTCTTAGAGAGATAGGTAACTTGTTCCTTGTGCAAACACATGCAATAAGTGAAATTTCTAGAGGAAGAGTCAAATAATTTCGGACCTTAGAGATGTCCAGTTTCCTCATTATAGATCAGGAATCCAGTCCCCAGAGAGGTAAAGTAACTTGCCTATGATTCCTCAACAGTAGAGCTAGGATTTGAACCTAGGTGTCATGACTCTCTGCTCAGTGTTTAAAATCACTGGATTTCTAAGTAGAATTTTTCCAGATATTTGTTTAAGGGGTCATGTTGGAGAGAAGTGAACATATTATTAAAGCCAATATAGATCACATTTCCTAATTTCCCTAAGTTTACTGTATTTTATACCATCATAGGAGGAGACTTTAATAATTTTTATATTATCAGAGTGCTTACTACCTAATAACCCGGTCCTAGTCTATGTGTTGAAAAATTGATTTTGTGATGATTCTTTCCTGTGTCTAATCAGGTCAATCAATTAAACTTATAGGTCTGTTATTCTAGGTCATTCTTTTTCCCCTACAAAGAGCTTTAGCCATTGCCCCTTTCCATATATTACTCTGAAGCTTTCGTTCGCCTGTTCAGAATCTAACATCTGAAGCTCTTTGCTGCACACCAATGACCTCCCTTCCACAACCCCGCTCACTATGATTGCCTTTATTGTTTCCAAAGACAATGCGCTATGATAACTATTTCCTCTTAGATGCTGCTTCTGATCTCTGATTGACAAAATGCGATATTTGAGAATTCCAAAATATCCTGATCAGATTCCTAATCCTGGGCCACATTTGCAGTTTGGAGAACTATATTAAATATGCCAGAAAAGCGCATTCTTCCAATGATTTCCAAATTTACTCCAGAGTTATCTAGGGTAAAAATAAAGTTTCCAGACCATGCACATCCAAGATGAAACATTATTATTTAGAACATGTGTTTGGTTCTTTAAAAGAAATAAATTGGGGGTGATTTGAGTACAAATCCTGCTACCGTGGTTTCCTATTTAAACTAAGCACATTAGCTTCCCTTTTCAAACATACCACTCAATTTCAGCCCTGCTCCGATCATTAGAAATGGGGAAAAGGAGTATCTACCTTTTAAAATACGTGCCAATCATACACTTGGCAACTTGACATGCTGTCTCCAAATACTGTTACTTCACCTCTGAGCTGTTATCAGCATCAGTGATTAATTAATGGATTATTTACTACAGTTAGTTTCCTTTCTTCTCTCCTGCAAAAGATGCAGGAGACAAGTGAAGAAAAGCCAGACATGTGTATTCCATTTGAAAAGCATGATTAAAAAGTTAAAAATTTCAAACCAACGGAAAAAACTGTTTTATTTTAACACTCTGGAAGGTTTCAGTGAACTCCATTATTTTCACTCACTATTTGCTTGAATAATTTAGGCAAGAAAGCTAAATTATACATAAAGTGTACAGTTAGAAGAAAAAGTTCATGCACAGCCCTAGGCTATAGCCTCCCCTAATGATGTCTGAAGTCAGTGAAAAGAACTCGTTAGACTGAGAGTAATTTCTCAGGGTTTAATTTTTTTTCTTAAAGCAATAATGTTCTTATAAAAACCTGACAAATAATACACTAAAAGAAAAGCCACAAAAGAGAGTTTCCGGTTAAGTCCTTAGCCCCTGTATATTTTCATTTAATTTCATGTAAAAGTTGGCTTTCCACACACCACAATAGATGATCATTGGCAGCCTTGAGTGATTTGATCCAACAAAGAAAATACACGTCTTGATTCAACAGAGTTGCTATTTGGCCTCATCAGAATTCTGAAGTTACAGAGTTAAAAGGAGATGCTTCAGGCTGAGAGACAAACTTGAAATCTTCTGTAGAAAGGGGATCGGCACCCACTCAGCGTACCATCATTTGAGCAAGTAGTTGTCGGTTGCTAGGGTATTGTACTTGAGGAGCAATCTGTATCATTAAACATTTACAGATTCACTAAAATGTTCACATCCCCTTTAAGTGTAACAAAGAGAATCCGACGGCTGCAAGATGACAAGAATATCAAAATGATACTGTAGTCACCTTTGATTTCTGAGCTGCCTTTGTTTCTTTTCTTAAAGTTACACAATTGTAGAATTTGAAGAATCCAGTTCAGTCCCTTCATTTTACAGATGAAGAACCTGAGACCCAGAGAGGGGAAGTGATGAGCTCAAGGCTATGCAGCTAAGGCATTTGTTCATTCATTCCCCAATGTTTATACACTTGGAGAGAGAGAAAGGAATTCCAAACAGAGAGACCAGCCATATGTAAAGGTAAAAAGGTGGGAACCAGCATGATTCCTTGGGGAAAAAGAGGTGCCAATTATTGTCTGGGCATCTCTTCCCCCCCCCCCCCCTACTTCTAAGAAAATTTGCACCCTGGCCATATAAGCTGGCGGGGAAGGGCACAGAGAGTCTGGAGTCAGATTGCCTGAGGTTGACTCTGACTGTGCCTTGTAATAGCTGTAAGACTGTAGGCAGTTCACTTACCTCTCTGATTTATTTTCTCCAACAGTAAAATGATGATGGTAACAATAGAACCTACTTCTTAGGGTTGTTTTGACCTGCTTTTGAAGAGATAAACTGGACTATTAAGGAATTATGAAATGGGCAACCAAAGATCCAGGCTACCAAAAGGCTGAGAAAAAGATGATTGAGAAGACTAAGGGCCAGGGCAGGAGTTATGGTCCCAAGTGAAAACTGCAGTTACAACGTTTTGAGGAAGCCAGTTGGTTGGAGAGGAGGATGGGGCCTGTGCACACATTTGAGCACACTGTTCCCCCCGCCCCCGCCCCAAACCTCAGTTCCTAAAAACTTTATATGTCTAGTCCAATTCCATGGGTAAGCAACGCTCACAAGACCCTCATTTCTTAGAGGTAAGTGGAATGAGTCTCAGGTCCTTGCAATTAGAAGAAACTACCAAATACTTACAGACAGTTCTTCAAGGAAGACGCCCAATACTGGGATATAGACAGAGGCCAATTGTGAAAAGCTGGGTGTGCCAAAGTGAGTTTAAACTATCTCTTGAAAGCCACTAGAAGTTACTGAAGGATTGAAATGGGTGTCACGTACGCTCAAATTTGTCATCAGCTCTGTAAGATCATGCATGCAACAGTGCAGAAGGTAAATTTGAAGGACGAAAAAAGACTAGAGAGGGGAAGCTAGTTAAAAGGCTTTGGGTAGGGCTTCCCTGGTGGCGCAGTGGTTGAGAGTCTGCCTGCTGATGCAGGGGACACGGGTTCGTGCCCCGGTCCGGGAGGATCCCACATGCCGCGGAGCGGCTGGGCCCGTGAGCCATGGCCGCTGAGCCTGCGCGTCCGGAGCCTGTGCTCCGCAACGGAAGAGGCCACAACAGCGAGGGGCCCGCGTACCGCAAAAAAAAAAAAAAAAAAAAAATTCTCTAACACCAGGTTTAATGATACTAGTGCTATTTTGATCCCCATATGCCTTCCTCTTCTGTCTTATAGCTCAACTGATCAGAACTGAGCTATAAGGAAGAGGGGTATTATTTACTGATTCCCTTCAAAATTCAATATATGGATACATTAAGCAGGGACCATCCACAGTAAATAGAAAAAAAAAAAAAAAAAAAAAAAAAAAAAGGCTTTGGGTATAATCTAGGTTAGAAGTGGTCAGGAGCTGAACTAAGGGAGTAGCAGTAGAAATGGAAAGAAAATACAGATAAGGACGATATAAAGAGCCTGATGACTTATTGTGGGGCACAGAGAAGCTCTCAGAGTTGAGGAAAAATTTCTCACTTGAGCGTTTGGATAGATAAACTCGGAAACATAGTTTGGGGCATAGAAATTGAGAGATATGCTTTTGCACATGCTGATTTTGAGGCCTCTATTGGAAATCCAAGTGAAGATGTTTCATTGCATTTGGACAGGTGGTTATGGAGCTCAGCAAAGAATCTGGGATGATAGATTTAGGAGTCTACAGGATAATAATGACAGTTGTAACTAGTGGTCTGGCCATGTCTTTCAAGGTAAGTTTAGATCATGAGAAGAGATGTATAGTCTGGGGAACACCCATATGTAAGACGTGAGTGAGCGGAGGGGGCCTGTGCAAAGGTCCAAGAAAGGATAGACGGAGAGATGGAAGAAACCCAGGATGAAGTGGGAGAGGGAGGCTTAGGAACCAAGATGGGAGGACATTTCAAGGTGAAGAAAGTGATCAGCAATGTCAAGTGCAGAAAAAGTTTCTTGTGAGCTACGGGCAAAAAATGATCCATTGAACGTAGCAGCGTGGGAGGTTTCCTGAGACCAAAGCTAAAGGAGTGAGAGGAAAATAAAGATGACAATGGATTGAGGGATGAAGTGGGGGGGGGGAACTAAAGGAGGAAAGCAAGTATACTCCAGCTGTAAAAGAAAGAAAGGTGAAAAGGATTAAATAAGGATTATTTGTTTGTTTAATACAGAATAGACTTGACGTGTTGCTGAACTGAGTCAGATAGGAGAAGTTAGTGATAGAGGAAAAAAGAGGTCTGACAGAGCAAGGTTCCTCCTGAGGAGGTAGGAGACTGCAAGATCAAGGTGGATGGATTAGCCTTGGATAGGATGAGGGACAATGCTTCCATGGAAACAGGAGGGAA
>NW_006791012.1:2664981-2669345 GCF_000442215.2 Lipotes vexillifer
TTGTATTTGTGATTCAGCAAGTTAAAGGAGCTTCGTGTTTGAGAGAGTTGTTTTTCTTAGGAAAGTAGGAAGCAAGAACATTTGCTGAGAACAAGAGGAAAAACTGTGATGCAAGGAGTCTGAAGAGAAAAGGGAATGTTAGAACAAACCACCTCAAGGACCAGAAGAAGGGCCGGAGAGGAACTTATAGAACAGTAGAGCCATTTAAGAGCCCAGCTGAGTCTGAAGACCACTGATGTATGAGACATCAATCCATGTGGTGATTTGATTTCTGCAACAGTAGTCCACACCCCAGAGGTAGGAGGAGGTGCAGGATAGGTTTGATGGTAAAGCAAGAGGACAAGGAAATCCAGAGTGATGATAAAGGAAAGGTGGGCTAATTTAGGCTTCCAAAGGACAAAAATGACTCAGGAGGGAGGGGTCAGCTTGGGAGGAAAGAGAGAGAGGTTTGAATTGGAAGCTTTGAGTGGTCAAAAGCGGGGAATCGTGAGAAGAGTGGTGGCACACAGGACAGGAGTTTGTTATCAGTGTGTGGGATACCAGAGTTGAAAATTTCAGAAATGTCAGTTAATCGTTGCCCAAACCAAGACCAAAGGCAGGTCCCCTAATTTAGTCACAGATTTTCTTTTCCTGGAATGCCTCTGGCTTCTCTGAAAAGTCCTAGAGCCATAATGAGAAGGCCAAACTTGTTATAGCCTGGCAAGAACATTTACCAAGGTAATTTATCCTCTTTTGTCACTAGAGTTCCAACTGAGGCTGGGAAAGATTGAGAAAGTTTAATCACAGTGTTCTTTGGAGTCCATTGCAAGGCATTAATAACTTGCTGTGATATTAGCAGTTTTACATCTTACACTGGCATCATTTTGTCACATTAGTGTAACACTGCCATCATGTAGCTTAGTATTAACGTGACACAAAGTAAAATTACATGTGCACTTTTCATATTGTTGTGTTGAAACCCAGTACGTATGTGACACTAATACTATTCAAATTCTATAAAATATATAGTTCCGAATACAAAGACATTTTAATGTTATGTTAGAATAAGAATGCAGATCATTACGCTTTCAGAACCGTGCAGCGGAGGAAGAACTAAAGGGCTTAACATTTGTGAGCTCAGGGGAAAATAATCCAAGGATGGTTCCCACGCAGGACAACCCCACCCTTGCTTTCCTTGGCAGTCGGGGCAGTGTTCATTGCCCACTTGCATTAGAACAAGAGTCGGAAAACTTTTTTTTTAAGGCGTCAGCAACTAAATATTTTTAGTTTCATGGACTATATATATGGTGGTTCACCCAGGTTGCAAAAGCAACCCTGGGCAATATGTAAATGAATAAGTGTGGCTGTGTTTTGATAAACTTTTATTTATAGACACTGAAATGTGAATTTCATATACTTTTCACATGTCATGAAATAGTATTCTACTTTTGATTTTCTTTTCAGCTGTTTCAAAATGCAAAAACCACTCTTAGCTTGGGGGCCATACAAACACAGGTGGAGGACCAGATGTGGCCCTCGGGCCATAGTTAGCTGACCCCTGTGTTAAAAGATGATGAATCCAGGGTTCCCTGGTAAGCATGCTTGGAGCCAAGCTCTCTTGCAGAGCTTATATAGGTGAGCACGAACATTCCCATCCTGGCCTTGAAGTGGGGTAGACACATTGTTTTCTTTCCGTGTTTACTATTTCCTCTCTTCTCACCCCAGAGAGCTGGCGCTGCCTGTCACAGTAGCATGTCCTCTGAATGCCCGGCCAGAGCACTGAAGGAGGTGTGCCACGCCCTTGTTTGTCAAAAATGAAAAGATCTAATTCTTCAGTTTAGACCAAGCCTTCAGATGCCCTACCCTTTCTATTTTTTTTTTTTTAAATAAATTTATTTATTTATTTATTTTTGGCTGCGTTGGGTCTTTGTTGCTGTGCACGGGGGTTTCTCTAGTTGCGGCGAGCGGAGGCTACTCTTCATTGCGGTGCGCGGGCTTCTCACTGCGGTGGCTTCTCACTGCGGTGGCTTCTCACTGCGGTGGCTTCTCTTTGTTGCGGAGCACGGGCTCTAGGCGTGTGGTCTTCAGTAGTTGTGGCTCGCGGGCTCTAGAGCGCAGGCTCAGTAGTTTTGGCGCACAGGCTTAGTTGCTCTGCAGCATGTGGGATCTTCCCGGACCAGGGCTTGAACCCGTGTCCCCTGTATTGGCAGGCGGATTCTAAACCACTGTGCGCCACCAGGGAAGTCCCTCCCTTTCTATTTAGTAGTAAAATATTTCCCAAGCGGAAGACCAAAATTATGCTAGTAAATGCAATACATTGTTTTCGAGCTTTTATGTATATATATCCATATCCATATATATATATATATATATATATACACACACACACACACACATATGGATGCATACATACTTTAAAAATTTTTATTCACTTTTAGTTAGATGTCATGTCAGGTAGCAGGCTTCAAATCAAGCCTGAGACCCTCTGAACCCATTTTGAAGTAACATTGTAAAGCTTACCTATGATCTATGGGAGAACTAAACTACTTTCCCTCACCTTCGTGTTCTTTGATCTAGATCCAAGAGAGTAAGACAGAGAGAATCCTAATAGATTGTTGAATAACCAAAAGGACCTAAGAAAGGCTCAGTCACACTTCCAAAAGAAACCTGCACTTAGACTATCTGGAGCATTTCATCAGTGGAGGAAGAAAGAAAACTACGGTCCATGGATACTGAAGGGTGAGGGACCATTCAGTAGTGGAGATGAGGGGATGAGGGAGGGAGGAAAAAGTCATGTGGTTCGCCTTATCCCCCTGCAGCTCTTTTTCGTTTTCTTTCTTTCTCTTTCTCTAGTCCAGCCATCACAGACCTGGCCCTGTGCTCTTCTCGTGCTGAGGCTGAGGAAGCAGAGGAGGTACAAGGAGTGCCATGGTGGCACAGGGGCTAAGCAACTGGGGAAGCCAAACATAGGAGCAACGTGATTACACACTGATGCTCTACCTCTAGAGATGGATATTTTTTCGCTTAGGCCTCAACCCAGAGACAAGGATTTATTACCATCTCACATCCCCTGGACACACAGTAGGGAAAAAGAGTAAGATCCCTATTCAAAGAAGGGAGTTAAGCTTTGGTTTCTGATTGTTTCAGAAGAGGGTGGATGGAATGCTACTACCACCCTGTAGGTCCGCGGGACCCTGAATACTTCTTGTCCAACCTGAGGGAAGAATATATTTCGGTAGTGGGATTCAGTAGATTTGAAGTAGACTTGGCACCATACCTTGTTGCCCCAAGCTTTCCTGGAGAGATGGGCATTGGGGCCATTCTCTCTGGAACCAGTTGGGTGTGGTCCTGATTCTTCTTGAAGGTGGCCAAGCTTAAGAGGGGAGGTTCCCCAGTTACAAAGAATCCACTCATCCTTTGAAAACATACATCTAACGGAGTAGGCTGAGTACAGGACCCTGTTTACCTGGGACAATCCCAGGCATTTATATTCTCACTAGTTATTAGTGGTGCCCCTTCCTTTTGACTATGGCATTCGGTAATAAATTATATGGTCACTCTAACTGAAAGTTTTTCTATTACAAGTCTAGCTTTCTGTGTCATAATCAAATCACAATCGCCAGCTTATAAATGACTCACTTTATATTGAAAGCTTATGATCTTCAGCTACTTTCTGGGATAGTCTATTCAAAAGTGACATTTCGGGGGGCAGCAACCAATGTGAGGAGAGCCAGAGTATGTGAGGAACAAAGTTGAGTGGACCATAGGGAAAGGTATGTTCAACTCTGTTGTGGTCAGGCGACAGGAAAGACTTTACAAAGAAAACATTTTGAGGAAAGGGGGAAAGGTGTTGCAGGCAGAGGGGACAGTGGAGCAAAGGCTCAGAAGTGAGGAACAGCACTGAAACCACTGTGGAATTGAAAGATGATGAGAACGGCCCAAGTGCAAGGAGCAACCTGGGTGGATAAGCCATGAGCAAAGAGACTGGAGGGAGGGGTGTGTTCTGGACCACACAGGGCCCTTGGTACCTTGTTGGGGGGCCTCAACTGAATCTTGTAGTCACTGGAACTCACATCTGGCTCGTCTTCTGAAAACCTGGAAAACATTTTCAATGAAGATTTATTCCAAGCCAAACACACACAACATTTTTTTTTATAACATTAAGGAAATGTAAATATGGACTGAGTATTGATTATGTTAAGGAACGAGCCTTACATTTGCCGTTGTGCAAAAAAAATGAGACGCTTTTAATCTTTCTTTTGTGAGGCGTATTACTAAGTATAAGGGATCAAATGATGTAATGTCTGGGATTTGTCTTGAAATACTCCTGCAGAAAACAAGGGGAGAGTGGGGATCTTGAAAAAAATAGGATTGGGTATAGGGAA
>NW_006791012.1:2669406-2676068 GCF_000442215.2 Lipotes vexillifer
AGGGAATAGATTCTTGTATTTTCCACTTTTGAGTGTGTTTATATATTTTCATAACAAGAAGTTGAAAAAATAAAAATGCATGTTTCCTGGGTCTCAGCCCAGATCTACTGAATTAGGATCTTTGGGTAAGAGGATCAGATGCAGATGTTGGATTAAGGGGGGAGTGGGGGATGGGCAGGAGGCAGGGGCCCCATCTGGAAAGCCAAAGCAATGGAGGGTTGAATCTCCCCAGCTGTGGAGCTGGGGAGAGGAAGATGGGTATGAGATGTCTGTTGTAGTTTACTAGACAAGACCTAGTTTCTGATTAGAGAGAGAAGGTGAAGTTGAAGGTGACTCTTGAGAGACTGAATGAATGGTGCCATTACTGAGATGGGCAGTAGAGAAGCAGATATGAACAATGAAACCTAGAGCAGTCACAGTTTCGAGTATTCCAAGTATTAAAAACATCTGAGTCTCTTCGGTTAACACCATTTCAATATTCTTGCCATATTTCTTATTCCTTAAAATCACTTAAAGACTTGAATTATATGCAAATAATAGTTTCTCTGCTCCATCTTCCAGGAATATGTCTTTAATCGGGGTTTCCAGCAGGTCTGCCTTTGAATTAATGTGACCTGATTCACTATTTTCAAAGGCGCACACCCTCCACCTTCCAGTGTCCACAAGCTTTTTTTTGTTTTTCCTCTCCGCTTTTGTCCACTGTCCTACCGGTCTTGTCCTTAGAAAATAGGAAGCAGCTCAGGGATTTTTGGTACACAAAGTACAGTGTCCTCTCTTCCCTTTAATCCTCCAGAAACTATGGAGATACGTGTAAACACACCCAGAAGCTCTGAGACCCCAAGGTCAGCCTCATCAGTGTTCTTGGAATTTTTGTCTTTTTCCCAGTCACTTCCTATTTTCAGTTGTAAGAACCTAAGCCTGAAATGTGACATCTTTTAGGAAATCCAGTTAAACCCCACACTTCCAAATAACTAGGTTTCGAGTTGCCCAAGGGACATGAGGAAGTGGCCTGCAGGCTACTGCTCTGGAGACCTGGTCTTTCTTGTAATCTCCACGGGCTCTTTGCAGAAAGCCATATTTCTTCCAAGTCTTTCTTTTCATCCCTGTCTGAACCTGCCTTCGTCTTCCTAATGGCTAATTAAAAAATTACAACCAAGAGCATTAAATAGTAAACCTCTTCCGTGCTATTCTCTGTTTAATTTCTGAGGCCCCAAGCAAAATGCCTTGAACAGAATTCAAAAGAGCCACCTTTCTGCTTGCAAACTGCATGATAAACAGCATTCTAGTGGGGAGGGGCCTTTATTCTAATGGGTAGCCCTTCTATGCAGGGTCTCCTTGGCCATTATTCACAACTTATTCCAGAAAGACAAAGTTTAGGGGGTTACATTCTCTCCAATATTGTGACTTTTCACTTGATTTGTGTGTGTGTGTGTGTGTGTGTGTGTGTGTGTGTGTGTGTGTTTCCTCTTCCCTTGGTGCCTGATGTTTCCATTATACCTTGAAGCAACTAGGAGTTTTAAAACTCACAATTATTTTTTTCATTGAAGTCAGAAGTCTGAGCTTGATGAAAATTCATCCCAGGTCATGATGTGCACTCTTTTTTTTTTTTTTTGTGGTACGCGGGCCTCTCACTGCTGTGGCCTCTCGCGTTGTGGAGCACAGGCTCCAGACGCGCAGGCTCAGTGGCCGTGGCTCACGGGGCCCAGCTGCTCTGCGGCATGTGGGATCTTCCCGGACCGGGGCTCGAACCCGTGTCCCCTGCATGGGCAGGCGGACTCTCAACCACTGCGCCACCAGGGAAGCCCCATGATGTGCACTCTTAAGTTGCTGCTTGATTCCATTTGCAAGGAGAGATCTTGGGAGGCAGTGTCTAAATAATAATCAACATAGTGCTCTATTTGCCTTCATTTATACATTATCTCAACACTTCATTATGGATTTTAATAGGACCAGAATTTAAAAGCTAGAAGCAGACATAGCAGACTCGGTCTACTTTAAACTGTTCTTCATCAATTGTTTCTTCTTGTGATTATACAATTTTACTTTATCATCCCTTTGATAACAATTTCTGCATGAAAATTGACTTTATATTTCATTTTTCCCGTCTGTTATCTTCGCGGCATTCACACGCAAACACCGTTTGTGCTGCGCTGGTAGTATAACTGATCAGGCGAAGCTGTGCCATAAAAAATCAAAACCATAATAATGTCTTTGGATTTTGCATTTGAAATATTGCATTCATTGTTGCACTGAGGTTTCTGATCCCTTTCCAGACATTACGGAGATTACCTTTGGTAATGCCTATTTCATTGTACTTTGATATAAAATAATGTGTGTCATAAATCATCTGAGTGACTGTCATTAAACAGAAAATCACCTACTTAGGATATGTAACAATTTGCTTTTCTAATTAGAAGAAGACTGAGGCATTTTAATTATAGAAGGTCTCTGTAAGAGACTGGAATCCAATATAAAATTGTATTCCTTATGGAATTGTAGATTAGAAATAATAAAATCTTTATTCATTAATTTTACATTATTTTTTGCAAGTGCTAAATCAAAACATTCTTGGGAGGGTTTCCTAAATAAAACCCTACACTTTCGTCACCATCACTGTGAGAAAAAGTTGTGTTCACTTATTCAAGAAAAAGGCACAAGAGAATCAGCTGTTATTGCAGGTTAATTTGCACTCGTAAATTTAAGAAATTGTAACATTGGAAGCTGGGAACGGCATTGTCTAAAAAATTGAGAAAAGACAAAGAGAAGGCATAAAGCCACAAGGGGTCGGGGAGGGGCTATTTAAAATTATTGGTGTGCTTCAGAATTTCAAGATTGCTTCCATTTGGAAGAGGATGGAGGTTTGGTGCCTTCTCAGGGAAGAACAATTTATAATTATTGGAGCCCTCCTCTTTAAACGTCATCAGGGTTCTGCACACGGACAACGTAGAGAGATTTAAAATTATGGGAGCACTTCACATTGTTTAAAACATTGCTTTTTTATAAAATGTATTTCCATGTTTTATTTCTTCAGTGACTAGGTAATTACAGCAGCCTAGAAACTGAGGTACCTCATCCTGAAACTAGTATTTTTCTCTTTGGATTCTTCCCTTTGCTTTCCTCTGCCTTTTTTTTTTTTTTTTTTTTGCCCCCTTAATAAGTTTTCTAGTTTCCCTTGCTGCCGGGATAGACACATCATTCTTTGTTCTTGCCCATAAATCACCCTGTGACTGAGGAACCAGGAAGTTATTAGGGGTGAGGGGAAGGTCAGGTTGAAAATTCAGATTGATCTAACCTATTCTCGCAAAATAGCACTTGGCCTACCTCAAATCCAAAGCGAAGCCCCAATGCCAGGCTGCCCCGATATGACTTTTAGTCCTGCTTCGTGAGGGCAGAGGCTTCTGCAGCTTCGATAGTGAATGTTACAGAAAGTCACAGAAACTGCCAGTTTGTCATCAGTAAGTATTTAGTTGTAAGTACTTTGACCTATAGACACATCAGACACTTTCTTCCTTGTTCTCTCCTGTTTGTCCTCTCTCTCTTCCCCTCTTCCTTTGTCTCTCAATATGGCAAAGCTAGGAAGGACATTCTAAAGATTCAGTGTGGAGGCTGATCAAATTGTTGAGGAGGGGGCTTTTTATTTGGGAATTCCAGATGTTTCTCTTCTCGTGTCAGAAATCCATCTTGTGTACACACACCACACACACACACACACACACACACACACACACACACACACACACACACACTATCAGGGGATGTGATGAGGAAATTAATTCAAGGACCCTAGCTGGGATAACAAATATGTTTCTTCCAGTCTTTCTCTCCATTTCCGAAAGAAAATCCCTTCCCTCGCCAGGTCATCTTCCCTGTTGGTTACGTTACTTGGTAAAAGGTGGAAGCAGTGTTCCACGTGCTTTGTAAAAAGCTGCATCAAAGTGAATTGAACGCGGTATTAAGGTTTTGTCAGCTTGAACTCACACCTGCCACACACAAGGTGTTTTGGCCTTTTGTGCAAATCATAACTTGAGCCTAAATCTAAAGGAACAGGGAGAGCGATGGAGCAAAGGTGTCCAGCTGTTGTTGCTCAGTCTGTGTGATTGTAAATTTCAAAGTCCCAGCTTTCCGTTCAGACTTTAGTGCATTGGGAACTATATGAAAATTCCAAGACATACTGGTTTATTGAAATGTCTGGCCATTTCTATATGAATTTTGGAACAGATGTACTGAGGTAGGCAATAAACTGTGATAATAAGGGACATTTCCACACCAGCTCACTAAACTACTAATCTCTAATGAGGACCAAAACTCAGCAGCAGACGAGGGTGATTGGTGATTTCATTATGTTTTTTTTTTAAAACTCAGAACCCAGTGTCAATTACTCGAATTCATCCCTGACTGTAGTTTTGGTCAAGGTTTCAGGGGGTTTGAGTCTATATATATATATATATATATATATATATCTAAAATACTTTGCTTTATTCCAAATAAACTGAAAACTGAATTTCAGTTTTACTTTTTTTTAATCAATGAACATAATATAGGAACATGCTATAAGACTTTGAATTTATCTTTATAAAAGTTTGTTATCATTTTATCATTATATGTGAGACCCAAGAAGCCCAAATCAGATGGTTGGAGTCCTTTTTGGATTTTGAAGTTTCGGTCTGATTCTCAGTGTCTATGCTGGGAGTAATCACACTCTAAAAGCTGGGAGCTTGTTCTGAGAGTCTCTGGAGTGACCATTGACTTTACGGTTCACGCCTCTGGATGAAGAAGAAAGTGTACCATCTTGATTGACTCTACTTGCTGCCTCCTCATTCTTAGCCTCTTCCCAGATCACTGAGTCCTCACCTGAGAATGAACAGGACCTTCCAGGATACAGGCTCAGAAATGGGACCCCCCTGGGATTGATACTAAACCATTTGTATCCCTTTCAGGGATTTGCAGAGCAGTGCAACGAGAGTTTTGGAAGGAATGGGGCTCCCCTGAATTCCTGACCATTTCTCCCACAGAGACTGGCTGCTGATCAAACGGCTCTTGAAAAGGAAGGGAAACCTAAACAGTTAAAAACAAAAATGAAACGTGAATTATCTGATAGTATATATGGACTTAAGAGAAATTCTTTGTCCTTCCTCAAGGAACCTGTGGTAATTGGAAGTTAGATTTTAAAGAAATGACTAATGTTACTCTCTGATGCTACCAGGAAGACTACAGGAGACTTTGGAAGCAAAGGAAGCAGTCTATGGAAAAAGGAAGGAAGCAGAGACAGGTTCATAAAAGATACAGGCTCTTACTACGTGAGAGTCACCTGAAGGGCCGGGTGGTGGGACAGCTGACAAGCACGGCCTGGACACGTTTAAAACACACTTATGGAGGCACTGTCCTCCTCAAGCTCTTCTTTATGGTCACATTTGGGAAATATTAAAGCTATTAAAGTCTTATTTGCTCTTCTCTGGAAGTTTGAAAACTACTTTTCCTGGCATTACTCAGTTTTCCCAAAGTAGATTTTGTTTGTTTCTTTCTTTCTTTACTGTAACATGGTCCTCACTGGTCACTTCATATATTTTCCTGTTACTTATTTTGAAAGAGGCCAGCAGCCCTAGGAAAACAAAACAAACAAACAAACAACATGACAAACAGCAGGAAGAGGCAGTAGAAATAAAAGGAGAAAATGTTAGTGACCTCTATTTACCGAGAAAATCAGCTCCGTTTTCTCTGAGCGGAGTCTAAGAGGCTGAGGGATTCCAGGCCACTTCCCTTTTTTTTGTTGTTTTTTTGTTTCTTTCTTTCTTTGTTTTTCTTTGGCCACCCTTGGTCTCTTAAAAAGCAAGCATGGTCCAAACAGGGATGAAAAGCTGTGGTGTACCTCACATATTTACATTTAACAAATTAATAATTGTGAAACATACAGAAATTCCATGACCATATGTTTAAATTCATTTAAAGATCAAAAGTCAAAATGTGAGGCTTTCACGAATGTAAGCTGTGGGGCAAATGGCTCTTTCCTCACCTCCTTCCCACTGCCCAGCTCCAAGCAGGATGTGTGCCTGGCCTTGACTATGTGACCTACATATCATGAGGCAGGCCCACTTGGGGCCTGGCCAGCAGTGGAGCTCAGAAAATACGTTTCCTTCTCCTTCCTTCTGCCATTTTCCCCCTTTTATTTAGACCTGAACCTGGAAGATGGTCTTAGGGCAGTTCGTCAGTGTTTCCATCTTGCCTTGCAAACGCTGGTCTGTGTTCCGGGAAGACGTGGGCTGGTGAGGAAAGGGGGGTTATTTGCATCCACGATGGTGTGCTGCTTGCCCATGAGGGAAGGAAAAGAAGGTTGCAGTCATTCTGAGCTACCTGGGGAACCACAGGATTTATCCTGCCACCCTGCTTTCTTCTGTTGTCTTGAAGAGAGTTCTATCTGGGAATCAACAGCAGCGTTGATGCACTTGAATCAGCTTTATGCTTTTTTTAAATTAAATTTTTACTATGGAAAATTTCAAATATACACAAAAGGAGAGAGAATACTATAAGGAACCCCCATGTACCCATCAGCAATCTTCAGTGATGATCAGTGATGCGCTTTGAAATACATATCTGTGGAAATGGCTGCAGGGAAGTGGAGGTGGGTGTTTTTGCTCCACGATGGTCTTTGGTTTACACCTGTGCAT
>NW_006791012.1:2676078-2745422 GCF_000442215.2 Lipotes vexillifer
TCCTGCAGCTGAACCTCATCCACCTGCATCCACAGAAGGCTTCATAATTGCTTTTGAATCAGGGAAACTGTATCACTGCCATGGAAAGGGGAATTTAAAGCAAACAAGGTTAGAATGACTTACTCCTAAATTGATGCTCTCCTCATTCTTACTTTAAGGCATGTAGGTAGTTAAAGATGTTTATTAACAACTAGGGTCAAAAAGAGCAAAACCACTGGCTGAAGACTGGATTGTGGTGTCTGCTTAGCTGCTCGCTTTGAGAGAAGCCAGATTGTGTGTGTGTGTGTGTGTGTGTGTGTGTGTGTGGGTGTGTGTGTGTGTGTGTGTGTGTGTGTGTAGAAATGGGAAGAAAAACCAAGACAGAGAAATAGAAATACCTCAAGAAAAGCGAAATTACAGCCGTGATAATCCCTGAAAGAGGCTCTTGCAGAGCACACCTGGCTTCTGGAAAATGAGGCTTTTCTTACTCTCAGTGATACTGTCAAGTCCAGGACACAATAACGGGGCAACTGACACATCCCATCACGTAAAGAGAAGTCATACAGCTCTCCACCAAGGTTTTCCTCTGATAATATCATCATGTGATGCTATGGTTTCTAGTTAAAAACCAGTGCCAAAGATGAAGCAGAACTGACTTGGCCCCAAGAGTTTATTTATGTGCTGTTAGAAAGTGCCAGGGCTTACTAAATAGAAGGACAGGGTTGTAGGCATCTTTGGTGGCCACTGGGAATTGTGATACCCACTTCAGGGCTTCACCACCTGTAGCTGAAGGATTTAGCATTGGGGAAATTATTTAATCTCTGTGTGTTTCAGTTTACCCACCTGTGAGAGTCTAAAGACAATCCTTGCCTGCTAGATAGGTGGATGCCAAGAATGTTGAGAGGAAAGGTGATAGGTGACTGTGACTGTAAAGTGCTTTGGGATCCTTAAAAAAAAAAAAAAGATACTCTCCCCAATCTGTATGGTGGCCCATCCTACCAAAGCCTCTAGAGGCTGGGCTGTCTTCAATGGGCATGTGACCTGTGCAGACACAAGGGCCCCCCACTTGTCTGATGAGTTGTTGTCACCATCTTGAAATTCTTAACTTTTGAACAAGGGGCCCTGCATATTCATTTTCCTCTGGGCCCACAAATCCTGTAGTCAGTCCTCCCCAGAGGCCCTTCTGAGACACGGTGAGGCCATCTCACTAAGAGGGATTTAGCACTGCTACTGCTCCTTCATGTCTGGGACTCCCCTTCCAGATGGGAAATAAAGCGAATGCTAGTTTTTAAATTTCCCTCCAGTTTTATTGCGATATAATTGACATATGGCACTGTGTAAGTTTAAGGTGTATAGCATGACGATTTGACTTACATACATTATGAAATGATTACCACAATAAGTTTAGTGAACATCTATCATCTCCTATAGATACAAAAGAAAAGAAAAGGGAAAAAATGTATTACTTGTGATGAGAACTCTTAGGATTTACTCTTTTAACAGTTTTCATATACAACATACAACAGGGTTAATTATATTTATCATGTTGTACATTCCATCTCTAGTACTTATTTATCTTATAACTGGAAGTTTGTACCTCTGACCGTCTTCATCCAGTGTCCCTGGCTGCCACACTCCACCTCTGGTGACCACAAATCTGATCTCTTTTTCTGAGTTTGTTTGTTTGTCTGGGTTTTTTAAAAGTATAATTTACCTACAACAGTAGGTTAGTTCTTGGTGCACAACATAATGATTTGATATTTCTGTACATTACAAAATGATCACCAGGTAAATCTAGTTACCATCTGTCACCATACAAAGTTACTACATAACTATTGACTGTATAGATTCCCCATCCTATACATGTCATCCCTGTGACTCATTATTTTGTAGCAGGAAGTTTGTACCTATTACTCTCCCTCCCCCGTTTCACACATCCCCCCACCTCTCACCCTGCTGGCAACCACCAATTCATTCTCTGTATCTATGACTCTATTTCTGTTTTGTTATGTTTGTTCATTTGTTTTGTTTTTTAGATTCCATACATAAGTGAAATCATACAGTATTTGTCTTCCTCTGTCTGACTTATTTCACTTCACATAATGCCTTCTAGGTCCATCTACATTTTCAAAAATGGCAAGATTTCATTCTTTTTTATGGCTGAGTAATATTCCATTGTATATGTATACCACATCTTCTTTAACTGTGAATGCTAGTTTTTAGGAAACTTCTGAGTCCCAAATTGTGTATCAAGAAAGCTAAGATATTCTGAGAGGAAAACTTGAGGTCAGAAGGACCTCAGAGAAGCTTGTGAAGAAATATCTACCCTGAAAAATCAAGCAGATTGCCTATAGATCGTCATTTCTTGATACAACACTGGTATTTCCAGGGCTCACCTTTTACCTTCTGTTGAATCATTTCTCTGTGTCCAGTATTATTCAAGTTCAACAATTTTTACAGTCTTCAAAAACACTCTGTTCTATAACATTGGTTATGGGTTTTTTGGTTAGAGTTTAAATACACCTTGCTCTCAATGAGAGCAAATATTTCTTATTTTGTGGTTTCTTCTAAAATTCGGATTTTCATTCCCTTGATTTTCACGTGAACAGCACTGTTTGTCTCTTTGTTCGTGTTTGCCTGCTAAAAGTTTATAGGCCATTGGGTGGTAACTAAACATTTTAGGTTAATGGAAGTAAAGAAATCACATGGTTTCAGTTACTTCTGAAAATGGCCAAGGATGGCATACCACTTATCTAAGAAATTTTTTTTTTTCTTTAAGAAATTTTTTAACAAAACCTTTACATCTCAGTATTCTGAGGAAAAGAGAACACACCCTCAGGAAGACAGCTGCTGAGGAACCTGGGTCTGGGTTAGCAAGATGCGGCAGGAAAGTACTTGGTGGGCCACGGGAGGCCTGCGTGGTGGGTGAGGCAGGACCAGAACCCAGGTCTTCCATGGAATCCACCTCTTTATGAAGGATGTTATCACATCCATCTGGCACACGAGCCTGATAGCTCTCTGCCACATTTCCCCAGGCTCCAAAGTGCTCGGATCTGTAAATTTCAAGCGGGTGTTGATTTATTTCTTGTTGTGTAGGAAGCAGCACCTCAAATATCATAAAACCTCTCTTTAAAGTTTTCCTACTTAAAGAATGGACAGAGTGGGGCTTCCCTCAGCCCACAGTGGTAGAGCACTTGATATATGTTATGGTTGGAAGAGGTAAAAAATGATCCTCCCTTTTTGTTCCTGCTTCACTTTAGCACCACTGAAAGAGAGATACAGAAGCCAGACAGATGGAAATTAACGTATCGGCTTTGAGAATGAGGCTTAGGTCCTCAGGCAACTGGGCTTGCTGACATTTTACCTCTGTTAGCATCATATTCACTGGCTCATGGCCAAGGGAGCCTAGGCTGTGGTTGTCTTCTGGACCAGGCACACTTGGCAAGGAGAAAACTCCTCAAGAGAGACCCAGCAGGTGCCGGCCATCCTGCTTAGTTCCTTCTCTCCAACTTAATATGAGAAGAGGATAGAGAGAAACCAGGAAAGCAACTCTACCTGTGGAAATTCCTTCCTATGAAGACATGGGGAGTAAGGAATAAGTGTTCCCCAACTGTAAATATGAAAAAACGATTATTCCTATTGAGCTTAATGTATGATGATACCAAAAAAGTACAATGTTACAAATTCACGTTCTAATAATTAAGAAAAAATTTTAAATGTTAAAAATTAAATTCCTTAAAGAACACTGACTAGCTCAAAAAATTCTTCAGTCGTTTAAGGAAGGACAAAGATTACTTTCAAGAACTTTTAAACTTACTTTAGTAACATGTAAAACAATGGCTATGTCAATAACATTATTATTTCTTATTTATGAAAAGTTCCTTTAGAACATCTACATGATTATACCACAGTAGACTTGTTCAAGGTTCTGTACAATTCTTGGAAGTAGAAACAGACATTTTCTTTTAAAAAGTCTTTAAGTCATGATTATGACAGCAATGAATTCAACAAGGTCCCTAGGCCTCCCCATTTGCCTGAATCAGCGATGCTTTATCACGTTAGCCATTCCGGGCTGGTGATACAAGGAGAGAAATGTGGCCACCCAAGGACCTTTTATGATTTTTGTCACTGGACTGCTTGTCACCCTGAGAGGTCTGTTTCCACTCCAACCGCTCCTTAATGAAACTGTTCATTTGGCTGAGGCACATAAGAGGCAGGTGGGCTTGTCAGGGCCAGTCTGAGACGCTGGCCTTTTATGACCGGCTTGCACGGGAGCCCATTCAGGCTAACCCGAAACCCAGCAATGCTAGGAGTAGATTCAGTTCTGGTTTGAGTTAAGCTGGGTCTGAGAGATTCCCTTCCTTTACACAGAACATTTGCAAACTTTAAAGAGTGAACTGGGCTTCTTATTTCAGGGGTAAAGCTTTATGGTGTTATGGGACAAAGAGGAAGGTAATTCAGTTACGGAGTGACACAATCGTCTTTGATAAATTGCATTTTTAGGTCATCTAGGATGCAAAAAGAATAATGGATGGGGGCGGGGTCGTCTCCTTGACTAATTTATTCCCAAAGTGTGCCAGTGCTGACAAAGGAAGGGTACCCGGCTCTCTGGCTGTTAGGTTCTCTCTGTTGGAACACACATTGGAGGGGAATGTTTTGCCCATTTGGATAGGGCAGCAGCCTCTCTTTCGGGTGATTTGTTATAATGATGATGATTATTGTTGGATTACTATAGTCGCCCACTGGCAGGATGATAGTTAAAAATTTGGCAGTGTTTGCATTAGAAATGACTATTTTTACAGCTCAGCTATAAAAGTTTACTTAGGTCTGAAATTTGATATACAAGCTCTCCATCCAGGAGTGCTTTCCTTTCAAATGAAATCTTAAAAAATGGTTAATAAAATTGGTCTGTCTAATTTTCCTGAGTTACATGAGTATTTTAGAAAAACAGAAAGGTATCATTTGCAAAGGCTTTCTAACACTTTCTCTGAGTTAGCCTTGAGTTTAAACAAGATGCTATAAAATTTAAGTTATTCAAACTGATCTTGGATGGATTGAGAAAAAAATGATATTATGCACAGGGCTAGACTGGAGAAAAGGAAATAAGCAGATAGTCCTTATACTTAACCTTAAAAACTCTACCTCTGGCCCAGAAATGGAAGCTCTTTTGGAACAATTATCACTGTGCATTTTCATTATGCATTTTATACCTCTGAGTACATAATCACCTGCTCATGTCTATCTGATAAATAATGAGGTTTTTATTTCACATTTGCATTGTTAATTACAGTATATTACAGAAGTAAGATACCAGGCATCTGTTATTAATAGAATGTAATTTAAAAAAAAAATAACCAGGGCACTTTAAATACACAAAAAGAAAGCACCCTTTATTAGAGGCCACCCAGATCTGTTGATAGCTTTTTATTTGGACTTTAGGGTAGTCGTGGCAGGAATGAAGGAAAAATACCACATGCACTGAAGCTATCAAGATAAAATATAATGTGCCTTACAGCCTGGCAAGAGTTTATGTTCTTACCCTTGAGGAAGGAATCACGAGTTTTGTAAATGCAAAAGCAATAAGAATATATTTAATGTTGAGAAGATGAAAACTCTAACCCATGAGTTTCCTCTAAGTGTCTGACAACCTCCGGTGATGACATGAGGGTCCAGTTGGAAAAGTGAATTCTAGGGTCTCAGGATAACTCTCTTCACTACTGAAAGATGGTTCTTCTGAGCGGGGCTCACTTTCTTCCCTGACTTCCGTGACTGGGGTCTTGTTGAGAAGAGGTGTGGTGAGAAAAGCAATAGACTAAAAATCTAGGAGCCTGGGAATTCTCCATCTGCCTATTTCAATAACCACCCAATGGTTATTGGTCACTTCTGCATAAATGAGGAGGACTGACATTGCCCTTCCAACCCCAGAGGGCTGTCCTAGGCATCCAAGTGCAATGAATACACTGTGAGAAGCAGATGCATGATAAATAAAATGCAAGTGATCAAGTGATGACTGCCCTTTGGGAAAGGCTCTGCACAGGTCAGTGTTGGAATGTCTAATCTTTTGGGCAGTAGATTTTATAGCCTTATCAGTCACCACAATCAGGATATAGAACCCTTCTAGCACCATAAAGAAACTCCCTGAAGTTATTCCCTAATATCATACCCTCCATCCAACTCCAACCTGACTATTGTCCATTATTATAATTTGGTCATTTTGAGAACGTTATATAAATGGAATCATACAGTATGTAACCATTTGAGATTGGTTTTGCACTCGGCATAAAGTCCTTGATATTCATCAAGTTTTTGCACGTATCCGCAGTTTATTCTTTTATATTGCTGAGTAGCTTTCTATTGTCCTTATGTATTGTTGTCTATCTGTTCACTCATCAAAAGACCATTGGGTTGTTTTTAGATGCAATATTACTCAGCTATAAAAAGAACTGAAACTGAGTTATTTGTAGTGAGGTGGATGGACCTAAAGACTGTCATACAGAGTGAAGTAAGTCAGAAAGAGAAAAACAAATACCATATGCTAACACATATATATGGAATCTAGAAACAAAAAAAAAGGTTCTGAAGAACCTAGGGGCAGGACAGGAATAAAGACGCAGACATAGAGAATGGACTTGAGGACACGGGAAGGGGGAAGGATAAGCTGGGACGAAGTGAGAGAATGGCATGGACATATATACACTACCAAATGTAAAATAGATAGCTAGTGGGAAGCAGCCGCATAGCACAGGGAGATCAGCTGGGTGCTTTGTGTCCACCTAGAGGGGTGGGATAGGGAGGGTGGGAGGGAGACGAGACGCAAGAGGGAGGAGATATGGGGATGTATGTATATGTGTAGCTGATTCACTTTGTTATACAGCAGAAACTAACACACCATTGTAAAGCAATTATACTCCAATAAAGATGTTAAATAAATAAATAACTAAATAGTCGATTTAGGGTGTGACTAATGCCATTAAAAAATAGATTGAGGGCTTCCCTGGTGGCGCAGTGGTTGAGAGTCCGCCTGCCCATGCAGGGGACACGGGTTCGTGCCCCAGTCCGGGAAGATCCCACATGCCGCGGAGCAGCCGGGCCCGTGAGCCATGGCCACTGAGCCTGCGCGTCCGGAGCCTGTGCTCCGCAACGGGAGAGGCCACAACAGTGAGAGGCCAGCGTACCACACACACACACACACACACACACACACAAAGATTGAGAATTGACCTTATAAAAAGAATCTTGCATTCAACTTTTCTGTTCGTTCACAATATTAGTTGACTCAATATTTTACTTTTCCAGGTCTGCATCATTTTCTTAAATTAAGATATTTCTGAAAATTCCTAGGAAAGTGCATTTAAAAGTTTTTACTGAATCAATGCTAAAAAGTAAAGTAATCGAAGTAAAATGAAATTTATGACAGTCTTACTCTGAAAAGCTAATCAAAGCACAGAGTTATTTATGTATTTTAAAAATTTCCTTCTTATTTATTTATTTATTTAGGCTGCGTCGGGTCTTAGTTGTGGCATGCAGGATCTTTTGTTGTGGCAGGTGGGCTCTTCGTTGTGATGTGCGGGCTTCTCTTTAGCTGTGGCGCACCGGTTTAGTTGCCCCGCAGCATATGGGATCTTAGTTCTTCCCCGACCAGGCATTGAACCCTAGGTCCTCTGCATTGGAAGGCGGATTCTTAAGCACTGGAGCACCAGGGAAGTCCCCAGAGTTCTTTTAAAGAAGAAGAAATTGTGTGACTGAAGAAGTTGAAGGAATATTGAAAGATTCTTACTATGAGGAATATTTATTTTTGAGAGACTTTTATTTTGGAATTCTTTTACTTTAAAGCCGTCTCCTTCGACATGAGCATCCTGCCTTGTGTCCTACATGTTGGAGATCGTGCTTTGGCCCAGTCCATGTGCTTCCCTCCTTCAAGGAGAGGATTCTGAGCAGTCAGTGGAATGCCCACCTGCAGCTTGCCAGGGGTCACTGCATTGCAAGTGTAGCTGTGGACTTAGTTTGTGTCACATGCTGGTGTTTCCCATTCCTGCCTGTGAAGCTCTCCCTGCCCAGGATGGAGCCAGAGGTGGGAAGAGATGGGGTCAGGCATCAGGCAGGGGTGGGGAGTAGGAGATGAGAAGCATTTGTACTCTAGCCTCAGGCCCCCAAACACAGGGCTGGGCCTGCTTATATGAGTGACCCTGCAAGCTTTCAGAAGAAATACATTTCAAGCTCCAACTGAAAATTCACCTTAACACCACTGAAATACTCCATTTTTTAAAAATTTGTGGGGTGTGTTTCACATCCTAACAGAGAGACTCTTTCTGACAACTCCTATAATACTTAGTCTGTACCGTGGAGTTTAGAACCTCATTCTATTCTGTCATTTACAGTGAGCTGTTGTTTTACCTGAGTTTTTTTATTTTGTCTCCAACTAGACTGTAAGTCCCTAGAGATAGAAAATAAGACTTATGCCTCCGTGGTAGTTACCTACTATGTCTAGTAGAATTTTGAACATAAAGTAGATAATAAGTACTTGTTGCTTGATGGATAAACCTATAATGCCTGATAAATATGTTAAACAAGACTTAGGCTAACAGTTTTAAAACCTGAGATGGTTGAGGCAAAAAGCAGTTTCTCAGGTATGAAAGAAAACAATATAAAATTAGTGAAGGGAGAATAAAGAAAAAGAAGTCATTTGAGCATCTGCCTGTGCTTGGGGATTGAACCCGCAAAAGGGGCCCGTGCAGACTGGCTCCCTTCCCCAAGCCCCACCGTCACCTCAGGGTCTTTAAAATTGATAGGCAGACCTAGGGAGGACCTAGCAGACAGGGCTGATTTCAACTGTAAAAACAGCGGTAACAAGGGATTTGAAGAGCTCTGTTGTTTCACAGCAAACAACTTATTTGTGCCCAGATCAACAGTAAATAAACAGAATGGTTTTGTGTGTGATTAAGAGGACTACATGTTAGAGAATCTGCTTTTGCTATTAAGGCACAATCCACAGTAACTCCCTCTGTCTTTCTGCTCTGAAACTACCATGATTTCCCATAAAAATATCAACAAAAGTCAGTTCATTCTTCTCAAAATCGGTTTCTCCTATTTTTCTAATGTCGGGAGCATGGACTTTTCAACAGTTAAAGGCTTTAATTTGCCTTCTAATGTAGCACAGTTTGATTTGGCTGTCTTCAGACTAGACTCGACTCCTTGCCAACTGCCTATACATCCAGGTCTACTCTGAGAATAGGGCCATGCTTCCCATACTGCAGAGGATCTCAGAGTGTGGTCCAGGGACCATGGGGAGCCTGAAGATTCTCAGGAGGCCTGCAGAGACTATACTATTCCTATAATTAAACGAGTATGTTACTTGCTTTCTCATCTCATTCTCTCAGGAGCATACAGTGGAGCTTTCCAGAGACCACGTGATGACATCATCACTCTGATGGATAATGGGCTGTATACTTGTGTATTCTGGGGTCTTAAAGATTTTTCAGTCTTAATTTCTAGTAAAGCAAATACCTGTAGATAGAACCTACATAAACAAAAGCTCTTTGGGGTCCTTAATTTTTAAGAGAGTAAAAAGGGTCCTGAGAGTATAAGTTTGAGAAGCACTGCCTTGAAGACAAAAATAACTACCTATGTTTCCAGTTAATTCTTGAGTGGAAAGGAACCAAAATTTAGTGGAAAGTCACAGAGATGATTAAACATTAGAAAGTTGGATTTACAAGAAGAGGTGGAAGGAACTGGGATTTATCAGCTGGAGAGATGCCACAATAATGATCTTCAGGTATGTGAAGGGTTGATGTACATACAGAACAAGAAGAAATTGGCTTCAACTGCGGTGTGTGAGATTTAAACTAGAGATAAAGAGGGGCTCCCTGACAGGGGCTGTTAAACAGCAGAGTGGGTGACTGACGGGCTTGTGGAATCTCCTGCACTGGAGGTCTTTAAAAACCGGATAGATTTCCATCTGTCTGGGATGATTTAAATGTGGCCTTGCCAGAAAGCCGAGGGGATGGAACAGATGATGTCTTAGGCTCCCCTTCCAGCCCCTCGGTTCTATAATTAACTTGATGAAAGGAGCCGTGGTGATTTGCAGTGAAGGGTTTAGACAGGAATGTGCTTGCTGATCTCGGGATAGGTCATGGGTAGGAAAGCCAGAGGTTTGCTTCATGGCTGGTGGCGATCCCATATCATCCTGTAAAATGACTGATGCCCGGGAAAGTCCATTTCAGGTCAGATTTAGGATTGGGCCCTAGGTCCCTGTGGAACCCTTGTCTAGGAACAGCGGGAAAAGGAACTTGGTAGGTTGACTGTAGTCAACTCAGGTGGCACCTGGAAAATTTCAAATATTAGATGTAGGTATTTGGGCATGGAATGATGCCCATGATTCTAAAGGAAAAAAGAATGCAATCCTAAATTTTATAGAAGGATGGTATCAGAAAATCTGAATGCAAAGTGTAAGAATAATGCTCTTCACAGGCACACTCATTCAATTTTACTGCATGTGGGCGCTTTATTTTTTTCTTTCAGAATTGGTGGAATTTCATTGCTTCCAGTTTTCAAAGATTTTGCATTTTAGAGATTAGAGTTTGAAGTTGCCCTGTACTGGGTCAGAGATCCAGGGAATCAACCAGATTCCAAGGTAGTTTGTTTCTTTTGCTTATCACTTGAATTTCCCTGAACAAGAGGAAGGAAAGAATGCAAATTTGCTGTGGTTATTGCTGGATCCTGACATTAGGGACAACACAGTAGAAATCAGTAGAACCATCTGCGATAATGAGCTGGATTAGAGAATATAAATGAGATTTTATCTAAATGTAGACCCAATCACCATGGTCTATGTTGACACTTAAAAAATATTTGGATCATGCATTATCTTGGCTTGGGTTGATTGACAGAAAGCAGAGAAAGAAGACAGAGCTGGGAAGACTCCCTTGGGTACTTTTAGAGACTGCAGTGTAGTTTGATCAGACATCTTTCAGGAAAACAACCCTGGCAGATAGCAGATAACCCCACTGTGGGCAATGATTACCAGGCTCTATCTATCTCCAAAAGATTCTAAGAGGCTACTGACCTCTCCTTTGACAAAGCCTTCTAGTGTTGAATGAGATGGGAAGACCAAGCCTGTGGCAACATGCTAAATATGCATTCTGTCCAGAGAAAAGTGGGAGAATATTACAGAAGCTATAAGACAATAAGCCTCTTTGACTGTTAAGACCCATATCATGCAAATACTCAATTAAAAGAAGGTATCTTCCAACCTTCTTTTGTATCTCACCTTCATGTCCCTTGATGTTGAAAGGTGGGAGGGTGGAGAGGGAAGGGAAGGAGGAAAGGAATTCCTGTTTTTAGAGAGCATAGAATAAACCTAGGAAAAGTATTATTCCAAAAGATATTTATTAATAGTAAAATACCACAGATGGGATTTTTAAAGGAGCTTGATAATGTCCTCATTTCTTCTAACCACCTTTGCAGCTAAGTTAGCTAAAATAAAGAAGGTAAGGACCACTGGATAAAAGTGTATCACCTTTGTGGAGTAAGAAAGAAAACTTATTGTTGGAAGAGATATAATTGTTTTTAAGTAAGTTTCTGCATTACTCGTGTATTTATTCTCTCCCTTTGTTTCCTCCACCAAACTTCTTTTTCAAATCAGGTTTCAAACTTGAATTAATTTCTGCTTGGTGTGAGTTTAGATGTGCGAGAGGGTGTGCACGTGTATTTTACACCACATTTTTTCAAGCTTCCTTTGAGATATTTGTTTTTGTTAAGTTCACTATACTTGATTGCACAGATTTTTTGTTTTCTTGTTAGAGGCAGAAATCAGCCATTCCAAATGCTTTGCTTTAATATATGGAGCCAGAAACCCAAATTGGGTCCTACAGCCTGGCTGTGACAGAACTTGGACCGAATCTTGGGGTTATTTCCTACATTCCACTTTAAAAAATTCACATTGATTTGCTTATTTTTCAGCAAAATCATGTCCCTTGTAGAAATCATATTGATCACAATATTAGTGAAAAGTGCAGAATCTGTGATCTAAAGAACATAGGCTCTAGAAAGATTGGCTTAAAAGGATTTCGGTTTGATCCTTCAGTTCTCCAGAAGGTCTTGGGGAGAAGCACTTTCAACCTTGATATGAGCAGGATTCTCAATGTAGAATGGACTCCAAGTTTGGTTAGACCACAAAGAAGTGTGTTGAAAGCCATTGGCAATTAAGGGCATGGCTCTGTGCTGCTTTGCTTTATGGTATATTTCATGCTGCTCATGCACAGTAGGTAATACACACGGATTCAGCATAAATTTAATTTTGCACATTAAGTAAAGTGCAATAGACAGATTATGCCTGAAGAAGAGCCACCAGCTGCTATAGCCACTTCAACTAATGTACCCCAGAGGTGCATGAACACGTCAGTTGTGTCGAACCACTAATGCATCCTGGATATCTGCATGGATACATTTGCTGTGTGGAGCCAGGAGTAGCCTCCTGTCTCTCAGGGAGAGGCCATACCTGGCCTCATTCAAGGGCTCGGTGGAAGGGTCTGAGACAGGATTTTCCCATGACCTGGGGAAGTGAGAAGGGGCAGGAAGGACCCCAAGCATCCCTCCCTTGGCTTAGCTGAAGGATCTAGAGTCATATGAAATGGGCATTCCACTGAGGATTCAGAAATCGGAAAGGACACATTACTGCAAAGATGGCTGAATTAGAGCTGCTGGGGGAACACTCACTTTTGAATTTCTTGGCATCCTTGGACCTCATTTCTCAACCTTAATGTTCACTTTATGGTTATTATTATTATTTTTTGTATTTAATATATCTACATCCCATACAGGGAACTGAAGCAGAACACTCTGAGGGCTTTCAGGAAGAAAACAGATCTCCAGTCTGTGGCAGGATTCATTCCTGTGGCCGCGAGTGGCGATGACATGTTTTAAGTTATTTGAGATGAGTAAGCAGTTACAAGTTCCACTGGAAATGTGGCTCTGATGGTTTTCGGCCAAACCCTGATAATGGAAGTTTCATCCTCTTGGCCATCCCCTCCTGGGGCCCCCGTGATTGCACCTGTTCCAGGCTTTTGCTCTTTCCCACAAGGTGGGGAGGAATGCCTCACAGGCACCTGTCATCGTGCCCTTTTGCCCACTGAAAGCACTCTGCTAGGACCGGCTTTCTCTTAAAAGTCTTTTTACCGTACCCCTTTCTGGGGTGAATGGACTCTATCGGCTGCTGCTGCACCTTAGAAAAGGAAACCCAAACACACGGAGCTCCGTGACAAGGGCAGACCAGACCATCAAAGAGAAGTGACAGGAACAGCTTCCCCCAAGTCCGACCCCAGACTAAGCCCTCTACCTGCATCACCTGAGTTCTCACGGAAACCCTCTTACCATTTTCATTTTGCAGAGAAGCAACGACCTGAGCTTTTGAAACTTAAGTTACTTGCCCAAAAGGGCAGATACTACGGGTAAAAAGCAGAGCCAGTGCTGAAACCCAGAACGCTGGATTTGGGAGCTGTGTACTTTAAGCACTTTAGGCACTTTGGTACACCGCCTTCGAGCAGTGATTTTTTTTTTTTTTTCCTGCAAAGTAGCATAGATTTTCTTCAACTTCTTGTTTACAGACAAAGTAGCTCACTCTGCCTTTAAATGGAAACTTTCTCTTGAAAAGAAACTCAAGATGTTCTTCATATAGGATGTCTATTCACGATGAATGGTTTCATGTTCCAGAGGAAGAGTCTGACACGGGTGGACAGAGAGACTCCTATTACCCATGAGTTAGTCGACTGATTCGCAGAGATCAACCTCACTTTGGGGGTTTCCACGGCTCCTTCTAGTAGAAGAACATAAGTCACAAGAGTAATGGATCGCTGGACCTTCTTTGAGGTCCTTCCGTGGGCCCAGCTGGAGAGGGACCCAGGAGGGACCCTTCTGTTTCCCACTAGGGTCCTTGGACTCTTTAATCAATAGAAATTCATGAAGCCAGATGAGGAATTCAAGCAAGGCTTTAATGGGACTCGTACTATAGCACGAGGGAGTGAAAACAAGAAACAGGTTCCCCTGCTCACTCCCTGAGGTGGGACGACCTGGTTCCTTAAATGGGGTGGGTCGGTGGGAGCCGGAGGTGTGGCTTAGGTGGCCTGGCCACCCCCTTGGTGGTGCTGTGTGCAGGGATCACGCGTGGCACCCTGCTTTTGCTCCTGGCACCTCAGAAGTGGCTGTTGGTTTCTGGCTCTTTTGTATCTTATTGTTCATAATTGCCCCCACTGTGCACATGTACAGTTATTTCTAGTCCTTTATAGTTTCTTTTTATTCTGTTGCGTGAGGAGACATCTGTCCCGGGGCAAGTCCGAGCACTCCGGTAGAGGGTCCCGAGTCCCAGCCCATCTCACTCCTAGTGATGCACTGGAGCCTGTTTGCACCGGCTTCCGGAACACTGTGTGCATTCTCTTCCCAATTCCACGGGCAGTGACATTCCACTGGGAGCCTGAAAGTGCTCATGGTAGGAGTCTTTATACCACAGAAATCTGTAAGCACTACAAATCAGGGCTTTTTCTTTTTTAGAGAGTGAGTTGTGACACATTTACCAGGACACCACTGGGCACATTCCCATGGCCTCGGGGGACTTTGGGACTGTTCTGGATACCTGGTAGTTCTTGTTGTACTAGCTCTTCAGTCCAGAACTCTTAAGGGGAGCAACAATTTTCATCAGCAGCACAAAACTCTTTATAACATATAAAGCATTATTCATGTGCTGGGTTTTAGCAATGTTGAATTCGGGCATTATTTACTAGGACAAACAGAAGGTGTTATAATATCAATAACAATGTTACATCTAACCCTGAAAGTGGGTATATGGTAGTAGAGTGCTCCAAAAGTTTGCCTAAATACACCCATGGTCCTGCACAGGAAAGAGAAGATACTAAGAGCTTTAATGAAGAAAGAGGATCTAAATTCTTTGGTAGAGATTATTGCTGTGGACAGAGATGCTCTTCACCTGTGACTATTTCTACTTTGGATCCAGTTTGCACCGAGTAGGACCACAATGGCTGTAAACTGGGTATTAGATTCTCAGTGTTCCACTTAACTTTACCCAAAATTACCTCATGAGGCCCAGACACATTATTCAACCCATCTGCATTTGAGTTGCCTGTCCTACCTGCACTTCATTTAGTGTTCTGTAGTTGCAGGCAACAGTTGCTAATTTAAGCAGGGAAGAAATTTACTGGAGGATCTTTATTTTAATTTTATAAATTTATTTATCTATTTAGGCTGCATTGTGTCTTCACTGCTGCGCGCCCCCTCTCATTGCGGCAAGCGGGGGCTACTCTTTGTTGTGGTGCGCGGGCGTCTCATTGCGGTGGCTTCTCTTGCTGCGGAGCACCGGCTCTAGGTGCGTGGGCTTCAGCAGTTGTGGCTCGCGGGCTCAGGAGCTGTGGCTCGTGGGCTCTAGAGTGCAGCCGCAGTAGTTGTGGCACACGGGCTTAGTCGCTCCGCGGCATGTGGGATCTTCCTCGACCAGGGCTCGAACCCATATCCCCTGCATTGGCAGGCGGATTGTTAACCACTGTGCCACCAGGGAAGCCCCACTGGAGGATCTTTAAATGGCTCAAAGAACTGATGGGGAAGTAGGAGAACCAGGCTATGAGAAGAATTGGAACAAGGCATTACTATGAACCAGTCACTTCCTTGGTAGCACACTCCCACTGGGAAGGAATCAGCCACAGCCACTTCCCTCTTCTATTATTGCCAATCTGCGTAAGAGCCAATGTTGCTGGCAACTAGGAGGGCCAGGGACAGAGCACCTTCACACAAATTGGGGATAGGCAATTCCGCAGAAAACAACCAGGATGTGTTAGCAAAGCACTGAGAAACAGATGCAGTGTGGTCAACCTCTGCCTCCCTAGTGATCGCACAGCAGTCAGTGGAGGCGACTAGACGCCACTGTCTACTTCACAAACGAATCATTTATAAAATGCTTTAAACTTCCGTGATAAAGTTCGGAGAACCTCCTATTCATGAGTCATTTAATCTTGAGCAGGTTTTTGTTTTTACCTTGAAACTTAAGAGTGTAAGAGTCAGATCTGTGCTTCATTTGTAGAAGTTCACTAGCTTATATTCGATCCATGCCTGGCTCCACTTATGTCTTTACCCTGTGTTTTCTCTTTTGCTTTACGCTTACTTCTAACTTATGCTCTGTAGCTATTTTTTACATATGCTCCTAAGCTGCTGAGACGACTTTCTGCAACAAGGTAGTGTATAAATAAGTAGATACATGCAGTCATCTCCTAGGATTCTTTTCTAATTTTAATACCCTACTGTTCTCATTCAGAAAATTGGATATTCAAGTGAACAGAATATGTTCACTGAAATTCAAGTATATCAGAGTCACCTTGTCTTGACTGATACTTACTCAAAACACAGAGCTGCTTTTTTAAATCTCTTAAATTCCCATGCAGAGGAAAGCAATACCATCGAAGTAAGACGAATGGTAATTATTTCCCTGGAGAACAAAAATTTTACAATAAATTTCAAAACCAGCACGATTTAGCAAATTAAGCTTCGAGTCAAGGATATTAAGTAGAGTTAACTTTGCAGAAATAAATTCTGATACCACAGGCTTCAAACATTACTTTAAATCTGTTCATCTTGAAAACAGTTAGTGAAGGGGCCCTTAAGGTTTTGGTTTGGGATGTTGGATTTTGGTTTTAAAGGCTGGAGGAGTGAACCTTTCTCATGCCAGGCAGGATATAATGAATATATGTCTATATGTGCACTGTATTTTGATACTGCTAGACTGCTGAGTAAGCAATATTGATAGCAACATCCCCTTCAAAGGAAACTTGTACTTTGCAGCCATGCTTCTGTGCTTTGGCAACTCCACACGGAAACAGTATTTCTTTGATCCTATATTTAGTGCTGATATTGTTTATGTTTAAATGTTAAAAATAACTCTTTAAAGCCACATGACCTACGGTTAATAATAAAAACACATTATCACCTTTTAGAAGAGTTGACGAGAAATCCTGGGCCACCTTCTGTAGCCCTGTGCTAAGCTACAACGTCTGCTAGGGCTTGAATTGAGTGATAATTTGTTATGAAAACCTCCCCTTTTAACTCTCTCCTCAATATATGTTCCCTAGCCCACTGAATTGCTAATTGGACTTTCTTTTTTTCTTGGACCAGTCTTTGCTGAAGAGAATCAAAGCATCCATCTTTACAAAAAAAAAAAAAAAGAAAAAGAAAAAAAAGAAAAAAGACATACAACAGACAACACATACATACCCTATCTATCTATCTATCTATCTATCTATCTACCTAACAATCTATCTAATAGATACTTTCTCTCTGCTTTCATCTGAAAGAACAGTTCATAAATGGAAAGACAGAAGTTCAGCCTATCTTGCTCGAGTTACAAGCATCCCTCCCAGAGTGCAGATGCTGATCTATTGTCAGACTACACTGCACTCTCTCATTAATCTTAACCCTTTCCTCTGAAGGGTCTTACTCTTTGACTCACTCTGTTTTAGGGAGTCATTGTTTTTATGTGGTTGCTAAGTCACCATCAAAGAATTCTAAGATCTGTGAAGCACGAACGTACAGGAAATCGACCTTATCAGTTCCTTGGTCTTGGCAGGTAGTGTGAAGTAATTTTTGAAAGATGTGGAGAAACTGTGGTTGGGTACTTTTAAGTTGAAATACATTCTACCCTAGAAATTAAATGCACTTTGCTGAAGGACTAACCACACTGTTATCAGTGTTGCTCTGCTACAGTACATACAGGTCATTACTGCTGAAGCCTATCTAAATGACTAAGTGTATCTGTGTGCGTGTGCGCGTGCGCGTGCACGTGTGTGTGCATGAGTGGATAAAAATGACACGTTCTAGTTATAGCTAAGATATTTTTGTAGAAGGAAACAGACTATATGTGGCCACCTCACTCTAATCAATTTGAGTATTAAGTTTCTTCTCAATTTATTTACTCATTGATAGGCTAGTTGGCTGCAGGTGGGGAAGGAAAAGTCTCTCACTGTTTAGTTTTTGTTTTGTTCTTCGGTGAAGTCGAAAAGGTGACTGTGTAGCTTAGTAATCGGAGATGAAATATGCATGACAGTGTCTGGTCGAATGCTTTCTTTGATTGCTACTGATGAATCAAATCTCTTTAGTCTATCCTTGGCTTCCAAACGCCAAATCACTCCAAACTTGCTTCTACGATGCCACGTGAGGCAAATCTGTGATCTTGCCAAACCACCTGAAAAGAATTATTTTCCTTGCACACACCAAAAATAATCGTCAGTTCTCTAAAGTTCAGACTGTAGAGGTTTTGAGTAATTAAAACCTTTTCTATACCTCAGTAGCACTCCCAAAGGTTAAATACATTTCTGTTCTTGCATCTACAGAATAATTGTGGGAAAGCAAATGAGTTTCTTCTCTGAAAAGACATGGAAACCAAGTAGTTATTTGTGCCTGCAAATCCTTTTGGGTAAAGAACCAGCGAGATAATAAATTGTTTTGCTAAAAACAGGAAGTTTGGCAAAGATGCAAAAGTACAGCTAAACTTTGGCCAGGCAACCCAAAACATTGTGTTCTTCTTTGAAAGTATTTCCAGCAAGAAAAAAAAAGTGGAGTGCCTTGAATACATAGTTTAAGAAACAGTGAAGGCATCTGGCAGCATGAACTTCTTGCCAAGCTTGTGGTTGTGCTGTGCTTGCTAATGGGAAGATGTGCCAGTTTTCAATGACTTATGTCATGCACAGCTGGAAACCCACGCATAAATGAGACCTCGAATGCTGTGAAGTCCAAAAACATTCAAGAAAATATCCCCTCTTTTCACTCCCTTCATCCAAACTGTAGAAAATATTAAACAGAAAGGGAATTACTTGGAGTTTTGATAGGAAAAAGCCAACTTCAGATTCCTTGAGGAAACCTGTTTTAAGGCAGGAGCATTCAATCAGTCGAGACATTCTGGAAGTTGTTAGTTTTTTTTTTTTCTCTCCCCCTCCCCTTCCTCAGATTCTTCATACCCACGCTTGCCAGCTTTATTAATATGATTGTGATTATGTGGCATCTGTTTTGGACAGACCCGATAGGATTGTAATTTCCACTTCAGTCCATCAGGCTGGAAAGACTTCAAAATGTGGGCCAGAAAAAATAAAGAAATGAACCCAAGACGTCTGGAAAGAAGAGCATTGTGCTTCTGTCAGTTCAAGCTGCAGGGAACCCTGGGACATCTTGATTCGAGGAGAATGTGCTGCAGAAGCGGTGCTCCCCGGGCTGGTGGGGCCCCTTCCAGCTGGCGACAGCAATGGGACTCTTTTTGTTCTCCTTCTACACTGAGTGATTTGGCTTGCAGTTCTGATTTTAGGATTCAAAGAGAGGAACTCCCAATTTTAGTTCTTACCACTTATTTGGGACTGGAGGCAATGGTCCATCTCCCTGAGTTCCTTATTTGGGCAGAAGAAGCAGGAGGCAGAGGGTCCCATAAAGTTCAGCAAAGAGAGTCAGCAGCTCTGGCTCCCACTCTGGGGACATCTGTGCTGGGGAGACAGGAGCAAGCACTGAGAAAAATAGCTCTTTCCTTTTCTCTTGCGAGATGGGCTTTCTCTGGTCGCTGTTTTCTCTCTGCCACCTCTGTGAGTGTTGGTTTTTACCTCTGAGGCACCTCGATTTTAATTGCAAACTGTTTTCTCTTGGGGGAAACACTGAGGTGGCCAGCGGCCTAGTGTAGCCCATGGAGCAGGGATATGGGCCTCTGGCCCTGGCTCTGCAGCTGGTGACCAAGACGATCCTGTCTCTCTAAACAGTGGTTTCTTCATCTGTGGATGAGTCATTATAATGGTACCTGCCTCAAAGACATGTGGAGACGAGGCAATAGGTGGATGTAAGCAATGCATGGACTGCCATCCTGGGTTGCGCTGATCTATACGTGATCAACAAATGTCGGCTGCTTTGGGGGTGCACAGAGCCCACCATGTGACCCCTCCACCCAGGAGCCAGGTGGAAATGCTTTTGGCTTTCTCAGCATGACTTTCAGCTCTTAGACTGTTATATTAAAAAGTACATAAATATACAGACTTTGTTGATTGGATGTTTATTTTAGATTTTGTAGAGAGACAAAGAAACAAATCAAAATACCCTTTAATTGCCCACTTAGAAATAACCATTATTTGAATGTTGACATAATTCCTTTCAGTCTTTTTTCTATGGTTTTGTTTGGAATTATTAAATTGGGACACTATTATACAAGCATTTTACCATATATTATTTTTAAACATTTTCCCACTTCATTAAGTATAAATTTTTAAATGCCTTAAAATGTTATTTTAAAGGGCTTCATAACATTCCACTATATGGTTATTCTTATCGGAGTTACGGTTTCTGCTTTTGTTTTTTTTTAACATCATGATGAATATCTTTGCATTTGTATTTCCTTAGGATAGAATTATTGGATTAAGAAGAGTCTTTTCAAGAATTCCTAATAGGTGTTGGTTATTCTTTGAAATTATGAGGGGTAAGAGTGGAGGGAGAGATTTTTACCCTGCATGAAGCAGGGAATCCTGGCCAAACAGACTGGGATTTGAAGTGGCTTCTTGCAGAATCGGTGAGCCAGAGCCTCTGCTTTCCTTATAAACAAACAAACAAATAACTAAAATAAACACACACTATATATGCACTATCTATACCTATATATACTATATAGACATATATGTATATAGCGTGTGTATATGTTTATGTATACATGTTATTGAACAAGGAGAGAGAGAGGCAGAAAACTCTGCTTCTCGCCACCCAACTCAGCTCGGATTGCTTTTGAGCTCCAGAGGGGAGGGAGTGCGGCTGGAAGATGGAGGAACTGGCTTTAGGGCAGATGTAGTAATCGTGGGCATTAGGAACACTGCCTGGGAGAGTGGGGCAGCAGGGCGGAGGAGACAGCCTTTCTCCCCACTTCTGCACGGAACCTGGTTCCACGTTGGTCCCTTGAGGACTGACGGCTTAGGCAGCTACAGCAGGCAGCACCCAGCCTAGACCTGACTTTTCTAGGTTAGTGCTGGCAACAGTGAAAACTGTGAAGCTTCCCCCAGAGGCTTTGCCAGTGGAGTTTCCAGAAAGAAGGGCGCCTGAGCCGAAGGAAGTATGCAGAGCAGATGCCCGCGGTGATGCTCCTGGCAGACAGGTTTGCGAATGCTTGCGAGATGCCTCTTGGGTTAGAGAGGGTCCCAGAAACAAAATCTGTTAGGGTGGCTGCGGGGACTGGACTCCCTGTTTGAGCATCAGGAGCTTCTTTTTTTTTTTTTTTTTTTTTGGCCAGTTGGAGCTGGGTTTAACTGCTCCCGGGGCTTTATTTCTGCCCACAGCCTGGCCAAGCCCAGGGTTGCTGGCTTTCATATGTGGAGTGCTTCACTCAATGAGATGGAAAAAAAAAAAAAAAAAAAAAAACAGAGCAGAAACTGATAAAAGAGGGGAAATTGTGATAAAGGGAAAAAATGAGGCCGTGCAAATCTCAAGTTTTAAGAAACTGGAGCCTGGAGCTGAGGAAGGCACTCAGAGTTGCTGAGCATGCGGGCAGGAAGGAACAGAGGAGGTCCTCTCCCATTTCAATGTCCTCGTTCTGCACAGGAGGCACTGCGGCCCCTGGGGAGTTGTCGCTTCTTCCCGGTCACTTGGTGAGTCATCTGAGCCAAAGCAGAGGTCTGCAGGAGCCTCACTCAGAGCCTCTCCCGTGACCTCCTGCTGCCTCTCTGGTCAGGGCCTTGAAGCATGGGGGTGCTATTGATGAGGTCGCTGGTGCTCACCAGTTGTTCCCTGTCGTGGTCCATTTGGGCTCCTATAGACCAGGTAGCTTCAGCAACAGAAGCTTATTTCTCACAGTTCTGGAGGATGGAAGTCCGAGATTAAGTGCCAGCATGGTCTGGTTCTGGTGAGAGCACCCTTCTGGGTTGCAGACTGTCCACTTCTCATTGTGTCCCCCTAGGGCAGAATGAGAGAGAGAAGAGGCAAGCTCTCTCTCCAGTCTTCTTGTAAGGGCACTAATCCCATTTGTGGGGGTTCATCCTCATGACCTTCTTTAATTCTAATCACCTCCCAAAGGCCCCACCTCCAAATACCATCACTTTGGGGGATCGGGTTTCAACATCTGAATTCACGGGGTGCGCAATCATTCAGTACATAGCATTCCCCCTAGAAAGCACACAGGAACAGGCTCCAGCGTTAGGTCAGTGTTCTCCTGGCTGGTTTTAGAATCCCCTGGGAACTTCCAGAGTCCTGATGCCCAGGCTGCACCTCAGACTGTTGAGATCGGCATCTCTGAGGGTGAGACCCTGGTATCAGTATCGGGTCTTCAGCTTCCCTGGGGATGGCAGCGTCCGGGCCCCGGTGCGAGAGGAGTGGCATGTCACTGTGTCACCACAGGTCCTGGATCCTGCTGTTCACCTGGCATCAGGGGCTATGTCACTTGCCCCACTGGCCTGTTTGTTGCACTGTGATCACAGGATGCAAAGTCGGGGGCTGGACCGGCTGATTTCTGAAGTCCCTCCCAGTTTGAGAACCCAAGAGTCCAAGTAAAAAGAAATAGACATTGTGTTAGAATAGCCACCATTAAGCACACCTTTCCATATCTTGTGGTATTTCTTTGCTCTCTACTTCCTACCACAAACATTCCCACGAGCTCTTCATCATTTCGCAAAGAAAAAGAAATGGAAACGCATTGGGTTGCTTTGGAATCACTGGCGAGCCTCACGGTGACCTGGTGTTTGCGGTGACGGCTGAGACGGGGACTGACCCAGGCGTGCCCCCCGCATCCTGTCACACTCCCCACAACCTCCCAAGACCTGTTGTGGGAACAGCAGCGTCATGCTTATGAGGTCACGCCCCGGAGCTTTGGTCTTGGAGCAGTTACGGCCGAAAGACACAGTCCGTGCAATCAGAAGTAATTTGGAAGCAAATCAAGTGCTGTGCTTGCACTTCTCAGATGCCCCGTGTGGGAGGGAAGAGGGGCCCCGACGCAGCCCCACTCTCCCTTCTTCCCTGCATGCTGCCCCACCCCGACCCCAGCCCCAGGCTGCAAGGCCTTCCAAACACTCCCCCGAGGCCCTCCAGCCTCTGCTTCACCCACTTCTGCTGCTTCTTTACCCATTTTGACCCAAATCTCTATCCGGAGGCCCAAGAGTGTCCTCCCAGAAGGCAGGCTGGCCTCAGAGGGCAGAAGGAGGCAAACAGTAAAGCTCAGAGTCATCATCCTGAGCAGCAGAAAGGCAGGGAACGCTCAGGCGCTGACGCTTGTTACCCGCTGTTCGCACAGAAGTAGTGGGCGAGGCTGCCAGGGCTGGAACGGGTCTGGCTGGGGGTCAGGGGCACCTGCTGCTCAGGGCGTCGAGGATGGAGCGAGGGAGCGCGGGCCTTGGCTGCCTGGAAGCGGAGAGCTGGCTTGGGTGAGCTCTTGAGTATCTTCCCTACTGGGAAGTCTTCATCCTCTTGCTTTTCACACACAGAAAGGCTATTTGGCAGCCGCTCGCTCACCTTGGGCTCTCTAAGTGGAGTATTGCTGTCTTCAAACACAGCTGGCTGTAAAACCCGAGCTCCGTTAGGCTCACTGACTCCAGGACTTTGTGAAGATGTTAGAAACAGAGGCCGAGTGCACTTGGTTTAATGTTTCCTTGGAGTTCTCCTGAATGCAGGGCATAGAGCTCTCTTCTTTTTGGTGGTGGTGGGGGGGTTGTTTATTGCCCACATTTTCTTTTTCTTTCACTGTGGCACTGGAGGTCAAGGCCGCGGGGCTCCAGAGAAAGCTCTATTGACGTGACATAATTTTAGGGACAGAACATTCCATTCTCCTCCTGTGAATGTGGAGGATATCCTGCAGCGTGACGTGGGGCCAGAAGACGGCTTGGAGCCCTCTTTGCAGTAACGCAGCCTAGAGGGACCTGTGTGGAGAATCAAAGTTCCCTTTATGTAAAGGGAAGGAACTACTGAACTGTGGACGGGAGAGTACATGTTAAAACATATCCCATTCTGACATGGAAAAGGGGGAACTGAGCCATCGCTGCCGATTTCATCCATTCTGTGTTTGGACCAGTTTCATGTTGCCCAGGACTTTTTTTCTCCTTGCTCCTCTGACAGCAGCCTCGGCACCAGGGTAGGAATCCCAGTGCTTACAAAGCCACTCAGGAGGCCCAAAGCAAGTGACCACAGGGACTTAGGGGAGCAGGAGAAATGTATCCTACAAAAACCTGTTCTCTACTTATTAAGTCTTTTAGGGAAATGGGGTAAAAGATGGGTTTTGGAGCCAGAATTATTTGGGCTTACATTCTGCATTAACTTTGTGAGTTCAAGCCTCTTAAGTTTTTGCACTGGTACAAAATGCATACGAATAACTGTTCCTACTTTAAGCAGCCATTTGAGGATTAAATGAGATAACACTTATAGCAGGTCTGGCATGGTGCCCGGCTTACAGGAGATGCATAATAAATGTCACGTTTCTCTCCTTCCTCAGATGCACATAGGCACACACCTGGAATAATACTTCAAGGGAGTTTTTTCAAAGGATCGATTACTTTTGTTCTAAATCACCAGTTCCTAGCAGGCAGGAATAATGAGCACACAGAGTTGAGTTCTTTCCAAAATATGGGTGAATGTGTACCCTCGAAGTAAATAACTTGGTGTTAGGTGTCTTCGCTGTGGAGAGCCAAGGATGTGGAAAGCTTGCTCCTGCCCTCCCTGAGTGTACAATGAAGCTCGAGGACAAGGTACGTACACTGTCAACGTTCCAAGACGAGGAATAAAAAAATGTGCCCTGTCCCCGATGAGTCTGGTTATCAAGGCTCGCAAACACTCCATCGGTCACCCCCAGGCAGCTAGTTCCCATGCCCCTCTTGCATGGGGCCAAGTGCAGCCTCTCTTGCCCTGCGTGACTCAGCTGCTTCTGGGAACACCATCCCCGGTAGCCCTCCCCCAGACAACCCACACCACCATTGCTGCAGTCTCTAACCTGGCTCCCCATCTGCCCTGATCTGGAACAGCCGACCTTTGAGGAAGCTGGGGCTGAGGAATCCACCCCGCCTGGGCTCCAGCTGTTCCACTGAGAGCTGCCATTTCTCCCCTGCCCCAAGTAGAAGGTTCAACATGGAGCACCTATTTCACCCATCCTTAGACGGTGGTGTTGGTGATTACGAGCTTTGACTCTGGAGTCAGAATGCATGGGTTCAAATTCAACTTCCACCACCTCCTAACTATGACTCTGTCCTAATGAACATTTAAGCCTCAATTTCCATATGTGGAAAAGTGGGGCTAATAAACTAGTACCCACCTCATTTTGAGGACTAAATGAGATGACTAAAATTGAGCATAGCACACAGCAGTCTACCAGGAAGTGTTTGCTATTATTATCTAATGATGACAGTTTGGGGATGTGAAATGTGTGCTGCATTTACCTTCCTTTGTCATATTTCCCCCAAAGGCTGGGCCAGTGGTCCTCTCTCACCTGTTTTTCCTCCCCGACTCTCTCTCTGTGTCCCGGGATGGGACACACAATCTTCAATTCAGCCCTGCAACTGGGAAAGCTGCTTTCTTCCTTCTGGGATCATTTCCTTTCAAACCAAGGTTTTGCCGTAGTTTTTCAAATCCCTGTGTTAGTTTGAGACTCAATCCTGGCATCTAGCAAAATACTTAAAGTACTCAGCATCAGTTCTTCCAAATAGCCCGGGGTCTGGGGTCTTTCACACAGCTAGGGAGCCAGAAATCTGCCTGACACCTTTGAAGTCCAAGCACACCTGAGATCCTTATTAAAACTAACAATGGAAGCCATTTTCACAAGAATGATGCCAATGATAAATGCTCTGTGGCATAGAGAAAGGGCTTTCGACTCTGTGGAAGGTGGGCCCAATGTGACAATCTAGGCTTTGAACTTCATCGGCCATGGCCTCAGAAGGGTCATTCTTGGCTGTAATTTTCCAACCATAAAATGGAGATGCCTGGGAATGGCTCATACTGACCAGAGAAATCTTCAAACTTGAGCTGCCGGGCAGATTTTTGGACTGAACTCCAGATGGGGAACAACAGGGGCTGGGGGTGGGAAGAATTCGGTGATGTCACAGGGCCTGTAGGAATGTCAATCAGAGAAAGGGCACAGAGCCCTGGGGAAGGAGGACAAAGTGGAGCAGATGAAATGGAGAGCAGAGGAGCAACAGGAGAGAGGCGAAGGCGACAGAAACCTGAGAAACTAAGGTGGCTTTTTAAGGTAGTGAAGGAGGCTGCACACAGACTGAGAAGAAACTGTGCTCTGGTCTCTAAGATCACACAACTGCAACCAACCGCAAAGCACAACAAGCATCTTGAAAGCATCTTGTCTCGAGGGCGTGATGCTCAGAAGTAGAATTTAACGCTAAACAAGAGCACAGAGGTAAAACATTGTGGGACTTGGAAATAACATCACAGGCATCCAGTTTAGACCCTTGCCCTCTGGACATTCAGACTTTAATCTGATGAAAATGAAAGTTTCCTTGATTCTCCACTGTGATCTCATCCTTGACCCACAGTGGCACTTTTTGGAATGACTTCCATAGGTTTTCTTCTGCCATGTTGTAAGACAAGACTGATTTGCTTAAGGAAAGTGATTAAAACAATGTATCATTGATCTAGGAAAATCTTTTAAGGTCTATGACATTTTGTGGCTCAGCAAAGGTCAATTTTCGTTCCAACGTCCCCAAAGCAAAACTCTTCTCTCTAAAGGTTTGCTTGATTTATTTAAATAGCAATATCATTCCTTCTTGTACCCTGTAAGCCATCTTGGTTTTAAATTTAGTTCTTGAAGGTCTCCAAACTCCCCAGACTCATAAGAAAGAGCACCAGTCTCTCTTCTATAATTCCTTTTCATGGCCTAAATCCTTCAGGTGCTCCCACAGTCCTGTTAAGAAGTAAGGTGGCATTGCCCCAAGGAGTGACTGGGCACTTGCTTGGAGCCCTGTAGAGTAATCTGTACCTTTTGTAGTTTTCCAGGTAAGACAGAAGATAAGAGGCTACCTTGAAACTCAGCCTAGTATCTGGCCTCTGGAATGATGTTAAAGCTAATGTATAAATATTGAATACAAACAACGAAGAAATTGTTATATCACTTGCTTAAGTGACAGCAGATTAGTAAATCAAGGATGTACTAAATGCTAAGTGATGGATCTGATATTCAGAGTTTGACTTCCTTCAGGGTTCCTGGGCCTTTGCCTGTCCAGCCCTCCATGGTCCCTCTACACACTCCTTCATTCTTCTCTGCCCGCAGCCGGAGCATCTCGAGAGCAGGGGACTCCTCTCAGACTTTTATACTGCACCAGTTGAGTGAGAAACCGAAGCTCCAACCCCTACCATGATAACCTCCTTGTGATCTTGATTTACTTAACCCGTAATCAGCGTTCCCCCAATACTACCTATTGTCCATGTGATTTAGGATATGTCCTCGAACCCCCAGGGACTCAGTGTTTGTCTGTTTGTTTCTGCGAGTTGAGGTGATTGGGAGGATTTGACGATATCATGTATGAAAGGGCTTCAGAAGTTGTTAAATGCTAAATCAAGTTAAGACCTGCCCCTAAACAGAATGGAGTCTGAGGCAAGAGAACTGCTAGAGGCCCATACCCCATATGTCTAAACGTTTAAAAGTCATAAAAACTGTAAGTAAAATGTTCCATCTATCTGCTTTCATAAAGACTAGAGAGACCTAGTTTAAATTGAGAATTTTTGGATTCCCTGGACTTCCTGGACCCCTTCCCACACCTCTCCCCTTTTCTTTCTGCCCTGCCTCTGTCCTACTGCAAAGGACTTTGTGTGAGCATCTTAGTTCACTGGTTCAAGTTCTCGACCTCCCCTCCAAGAAGCTGCTTCTTGGCTAACTTCATGGCTGAGAGGTGTGCCAGGGCTCAGAAGAGGGAATTAAGAGTGTTTCTGTTTATGATGCTTGTGATGAGCCATGGGGCCTTTTCTTTTCTTTTTTTCCCTCCGTTCGCCACATCCCTCCCCGCTCCCCTCCTACCCTTCCCTTCCCTTTCCTTTGAATATGATCTAAATTTGTCAAAATGCAAGGGCCATTGCTCTGAGTTCCAAGAAGTCAGTTTATTTAGATCATTATCCTTATAACGTTTTCCTAGCATTTTCCTAACAGATGACCATATGCCAAGAATATTTAATGGCTGAAGATTGAATTTTGTCTTTGTGATTTTATTTTTTTGTACTTGTGGAATTCCCCAAACAAGTTTATATCCTCTGACCCTTTCCCTCTTTTCCCAGTTTTTGTGTCTATTTTAAACTAGCTGCAGTTGAGTAATACAACTGAGACCTGCTATAGTCTCAATGCAAAATACTCTCCACCGATGTGTAATAGTACTATTGCTATCAGTTATTATATTGAGTCAATAAAGTGCTCTGAGAATACACACAAGGTTTGGAGCATGAAATTTTAACTTTACCTGGAGACTGCTTATTCCCTTATCAGATATTTAAGTGGCTTCCTATCCACAGTGTGATGGTTTAAGATCCAAAAGGTACAGAAAGACATGAACATAAGAAAGTATTGATCTGATGCAACTGAACCTTTGATTACTACAGAGGAAATTACCACCACAGTTAGCAAGGATTGGGAGACTGGTTTTAAACTAGAGGTCACAACTTAGAAAATGAAAGATCATTTGGAATTGCTACTTTTAGATGTTTTGCCTTAGTGATATCAATCCCTTGCCTACTTACATGGTATTTGGATGCTTAACATAAAAATAAGTCTTAACTTGGAATAGCACAGGCCATGGCATGACTCACCAGGTCTCCCATGGAAGTTTTCTGGCAAATCCATGACCACGATTCTGAGGGGGGTGAGCATGGAGCATTGTGGGTCTAAGGAGGAGCCTCAGGGGATAAGCTCATCCAGGACTAGAGGAAATCCTGTGTGAGAGACACTGGATATCCAGCTGTTGACTTTTTTTTTTTTTTCTGCGGTACACGGGCCTGTCACTGCTGTGGCCTCTCCCGCTGCAGAGCACAGGCTCCAGACGCACAGGCTCAGTGGCCATGGCTCACCGGCCCAGCCGCTCCGCCGCTCCGCAACACGTGGGATCCTCCCAGACTGGGGCATGAACCCACATCCCCTGCATCAGCAGGTGGACTCTCAACCACTGCGCCACCAGAGAAGCCCCAATCCCATAAGTTTTGATATGTTATGTTTTCATTTTCATTTGTCTCAAGATATTTTTTGGTTTCTTTTCTGATTTCTTCTTTGACCCATTGACTTTCAGAGCTAGGTGATTTGGCAGTCTGTTCTTTGGGTGGCAGCCTTAAAAGCTGGGGTGATAGATGTGTGGTCCAAACCCTTCACTACTTGGGGAAAAGCTGGGAGTTAGGGATTCACTCCTGATTGCATGGCACTGTCCCAATTGCATCGGCAGGCGGACTCTCAACCGCTGCGCCACCAGGGAAGCCCCTAAGTAAAGGTTTTAATAGAAAGCAAATTTCCATTTACTCTCCCCATTATTTCCTAAAATATAAAAGAGCAATCGCATACTTTAAAAGGAGCAAAATTACAGGTTTAAAAAAAAAAAAAAAAAGACAATCTTCTTCAAGAAAGGACCGAAGGGACCTCACCATATTTTCACTATAGGTCAGTGAAAATTTCATCAGGGATGAGCCGGGTGCCAGAATCGGATTTGGAGGACCTCTACGTGAGTTTAACCTCAAAAACAAATGAGCTTTTCTTCCGTGGAGTAACTCTTCCAAAGAAAACAGGGGAGGACAACAGCTGGGGATGCCAGGCCATGGTGGCTGATTTCCCTTGCCTGCTGAGTTGTTTGCTGGTCCCGCCACCCCTCCTGTAGGAGACACCAAAGGGGCCAGTCTGTGTACATGGCCCGGGAGGGCTTGCTCATACCAGCGAGCTCCGGCCCCTTCTTGCTCTCTGGAACCGTTGGTTTCTAAGTGCGGGGCTGTCTGTCTCCTAAGTCGTGGTTGGTGTGCCTGGGAGTGTGGCAGAGGAGCTCAGGAGGTGGCAAACAGATAAACCTTCTTCCTTACACATAAATACTATATATCCAATATAATACATATATAATATTCAGGATATAACTCCTTCAATATATAATAACTATATCTTAGTTTGCAGAAAAAAACCAAGAGGTACTTAATACCTAATGCAAGACACATGGGTTGACTGGAAGAAAAATATTTGAAACTGTATCTGCGTGTATTGACGTTAAAAAAAAAAATCACCGAAGTAAAGTGAGTTCTCTTGTAATTTCCTCAGCCTTTTTGAATCCCACTGTCATCTTTCAGACAGTCTCAGTAATACCTGCCTCACTGGAATGCCATGAAGATTAGATGATGTAGGCCTTAGAAAGTGCCTGGCACATACAGGATGTGAGTAAATGAGGCTTGACTCCCCCTTTTTCACTTTCTTCTCCTCTACCCCCAGGATTCCCTTCTCTAGGTCCTAATCTGGAGTCTCAACCTGACAGAGTTTAAAAATGTTGTTAATCAGAGCCTAAGGTGTTACCTGTCAACAATTGTATTTGCATTCAAATCGTGGAAGTTCTGAAAACTCTCGCACCTTCTCTACGCAACCGAATGGATCTCTTAAGTGATGGAATTTCAGTCCCATAGATGCAATTGTCGAGGAGGGAGATATTTCTATAGACAGAAAAAGAAGACCATGCAGATTATTTGTTAGGTCTGAATGGGGTGCAGAAGAACCCGTGTTTGCCGTATTCCCATGAAGAGTTGTCACTTCCTCTGGGCCAAGGTGTTTACTTTCTGACATACGAGGCTGAGATAAAAATCTATCAGGATCTGCAAAGAAATGTTTGTTGGCAAAAAAGGAAACCAGCTATAGCTACTCATCTAGAAATAATCTAAGGGAAGTGAAAGCTCCTGGTTTAGTTTTGAAATTGGGTTTTGTTTTCCAGTGGACTGGAATGCACAAAGAATCCTGGCTTGTAAGAATCTCCCACGGGCCTCCCTGAGACCCTTTGTGAAAATGTAAGTTATACTTATTCTCACTCAGAGTGAGAGCGTTGTGTATTGTCTGGAAACAATTAGAGGTATTTTTCCATCTTGATCTGACACCCTCAGACACACAGGCAGTTGGGGGTTGGAGGGTGCGGTAGTTCGAAGTCCAAGTTCTACTGTTAACTATTTAAACAGTTAAAGTATTAAAACTAATTAAGAAGATTATGCTTGGAGCCCCAAAGGGTAGGTGCTGATGGAACAGAGAGGCTCAGAAAGGTTTAAAAGTCACCAGGAAGAAAATCCTTGGAGCTCTGGAAAATATTTTGTCACTGCTAATGATTTTCCAAGACTCTTCAGGAAAATAGTGTGACCATAAAAGGCCATTCAGGGGAATGCCTGAACTGACATCTGAGGCTGTCTGGGGACCTGGGTGACTGCAGGTGAGCCTGGCATCACCTGGTTTAAGGCGTGACACCAGTGCAGCACCCCCTGACCAGGCCGGACAGAGGGATTCCAGAGCAAGAGGCTGCAGAGTGATGTCTTTTGGTCAAGACGTGCCCGTCTCCTGGAGCCTGCATTTGGATTATTAGAAAGAGAAATTATGCTGGTTTACCTATCGTTTTGTTTTGGAAGAAGGCGGGAGTAGAAAGAATTCAGGGACGGGGAAGCCTGAGAAGGAGCTCCGGGGGGAAGGGGGCCAGAGGGGGACAAGAGATACTCAGAACCTAAGGCTGACTCATCTGGCCAGTTTTGTGAAAAACCTTTTAAACTTTATTTTAAAACTGAAGTTGGAGGCAAATGTTCCCACCTTTGTTTGTCAGCAAAGTCCAAATTGCCAAGTGCTGCGGAGGACAATTGTGTCAACAGCACAAGGCTTTGCATCTGCCAAATGGTAATCAGCAAAGAGGCCTCACATTTGTGTAGAGACCTAACACTCTGCAGCGTGTTTTCACAGCTATGGTTTAGTGGATCCTTATGGCAAACTCGGAGGGAAGCGGGAAGGTGTTGCCATTTCAAAGGTGGGAACACGGGGGCTCGGAGAGTGGGAGGACTCTACAGTATCGCAGAGTTAGTGAGCAGTGGGGTGAGGATTCACACCTGGTCCTCCCACTGCACTCGGCCCCTGTCCTCACACCAGGTGTGCCTGCAGGCCTGCCTCGGCCGAGAGCTTGGGCTGCACAGTGAGCTCGGGGACGTGGGGTGGGGGGAGGCGGGACTGTATCTCGTTAGGCCACAGCTGTCCATTTCTTTTCCTGCCTTCCTTCCCCTTCCCCCTTCCTCCTCTGCACGTGTCTGCAGCCTCCAGATGGAAAAGAGCAAGAAGGGCATGGCTTCAGCCCTGGAGCAGAAGCAGAATACAAAAGCTATGGTGTGAGATGCCTGGGGTCCTAAGGCTCGTCCTGGGTAAGGCAGCACGTTTCATCTGGGCTTCAGAATCAACTTTCTAAAGCACAAAGCCAGAAAATCTCTGCGGATCCACCTCTGCAATAAATTGGGAAGGCAGCTCATTTTTCTCCGCTGAGCATCACTTAAGACCTTAAGAATCCTTGAGAATATACCCTCTTCTTTAAAAATAGCAGCTTTTTGTTCAAGGATAGAATGAATATTTTTCTTATGCAATACGAAGCAAAGTAGCAATAAAGACTCAAAATATTAATGACATTGATTCTATGCTGAAGAAAGCTGGTCAGTCTTTTCTGAGAAGATGGACATGTTTAGTCACAGAATCTCTTAACTTTGATCAGAGATGAACCTTAGAGTTGATATTATTCGTGCCTATGATTTTGAGGTCAGGTTGATAATAGACCTGGGCTTTTGCCAACCACGATGCTGGAGCTGGCAGTGCTGCCCATGCCAGCCCCTGTGGAAAGCTGGGCAATGGGAAGCAGTGCAGGCTTCCAAGAAGAGAAATGCAGGAGTGCCCAAGATCAGGTACTGAAGCTCAGGCGATTAGCAGGACTTCTGCCTGCCTCTTGATTCTGCATCTCTTTATGTTCATTTTATGTAAAACTTGAATTAATGTCTAACACATTTTCTCATTTCCTTGAAAAATTTGGAGGAGGTAAGAGATTGGCCCACAGAAAAGAAGTGAGAATTCAGAGACAGACAACAAAAGCAGCGTTAAGACCCACAAGACACAGGCATGAGAACCACGGATATTCATCATTCCAGGGCCATTTGTCTAGTGGCAAATACTACCACCCACCTCAACAGGCTTTGAAGTCAGCACCACCCTACCCCCCTGTATAATATTTGAACTTCCAAAGGAGGAGCCAGTCAAAGCAGATCTGGCACCTACTACCTGAGAAAATAGGAAATGCTTAGTTTTACCGAAAAATTATTTTAATCTAAATGACAATAAATCTGTCAGACTCTATTCTTTTTTTATTGTGAAAAATACATAAAATTTACCATCCAAACAATTTTTCTTTCTTTCTTTTTTAATAAACTGCTGTACTTTTAATGTCTCTTTTACATTACAATCATCGTTTTGAATCCCTTTAAATATACATATATTTAGGGGGAGTTCCCTGGTGGCCTAGCGGTTAGGATTCTGGGCTTTCACTGCCATGGCCCAGGCTCAATCCCTGGTCAGGGAACTGAGATCCTACAAGCCGTGTGGTGTGGCAAAATATAATTATGTTATCTATGACTTTTGTTTCTGGATTGAAGGATGGTTGTTATAAGAATAATTGTTTTCATGAGGGCTAGTTGAGTCTAAGATGTTTGAGGTGGTCCCTTTTCCTCACAGGTGACATGGAACACTTCGTTAACGTGGGTCTCCAGTGCTTTGGCCAAAAGCTTTACAAGTTGAAGGAAAAGCCCTCAATCAAAGAGCAAAGAGGAGTTGATGAAGAACTCATATGTAAAGAAGTTGATGGAGGACACCAGTAAGCTGGTCAACGGTACACTTGATGAAATGGGACGTCTTTTGAATATCCTTTGATCAAAGTGATTCCTGGTGTAGAGCTCTCAAACCCATGGAATACTCTGAATTCTGTATGATCAATAGGACTTGGGGTGGAGGAGCTTAGGTAGTTTCACATGAAGAATTTGTATCATCTATGTACAAAAAGTATGTTAAAAACAAAACAAGGGGCTTCCTTGGTGGCACAGTGGTTAAGAATCCGCCTGCCAGTGCAGGGGACACGGGTTCAAGCCCTGGTCCAGGAAGATCCCACATGCCGCGGAGCAACTTAGCCCGTGCGCCACAACTACTGAAGCCCGCGTGTCTAGAGCCCATGCTCCACAACAAGAGAAGCCACTGCACTGAGAAGCCTACACACCGCAATGAAGAGCAGCCCCCACTCGCCACAACTAGAGAAAGCCCACGCACAGCAACGAAGACCCAACGCAGCCAAAAATAAATAAATAAATTTTAAAAAAAGATTTAATGTTTAAAAAAACAAAACAAAACAAAACCAGTGACTGGTTTGGGGGTGGACATGTGACGTAATTTGGCCAGTGAGATATGTGGGTACGTCTGCTGGGGGGCTTTAGGGAAAGGTTTCTCTACTCCTATAAAGAGACCCAAGGAAGAGATGGCCTCTTTTCTACGTTGGGGCACTGTCTTCTTTTATCATATGCCTGGCTCTCACAGCCATGAGCAACCGAACAATTTTTAAGTATACAGTTCAGTAGTGTTAGGTATATTCACATTACCGTGCAACAGATTGTCAGAACTTTTTCATCTTGCACAACTGAAACTCTCATGCCCCTTAAACAACTCCTCATTTTCCCCTCCCCCAGCCCCAGGTAACCACCACTGTACTTTCTGTCTCTATGATTTGGCTACTCTTGGTACCTCACTTAAATGGAATCATACTGTATTTGTCTTTTGCGACTAGCATTTCACTTAGCAGAATGTCCTCAAGGGAGGTTCATCCACGTTGTAGCATGTGACAGGATATCCTTCCTTTTTAAGGCTGAAAAATATTCCATTGTGTGTATAAACCATATTTTGTTTATCCATTTATCTGCCGATGGACACCTGGGTTGCTTCCACCTCTTGGCTATTGTGAATAGCACTGCTATGAACGTGGGTGTGCAAGTATCTCTTTGAGACCCTGCTTTCATTGTTTTTTAAAGAGGTAATTCCTCTGCTAGTCAGAAAACATGACTATCAAAATTAACTTTCAAATGGCCCCCTTTTTATTTAAATTATTTACAGAAAGCTGAGTTTTCTTTACAATGAATGCTTTTGTGCAGGAGCCTAAGAGTTGAGCTGGGGATATTCCAGGACTGCCAATCTTCATCTCCGTCTCTGGACAGGGATCCCATTCTCAGCCATAGCTGGCTTATTTTTATTTGCCCCAAAGTTTTGAGCATGAGTATTTCATTCTTTCCTTTCCACGTGCCTCTGCTTCCACCCTATGACCTTCCTTTCCCTAAACAGAGAAAAGTCCTGACCTGTCCAGGGCCCAGCCCTGTCCTTACCTGGAGGGGACCAACCCCCCCTCCCCCGGCCTCACCTCATTGGTTATCATTATTATGTCATCCAGATCAATCACTGGGCGCTCGAACTGTTGTAACTGTCGCTTTGATCATTCGTTACACTTTGTTACTCTTCATCAGATCCAGGCCCCACTAATCGGAAACAGCGGCCTTCCGAAAGCCAGGCAACCGGGGGACTAGGGGCAATTACCACATTGTTTGGTTTTTAAATTAGTCCCTTCTTGGTGCTCTGATCACCGCCAGGAGGCTGGTGATTCAGAAGCCCAGGGGGTGCCCGCTGCTCGTGCCGCCCGCAGCCGGCTTGGATGCCCGTACACCCTGCCTGTGGTCCCCAGTTGAGGGCGACCCCAGTGAGCTGAAAAACACAGTCCATGACCTAGAGGCACAGCCTCCTCGCGCAAGGGAGTCCTTGCTGGGCACTCCTACCCCCTGGATTACGCAGGAGACGATCCCCGCTGCAGTGCTCTTCTTCTGTAAGGAGCTGTGGGACCTTATCACTGGGCCCCGGGCCCACAGCAGCAGAGTCCAGGGCTCAGCGGAAGCCCATTCTCTTCTGGCCTCCACCCAGGAGGCTGCCAGACCTGAGGATGAGGTGGGCGCAGGAGGATGTCTCTGGGGTTTCCATATAACTGAGTGGGAGCTCCAGCCTCCAGCTCAAATGCCTGGGGCCTAAAGAAAGGTGTGAGGGGGAGCATGTGGCGGGAAATTAAAGGTCAACCTACGCATCTTCCAGTACATCATTTTCTTTAAGGTCAGTGTTTCCTCAAACTTCAGGCATTTATGTACTACTTTCATGATGTTTTTGCCATGCACAATCCTCTTTCTTATTTTGAAAGAATTATTTAAAAGGAACTATTTTATACTTTGAATGGAAAGCAAGTATTTCTCGTCTTCCTTTCAGCAATGACCTTCGAAAATGTCATTTTCATAAGCACCCAGCCCCACCGGTTAGCCCACAGATGAATACCCCTCTTACCCGTGCTGGTCCAGGTATAGCTTCTGTCATGATGGGTGGGACAGCTTGGTGGCCTCTAAATAGTATGAATTGGATTTGGCGGATTACTATTGTTAATGAGCAATTGTAGTGTATTCCTGTTAAGGATTTCTTGTAGGTAGGTGTAATAGCGCCTTGTCTTAGAGGAGTGACTGATGGTTCACTGACAGGCTGTGTGGCATAATAGGAGGGCTGTGGAGGCAGGGCGCTGCCTTAGCTCCCCCTGGCTCGTATCAGGCGGTGTCTTATCTTCTCACGCCTGATGGGTACCCACCGGAGCTGATGTCCATCCTGCTCATCCGCTCTCTACAGACTCCACCCCCTCTCTCCTGGGACATGCATCAGCTCTCATACTTTTATTGTCCAGAAGAGTAGCATTCTTCTGTAACAAAGCTTTTACTCCCAAGGTATCCACTTGAGGACCTGCAAACTGTGTCCCAGCACATCTCAAATTTGCTGTCTTAGATTTCACGTGGTACAAATGTGGCCAAAATTGGAGCATTCTTAAGTTAACTCTGATGACCCCTGAGATGGAGGGGTGTAACAGCAAATTTCACAGGAAGCACATAAGAAGAAATGCATATAGCTCCTGCCTTCCCTCCTCCATCTCAAAAGCTGCAGTTATCAGGAGGAACATAGCTCAAGCATGCCTTTTGATTTAAGGTAAAAAGGAGATATTTTGTTTTTCAGTAAGGCGGAATATATCTTAATGTAGTAATTGAATTTAGTTCTATTTAGTCTAGTTTGATGGGGGTAGATCTAGAGTGGGGAGGGAAGAATTGACATCGTTTAATACTTAACAGATGGATAGAAAACAAAAAGTTTAGGAGATAAGAATGTCAGAAGGTTACCAGCTGCTGTGGGTATATAGTAAAATGGAATTTATTTGAAAGGTTAGTCTTATGTTTATTAATACGTCTCTCTTTCTATTATATTTTAGATTTACAAATTAATCAGAGGGAGAGGCGTCATTTTGGCTAAATCATGAGTGGATCGCTGTGCTCCAAAAAGGTATCTTTGTGTTTCATGTGAGCTGTACCTTATCATGCAAGAAGTTTCTGCTCTTGAATGGTGGAGAACTTCAAGCAGTAATTTGTTAGCATGTTAACTTTATGAAGTAGCAGTCTTTGCCTTCTGTTCTCAAATCTGGATGATCATTAAACAATTACAGGAAGGGGAGTCAACTCCTTGACATGTGCATGAATTTTCACGTCGTGAGACGTGAAATTCTACTTCTGAAGAGAGCTTATTAGGCAGGGGCCACCTTTATACTCTGGAAAGGATAAATTCGCCACTGAAAGTGGAAAGAATGATTACTCCATTGAAAGTTTCCTAATAGAAGCCTCTTGGCACCAACTCCTCTTGCATTGTGTCTTGTACTGAATGTGGAGTCGTCAAAATGACTGCAGGTGCTGAGGGGTGATGTAAGCCTGACAGGAGGAGCTTGGCCTTTGGAACCTTCACAGAATCTGAGGCAGTGACTTCCTCAGGGATGTTGGTCAACCCTTAACCCATGGATTCAGCCTCCAACTTCCTGGTGGAGATTCAGTTGCTTAACTATTTAGCAGGGGCTCTTTAAAAAGCAGTGAATTAGTTATTGCTTGAAAATCGGATTGAAGGTATACTAGGTACTATTATGGTTAACTTCAGGAAGGCTACTTTTATGCACACCGTCTGTAAAAACCATTAGATAATTCTTTGGGTCAAAAGGACAATGCATTAGGATAAATAAGTAGGAAATAAGAGAAGCCATCGAAAAGAAAGTGGAACTCTTGACAGGAACTCCACGTGTGGTAGGATGGATTGGTTCTAGGGTTACCTGGGATTGCCAAAGGAAAAGAGATTTGTGGGGAGGGCTGTAGGAGGGGGGAGGATGGGCGGGCTGTTGAGGAGAAGCTGGCTAAATAATCGAAGCTCCAGGAACTTAAATATAATACCAAACATGATATTTCCTTAAGGCATCAGCTTTTTCTGTCTTGGAAGCAAGTCGTATTCAATCAACAATTATTTGTTGCGTGTCTGCTACCCCTTTATTACTATGTTAGGATTTGTGAGAAAAACTAAAGGGTAAGAAATCAGGAGTCCCAGGCCTCAAGGAATTTATAACTCATTAGGGGAGCCAAGGGTTAGATAAAGTAGGAGACTCTAAGAAGGAAATACAATCAAGCAGTGTAATCAAGGGCAAATGCTAAGTTTTGTGGGAAAGGTCCATCAGTGAAGGCCAGGGCTCTTATTAATGGAAACTTGGGGTAATTGCCAAAGGCTGTGCAGGGAGGTAGTGTTTGACCTAGGTCTTGAAGGGTTTTATTGCTCACCAGTTTTAGATGGAAAATTCTTCCACTTCAAGCCATTTCCGTCTCAGATTAAGATTTGCTATTTCTCACTCTTTCTTTGCAGATTCTTCTACTTCTTCCCCCTTCAATGTTGGTATCTTTCAAGTTTTGTACTTGGTCAAAACTCCTTTTCTACTCAAAAAACCAAACACTATCAATATGATGGGTTGAAAACTCAAATGAGAACAGGAAATTAAAAGGCAACACAAAAATATGAGTCTGGTAGATAGGATACAATAAGGAGTTATAGAGCTTGTGGTAAATGAAGAGTTTTTGCCTGCCTAAAGGCATTCAAATTTAAGTTAAAAAAATATATACATCTCCATACTGTTTTTGCTCAATAAATTACCTCTACTAGCTGGAATTTGGTTTGCCAGTAGGTGGGCTGTGATCCATCTACTGACTTCTCCTAAACGTTGCTAAACCTGAGCTCTTCTCCTGAGTTTCAGTTTGATTGTTCTGGGTATTAATAGTCCCCTGCATGGAAGGCCCCATGCATGGAATATGTTAAACCAGGGGTTGACTCCTGTGGGCCAAACCCAACCCATACTCCTACCCCGTTCCACTGGAACACAGCCATGCTCCTTTACGTATTGTCTAGGGCTGCCCTGACCCTACAGAGGCAGAGTTGAACAGCAATGACAGACAGCACACGGCCAGCAAATCCTAAAATACTTACTATCCGACCCTTTTTAGAAAAAGTTTGCCAAACCCTGCCTTAAACCAACATGTTCCCAAGTGAACTCATCCTTTTCTCCCCCAAACCCACCATCCATTTACTCTGGAGCCCCTCTGGTTCCTTCCTCTACCTCACCTCCCTCATTGTAGATGTCCCGAGACCTGACATTGCTCATACCTCTACGCCCTTTACATTTCTCCCACCACAGCCCTGACCCAGCCGTCCCTATTCTCACCCATCTTAGATCTTGCATCTCTACATGAACATCACATTACATTTTTATAAAAATAAATCTGATCATGTCACTTCCCTACCTAGAACCCTCCAGTGATGCCCATTTCCTCCTGGATGAAACACTTCTTCCGAGTGAGGCAATGATACAATCCCCTTTCTCATTTATATCCCTTCCTACATGTTTAGCATCATCTCTTCCATTCTCTCACTTGCTCTCTTAAGTGTGTCTTGCTAATGTATTTATCATTGCTTTGAATGAATTATCCTCTCTTTCATGCCTCTGAGAGATGCACAGACTGTTCTCCTTTTATCTCTTGGTTTTATATGTAAGAAACTTAACTGTCAAAATTCAACTTCAGCATCATTTCCTTTGTAGCACTGTTCCACCCCTGATCTCTGCCCTGCAGCCCGGCCCACCAGAGTTAGGGTCCCCTTCTTCTGATTCTGTAGTGTATTCTGTATAACTTGTTAGAGTACATCTCAAATTACATTTATTTCTAATTATATATAGTTCTCTCTCTCTCTCTCTCTCTCTCTCTCTCTACTTCAGGTGTGAACTCCCTGAGGGATCCTACCTTATATATTTATATCCCTAGTAGCGATCATAATGCTTGACAAAGCTTAGGTGCTCAATGAATGTTCAGTGAATTCCTGAAGCTTATTACAAGTCACTAAGTCTTTAATAAAGAAGGACTAATCCCTTGTTGATACACAGAACATTTGCTGGAGGACCACTAAACTTGGGCATAAGTTGTAAATACAGGTCTATGACTGATTAAATGATGGCTTAACTCAGAAGCAGGGAGACTCTTCTGAAATGCAAATCACATCATGTTGTTTCCACCATTAAAACCTTCCATGGCTTCCCACTGCACTTAGAATAAAGCACAGAATCTTTTTAAATTAATTAATTAATTAATTTTTGGCTGCGTTGTATCTTCGCTGCTGCACGCAGGCTTTCTCTAGTTGCAGAGAGCAAGGGCTATGCTTCTCACTGTGGTGGCTTCTCTTGCTGTGGAGCACAGGCTCTAGGTGTGCGGGCTTCAGTAGTTGTGGCACACGGGCTTAGTTGCTCCGCGGCATGTGGGAGCTTCCCAGACCAGGGCTCCAATTCATGTCCCCTGCATTGGCAGGCGGATTCTTAACCACTGTGCCACCAGGAAAGTCCCTAAAGCTCAAAATCTTTGATTCAGCAGTCCAGCCTCTTACCACCTCCCTCTCGATTCACTACACTCTGGGAACACTGACCTTTCTCCAGTTCCTCAAAAGCACCACTCTTTTCTGCCTTGGGGTCTTTGCACCTGCTTTCCATCTTCCAGGAAGACTCCCCTACTCTTCCTCTGACCAAGTCCTATTCATCCTGCCTGTCACAGTCCTAAAGTCACATCCTCTGAGGGGCTTCTCTGACCTAGAGTTTTCTGTTCATAATGCTTGCTCTTTTCCATTAAAGCACTACTAGTCATAATAGTGTGTTTGTTTGTTGGATGGTGTGTTTAACATTTGTCACTCTTCCATGTAGATGGAAAGCTCATAGAGCAGAGGTCATATCGGGTTTATTCACTACTGGTATTGCCTGGCACAAGCTGGGTGTTGCATAAGGATTTTCCAAATACACTAATAAATGAAAAAGGGAACATTCTGGATATTTTTGAATAGAGAGGTGATTAGATCCATCAGCAGTATGTAGGATAGATTGGAGTGAGGAGTAACAGGAGTGGGGAGAAGCATTAGGAAGCCCTGCGTCTACGTGAGGCAAACGTATTTCAGAACAACTGTGATGACATAGGGATGGAAAGGAAGAAGCAAAATTATCACTCTTTTCAGATTCTATTCTACCAGGAAAACTCAGGAGACAAACCTCTAAAGATGAGTAAAAAAGTTAAATAGGTTGGCCATTTTCAAAAATATGTATACTAAAATCATAGCTTTCTTACACACCAATAACAACTAGTTTTAAAAGATATAATGGAAAATAGCAAACAAAATAGCAAACAAAATTTTTAAAATTATGAATAAACTAAATAAGAAATATATGAATGACCTTAAAAATCATAGTGAAATTATAAAGAAAACTTTATATATAAAAAAATTTGCTTTATAAAGAAAACTTCAGTAAATCTTCAAATTACCAAATTCTTTAATGAGAAACCTCAACCTTATTAAAAGTGAATTATACCTATAACTATAAATGTAAGGCAATTCTTTTCAAAGTACTCAGGGGAGTTTTACAGAATTTGAGAAAGGTGATTTTAAAGTTCACCTGAATGAATAAATGAGAATAGCAGAAACACTATTAACAACACTTTTAAGCTATAATAATTAAAACAGTATGGTAATGCAAGAATAGCCAAAGAAACTATTGAACCAAATGGAAAATCCAGAAATGGATCTAAGTACTTATAAAAGCTTTTAATGTGAGAACCAAGATATTCCAAATCACTAAGACAAGGATTAATTATTCAATAAACAATTTTGATACACTGTAAAAGCAGTGGGCAAATTGAAATGAACTTTCTACCTACACCAAAAATCATTTTTAAAAAGTATTTAAGATGTTATGGAAAAACCCAAATGAACTTTTTGACTAACCCAATATATTATATCACATATGCTATATATTATATATACATATGACGCCATTAAGATATTATGAGAAAATATCCATATAAGCTTTGGGGGGAAAGTACCTTCCATAATGACATCAAAGATAGAAATTGCACAGGAAAAGACTAATATGTTTAACTACATAAACATTTAAAATTTCTTTGTTAGAAAATAATATTAAGGTTAACATCTTTAAATGGCTAAGTTTCTCAAAAATGGATAATAGAAACAGGCAATTAATATATATACACATACAAATATACAAGAAAAGAAATACAGATGCCTCACAGCGTAAGAAAAAGTTTAATTTCCCTAGTCATTAAAGAAACACAAATGATAACAATAGCAAGATGCAATTTTCACCCACCTACCTGACAAAATTAACATTAAATGATAAATTAACATCCATTAATATCCATACTACTGGGGGTGATATAAATCGTCAAAACTTCCTTAGTACATGTCAAAAGACTTAAAAATATATATAAAAAGTATAAGCTTCTTGAATCATAAATCCCATTTTGAGAAAACTTTTCTCCCCAAATTAAAACTACGCTCAGAAAAAGAGATCAGATTTGTGGTTACCAGGGGCGAAGGGTCGGGGAAGGGGGAATTGGATAAAGGCAGTCAAAAGGTACAAACTTCCAGTCATAAGTAAGAACTATGGATGTAATATACAACATGACAAATATAATTAACCCTGTTGTATGTTGTATATGAAAACTGTTAAAGAGAGTAAAACCTAAGAGTTCCCATCACAAGGAAAAAATTTTTTTCTATTCTTTAATTCTGTATCTATATGAGATGATGGATGTTCACTAAATTTACTGTGATAATCATTTCATTATGCTGTACACCTTAAACTTAGATGTTGCTGTATGACAATTATATCTCAATAAAACTGGAAGAAAAAAATTAAAAACAACTTTACCCAAAGCCTTCATGAATAAATCATTTATAACTTTTCATTTATGCTCACAGTGTGGGGAGATGTGGATACAACGCAATAACGGCTGTAAAAATAGACACACTTTCCCACAGTCACGCACAAATTCTCTCTCTTTCTTCCCCCTTCCAGTCTCAGCCTGTCTCCAATAGAGGCTAATCTAATGTGTCTAAGCACACATTAGATTTTTCTCTTTCAATATTCCTTTGCTTTCCTACACCCTCATAGACTAATACATCAAATGTTTTTCAAAAAACAGATGCACACCAATATTTGAACGTAAATGTTTATAGAAGCTTTATTCATAAATTCCCCAAACTGGAAGCAAACCACGTGTTCACAAATGGATAAGTGAGTGATACAAATACATCAGTGTATGTATATCCATACGACAGAATTGTATGCATGGATTTAAAGGAATTGGTATGTGAAGCAACATGGATGAGTCTCGAAGGCATTATGCTGAGTGAAAGAAGTCAGATTCAAAGGGTTGGATAGTGTATGATTCCGCCTATACGATGCTGCAAAAAGGCAAAACTATGGAACTGCAAAACGGATTAGTTGGGGCTGGGGCTGGGGAGAGGGGATTGACTACAAAGGAGCATGAGGAAAATCTGGGGGCGATTTAAATACTCTGTATCTCCATTGTCACATGACTGTATATGCTTCTCAAAATGCGATAACCTGTATATCAAGAAAGAATGCATTTTACTGTATACAAATTAACCTCAATAAGCTGAAAACTTCTGGCAGATTGGTTTTTGTTTTTCTACACACACACACACACACACACCCCACAATACACACACATACACACACTCACAGAAAGCAAGAGAAGACACAAGGGAAGAGAAGGGGAGAAGAAAAGAAACGAATAAGATGGAAAAGGAAGGGAGATTTTTTGTTCAGATTCTTTGGTAAAGCAATGTAATTCCTAGTTGACCATAAGAGAAGTATGGTACTTAACTGCCTAAAATTGCCAGCAACATGTCAAGAACATATTAGAGGAAGAAAAGATCTCTCATAAAATTTGAGAGCATCCCCAAAATAAGTAAATAAAATATATTTCAAATAAAAGTTGTATCATTTTAGAATAAAGCAAAACAATGATGCCTCTCTCCACTTATGACAGCCTCCAGGCCAGAAGGCTTGTGTTTATCTCTATAGTTGTCTTAGAATAAAACAGGTATATTCAGGCCATTCCCTGCCCCCATAACCTGAAAGGCAAGGAGTCAGCAGTGGCTAACTGTTTCCAGCACCATCCTCTTCAGAGACACAGCCATTACCCAGTTCAGGTCACGGTCAATGAAATAGAGGGAGTGACTTGGGTTTTTGCCATCTAGACAGTATGAGTAAAATTAATATACAGGGTTATATTTGAAATCCACATTTGGCATTAGATTTATTTTCCAATCAGAATGGGGAGCCCCACTTGCAAAAATAGTTGGGCCAGATAGTGTGTGTGAGTCCAAAGACAGCATGGAAAATCTTGGTTTTGAGGCAAATAATGGTAATGTAGCTCACAGAAGGAGGCTGGCTAAATTATGGGAAAAGTGATTTCTGGAAGTCCAAGTCTTACTGCGTAAAATCCATCCCGGCTCAGTCCCATCCCCCACCCCCAACCCCAAGCCTCGCTTCTGAACACTCACATTAGTGTTCTGCTTTCTTGCCCGAGAACTTGAAAATGAAAGGATAAAAAGTGAGCTTGATGTTCTCTGCTAGGCATAAGTAAGTCTCCTTTCTTCTTCAACACAGGCCCAGGATCTCTGCCGTGGATTAAAGAGTAAGAATCCAGTGGTTTTAATAGAATGATTTGAGTGCAGCATCATAAGGATTTAGCGGGAGCCATAAGAATACGGGCCCCCTTTGGTCCTTGGGGTCTGTTTCCCAGGCTTTGGCCATGCTGTTTTCACATATGGGAAAAGCAGGTAGAGTTTTCTTTCCAATCTTAACAGAGGCCTCTGGTTAAACCATATGCTTGCATTTCTCAGCCACTTCTGTCCAAATATGTTTTCCTAATGAGACATTATATTCCTATGAAATCAAGCTGTTTTCCCTCAAAAAGAATATTTTGTTTTTAAAACCCCCCACAAACCCTATTAGTGTGTGGACAATAGCATTACGTTATTTTAAAAAATAGTCTGTGATGATACTCCCAAATACCGGCAGATACCAAGTACAATTTATTTGTGTTCCCCAAACATAGTTTTGGAACGTGTTTCCCCATAGAATTTACTACATGTGATAGGTTTCCAGGCTAGCCCCTACAATTGTGCCTAATTAAATGAAAAAGAAAAGTTTGTAACAGTCAAAGAAAAATACAACTGAAAGCTCTAGAAATTCTTAAGATAAAATGACAACACAAAAGAAGAAACAAAGCCCAAAAAGATTACAGAAAAAAAACCCAGTAGTTAAACACATTAAAACAAACAAAAATCATAGATACAGAGAACAGATCGGTGGTTACCAGAGGGAACGGGGGGTTAGGCAAAATGGGTGAAGGGGATTAAGAAGTACAAACTTCTAGTTATAAGTAAGTCACAGGGATACGATGTACAGCATGGGGAATATAGTCAATAACATTGTATTACCTTTGTAAGGTGACACATGGTAACTAAGCTTATTGTAGTGACAACTTCACAATGTGTACACACGTTGAATCACTATGTTATACACTGGAAACTAAAAATAGTATTGAATGTCAATTATACCTCTATTAAAACAAAACAAAAACAAAAATTCAGAGTCATTTACCTTAAATATGGGTAGTTACGAAAAAGTGAATAAATTGGAGAAAACGTTTTTGTATCGAGTTATAGGGAGATTTTGAGGGGGATTTCCAGGCACTTTTAGGGGTTAACAAATTAATGGCATGATTTTTTTTTTTCTTTTTTTTTTTTGCGGTACGCGGGCCTCTCACCGTTGCGGCCTCTGCCATTGCGGAGCACAGGCTCCGGATGCGCAGGCTCAGCCGCTCTGCAGCATGTGGGATCCTCCCAGGCCGGGACACGAACCCGCGTCCCCTGCATCGGCAGGCGGACTCTCAACCACTGCGCCACCAGGGAAGCCCTGGCATGATTCTTAATTAGATTACATTCCTATCAAAATGAACAGATTTTCTTTTCCTTGGTGCTGCAAATTGCTAATATTAGGCTTCATCTGGGGGCTCACAAATGTGAAGCTGATACAAAAAAACTGAGGGGCAGTGGTTTTCCTGAGGCAGGAAGAGAAAGTGGGTTTTTTTCAGTCTCCTCTCACTGTATGAGAAACAATGTTCCTCCCCATCCTCTGTACACATTTCCCCCAGGTGGCCTCTTTCTCACCCTTGGAGAGACCTTCAGACCTACCCCATGCCTCCCATCAAGTTGTCCCACAGATTAAATAAGTGATATTTGTCCAACAAGTACACTCACTCCCCTAAGATTTCCTTCCCAATCCCACTCACCCCCAGAAAACAAAAAAAGAGCCCTCCTCTTAATGATAGCACCCCTCCCATCACCTCCCCAGTCACCTGGGCCAGAAGTACTAGGGGCGCTTCTCCGCGGACCCCGTAAGTGATCAGCTCTCACATCCTCTCAAGTGTCTCTACCCAGTGTCTCTCGGCTTTGCTCCCTCACTCCCACTCCCAGCACCACAGCAAGAATGCAGTTATTACAATAACTGCTCTCACTGTCTGTGGTCTTCCCCTGGCAGTCCATTTTCCAGACTGCCAACGAAGTGATCATTGCTCTGTTCAAAATCCTTCAAGGCTGCTCAAAGGGAGACCGCCTGCCTCAAAATCAGTGCAGGGTGGTGGGAGGTGGTGCAAGACAGTGCTGGGTAAATGCAGGTTCCTGGGCCCTGCCCTGGGACCAGGGAATCTTGAGTCTTTGGAGGACGGAGAGCTGGTAAGACCTAGAAATCTGCATTTTAACCAAGCCGAGATGATTTTTCAAATACAATTATGTTTGAAAGCCATGGATTTAGGAGAAGACATCCACTCCCTGGAACAGGGCGAAAGGGCACCTGTGCTCTTCAGCCTGCCCCCTTTGAAGCCTCATCTCTTCCCCTCCGACATTCCCCTCTCTTCTCCACACAGCGCCGTCTCCCAGACTCCTTTGCAAGCGTCTCTGCCCTGCCTGGAATGCCCCCTCTGGCCCCCATTTCCCTGGTGAGCATGATTCACCTTTCAAATCCCAGCAAAAGCTGGCAAACTGAAATAGAAGAAAAGTAATAATTTGTCCCAAGGTTTCTGAGGGCACTTATGGCAATTCTTAGGGTACATTTTTTTTTTTTTTTTTTTCCAGTATTCGGGCCTCTCACTGTTGTGGCCTCTCCCGTTGCCGAGCAACAGGCTCCGGACGCGCAGGCTCAGCGGCCATGGCTCACGGGCCCAGCCGCTCTGCAGCATGTGGGATCCTCCCGGACTGGGGCACGAACCCGTGTCCCCTGCATCGGCAGGCGGACTCTCAACCACTGCGCCACCAGGGAAGCCCCCTTAGGGTACATTTTAATAGCCATTTTCTACATCTCCTTTGGTTACCATTAAAGGTATCAACAGAAATCCTCTCTTCCCCCAATCCTCATGTAAGAATAGAACCAACTATCTCATTGGAAAATAGGACATAAAAATAAGCCCACACCTGTCCCAACTGACACTTATACCAGGCCCATGGCTGAGCCACGTGGCAACAGGCATTTTTTAAAAATGGCTTTGTAAAAGGGAAGACCCTCAAAAAGCAAGAATAATCATTATTACTTGTTCTAAAATCCAAATGTATATTTTCCATCCTTTTTATTTACAATATAAAGTGCTTTTCTCAGTAAATCAACAAATATGAGTATTCATGCCACCAAGTGCTGATGATGAAAAATAATTACTTTAATGGTAGCTGGCCCGATGCCAAACACGATCAGGCTTTGCATTTCAAGGATGATCATGGATAATTTACATCTCCTTTTGCACCAATACCCCACTACTCTTAATGGATTCTCTTTTAGTTTTCATGAATTAATAGAAATTTAGTGCCTAATTCCCTATATTATAGTCCACTGCTTGCTTTCAGAATCCACAGTATATATATATATATATATATATATATATATATATATATATTTTTTTTTTTTTAAAGCAGGATGGCTCAACATCACAGAATTCTTCAAGTTACTTATTTAAAATGTTTAGCTGTCTGCTTTCCGTGAGTTCTGAATGGAGGCACAGGAATGGAACAAAACAGAAAGGAAAAACAGAACCAGATCTCATGCCTCCCAGGGGGCCTCTTACTTACTCAGGAGAATCTTTGTGGCCATGTTGGCAGGCAGGCTGTCTCCTTCACAAACAAAGCACAGGACTCCTCAAAAGTCCTTGTCACAGCCTGAGGGGCCTGGAGCCTTAACCACAAGGAGGCTACCTTTCAGTGTCAGAGAAGATGGGGCCATTTCTTTCCCTTTCTTTCTTTTTCTTATTTCTTTGAGGTTTCATAGGTAATGAAGATGTGTCAAAACAGGGTTACAAAGAACTGTAGCAAGTTTTTAAATGTTTACATTTAACAAATTAACACTTTTACCAAAAATGTAATATAATTCAGAAGATAATTATAGGATTTATTAACAAGATATGTATTAATATGTGGTACTCTAAAGGCAGTGTGGCCCAGTAACAGGAATCTAGTTTCAGTTTGTGTAACGTTTTTCAATCCTGTCTATGTATCTCGGTGACACTATATGGACAAATGACAGTACAGAGTCATTTGAAGATAATGTCAAAAGTAAAGATCTGATGTCCCAAGTGAATGCGAGGTCTGGATCAAATGGCCCTTTGGTCTCCCTGCTGGATAGATTTGTAAATATGTGTCAGGTACATGCACTTTAAAACGTACTCATATGGGGCTTCCCTGGTTGTGCGGTGGTTGGGGGTCCGCCTGCGGATGCAGGGGACGCGGGTTCGTGCCCCGGTCCGGGAGGATCCCACATGCCGCGGAGTGGCTGGGCCCGTGAGCCATGGCCGCTGAGCCTGCGCGTCCGGAGCCTGTGCTCTGCAATGGGAGAGGCCGCAACAGTGAGAGGCCCACGTACCGCAAAAAAACAAAACAAAAAAAACAAAACCAAAAACGTACTCATTGCTGGTAAGGTCAGGGGAGAGAGAGATGCGCGCCTCAGGATTTGGCTCAAAAGATGCGGCTGTAGCAAGCAAAGACTCAGAAATGTCACCAGGTCAAGAGGAGGCTCTACGGGCGCTGGGGAAAGGGAGCAGAGGGCTAAGTGAGCAAAGATGCTGCAGGCATATACAAGCCGGGGGCAACCTATAAGAAACATTCTGGGCATAGCTTGAGTCCTGCTAGCCAATGGCAAGCGTGGAGAAGACACGGCTCTATTTGCTTATTCTGATTTATGTGTTACTACGCCAGTGTCTTTGACAGTGGGGAAATGTAACTGTAGCTTGGATAATGCCTTCATTTGTAACATCTCCTTTGACCATTCTTATGAAAACTCATGATAACGCCGGAGGAAAGAACATTGGCACCATTTTGCAGGAAGACCTGATTGCAATTCAAAATGTGGGACTGGGCACATTTTTTATATAGCAGGAAGAAATGACTGAAGCTGTTTCATTTGCTTTGGGAAGAAAACCACTGCATGTCAGGTTATGTGGTTGGGCACAAGGGGACGAAGCTCTTTTACACAGTAATTACCAAAAAAAAGTTACCCTATCCCTGAGGATCTGGGGGCTCTCCCACCTTGCCTGGCCTAGAATGTACCTCTTGGTATGAAAATGGCCTTGGACAGTGACACTCCTTATTCCCCAGCCTAGCCAAGTTGCAGGGTTGGTGACCTCCCTGCAGTTGGACAGTCAGTACATACAAAAGAGCCCTTAGGCATTCGTGATAGTTAAGGTGAGACAGGTGTGGAGTTCCACGCCAAAGCCAGCTACGTGTACCTTCTACCAAGGCATCTGTACCTTCTACAAAAACCTCTCCAGTCTCTGGAAAAGTGACAACACACACACACACACACACACACACACACACACACAGAAAAGAGAGGTGTGTGTGTGTGTGTGTGTGTGTGTGTGTGTGGGAGAGCGAGTGAGCGAGTGAGAGAGAGAGGGAGAGGGAGAGAGAGACAGAGAGAGAGAGAGAGAGAGAGAGAGAGAGAGAGACAGAGAGATACCGGGCAGAATTATAGTATTTTCTAGCTGACTTTCCTGTGGATTTTCAGACTACCCCTGATCAAGGCAGCAGGATGCATACAGGTCAGCTGTAAGAATATTCTAAGAAATACATCTTATGCAATAATAGCACTTAATTTTTATTTATTCGCATTTCACTCAATAAACATTTATTTACCATCTACAATACTATTGGTGTCGTGCTAGGCATTGGAGATACAACTGGTCCATAAAAGTCTTTACTCTCAAAGAGATGGCAATTCAGTAGGGAAAAAATTCAGATGTGAAAACAGACCAGGACAGCATAGCATGGAAAATGTTTTATGTCCAGTTCTGTGCAGGGCAGGGAAGGAAGGGCTATGGGAGAGGGGGTGGAGCTGGACCAGGAGAGCGTGGTCCGGCAGAGGCAAGACTCATGACCTTTGTCTAGGAAGACCTCACAGTCCTATTGGGAGAAGGACCTACTTAATCGATGATCAAGCAGCATTAGAAAAGTACATCCTGTGCTAATAAAATGAAGTTGGAATCGTCATGGTCCAGTCAGTGAGAAGAGGAGGGCCATGCCGGGGAGTGTACAGGGAGGGCAGACACAGGTGGGACCACTGCTGTGCTCTCAGCAGACAGCCCTGCACTTTTTCTTCATAATAATGACAAGAGTTAAGATGAATTGAGTTGTTACTAGCCTAGCACTTTAAATTTATTATCCCATTTAGTCCCTACAATCCAAATTGAAGGTAGCACAATGATTACACCCATTTTAGGAAAGGCCTAGTGAGGTCTGCAGATGTCTTACAGCTGGAAGTGATGGTGCTGGGATTTGAACATGGGCAATCAGACATCAGAACCCAAGAGCCCCTTTTCTCTAGTCCCATGTGATCCTAAGCCCACATCCCTGATGGCTTTGCAGCTATTCCCCGAAGTCGTGAAATAGCACCTGACTTAATGGCTCAGGGATGAGGAAGGAAACAACAGCGACCAGCCCTCCGGGTCAGCAGAGGGAGGTTCCTGAGCTTGTGGCTGCTGCGGCAGCCTCCTTCAAAAGGAAGAAGTGACCCCGGGTGACCCGATTTGTAGGGACCAAAATTCTACTCTCCAGCCCCCTCCCCTGCCGCGCGCGCGCGCGCGTGTGTGTGTGTGTGTGTGTGTGTGTGTGTGTGTGTGAGACTTGCTCTCAGAGCCAACTCTGCTGCTGGCTACACTCCCCTCCCCACTCCCCACTGGGCTGGGAGAGCCCTGCGGTCTGTGGTCCTCAACTCCGCCTCCTCGGAGCACCGTTCCCTGACTCACCACGATTCCGCTCCACATACCCCAGAGATCTCTGCCTCCTTCTCTCTGCCTTTTGGTCTGGTTGTGTCAAAGCTGGGGGCCCATTGCTGATCCAGAGGTCAGCTCTCAGGTTACCCGGGGAATGAAAAGAAATAAAGAAAGGAAACCACAAACTGACTTGGTAAGCAAGGCCACTCTCAATACACAGTGGCAGATTAGAGCTGGGTTGCAAGTGCCCTGAAACCTATTACTCAGGTACGTGACTTATGTAGGTCAGTGTCAATAACCTCGGGCATAAAATGGTTAACTTTTATGATGGGTGAGGCATCCAATTTAAGTGGATGGTTCAACATGCTTTATTGCGGTTCAAGCCAATTTTTGATTAAGAAAAAGACACAAAGATTGGGGTAGCAACGGAACCTCATTCCTCCTTGGTGTAAAAGAAATCCTTGGGATCACTCAGACTTCCTAGGAGTGCCAATTTTGCCAATTTTGACAGAATTTCAATGTCCCTTTGGGCACTCTGCAACTGGGAGAAGCTGCTTTGGTGCCTTAATTATGGTTTTGTGGTCTGAACAGTCAAGTATATAGAATATATGTTTCATTGGAATAGAACTGATGATGCTTCATTTTTAATAGTCTTACTAACCTATTAGCAACTACAATTATTAATCTCTTTTAAAGTGTATTCAGGGCTTCCCTGGTGGCGCAGTGGTTGAGAGTCCGCCTGCCGATGCAGGGGACACGGGTTCGTGCCCCGGTCCGGGAAGATCCCACATGTCGCGGAGCGGCTGGGCCTGTGAGCCATGGCCGCCGAGCCTGCGTGTCCGGAGCCTGAGCTCCGCAATGGGAGAGGCCACAACAGTGAGAGGCCCGCAAACCGCAAAAAAAAAAAAAGTGTATTCAATTAGAATACGATTCAAAGATATAGTAAGTTCTACTGATTGGTAAGCTATTTGCTAACTGTTTATTCATTGGCTCTTATTAATTGTTGTTTGATAATATTGCTGTTTTATATAAACCAGTGTAGAGCATGTCTTTCAACCCATCATTCATATCTAAACAAAATCAAAACCTTTTCCAGAGGTATTTCTCTTAAACTCCAATTGATGGCAATAGCTTCCTGTAAGTTCAGACACTAGTTCCTGATCCTGGTAGGATAAAAAGAATCCAAAGTCCATATACTGTCTTGCTCAGAATCATACTGCATTTAGTGCTGGCTGTTGCCTTGCTTCTATGACTTTCCCTGAACAATTCATACTTGGCTACACACCCCCATTCCTGCCCCCAGGTATCTCCTGTTTGTGTGACAGTTCCTGACAAGGGTCATCTGCTGACCTTTGGCTCAGGTTACTGATCTGGTATCTGGACCCCTAACCCATCCTGCAGAGAAGATAACTGATCATTTGAGGGACTCTTGCCATGATCATCTGGATGCTTCTTACCTCCTTGATGAATTGTACTCTTTTACAATTTCCCTTAGGTCATCCTGAAAATTCCAGTTTTCCTGATATATCCACACTGGGTGTGACAGAGATAGAAAAATATAACAAGTGATGTGATGTTACTGATTCTCCACCTGCCCACCTCTCATCTTTGTCCTTGGAAAATTTAACTTAATTATACTGATGAATTTACATTACATGTTCCTGCAGTAATCATCATTTTAACAGCCTTCTTTGGGAAGTTTCTTTACCCTGCTTTAATTTTCTTGATAACATTTACAACTACCTGACACGAAATTTTATATTTGTTTATTATCTGTTCCTACCATTAGATGTAAGTTCCATGAGAGGAGGGATTATAACTTGGGTGCTTAGAACAGTGCCTGGCACATAGCTGGCAGGCAATATATATGTTTGTTCAATAAATGTTGAGTGGATAAATTAGCCATATACAAGGAGGGTCTGCAATACCAAGGAGATGATATTGCTGATTATCAATATAATATGCCCTCTACAGGAACCTTTAGGACTAATATGTCTAGGATGTTTTGCTATTGTCTTGCCTGATATTAGGAGATGGATGAGATATTGTGTCATACTGGTTAAGGGTACAGATTCTGGATTCAGACTGTTGAGGCTTGAATCTGGTTTCAACTCTTACCATCTGTTCAAAATTTCTTGCAAGATACTTAATTTGAGACTCAATTTTGCCTCTTTAGAATGGGGGGGGGAGGTGATAACAGTGCCCTTTAAGGGCACTCAAAGGATTGTTGTGAAGATGAAATAAAATAATATATCTGAAGCTCTGGATATAATGATTTCCTCATAGTAAGCACACAATAAGTGCTATGTATTACAAGTTAGAATGTGGTTACAAATGACAGAAGACAGGTCACGTTGACTTAGTTGACTTAAATGATAAAGGTTCATGTAACTGGTTCATAATTGCTTCAAAGGCAAAATGTGATTCAAGATAATGACTCTACTCATATTTTTCTACAGTTCACTCCTTCTACCCTTCTCCCTTTGGAGATTTCATTCTTAATGACTGGAAGGTGTTGCAATAATTTTTGACTTTACAAAAACATAGTGCACTACCCAAAGGAAGAGAGATTCCCTTTAGATAGTGTCTATGGAAGGCTGGGGAAGTTCTTGCCTCCAGCAATAACCGACATCTCTCTGGGAAAACTGCATCACATGCCCATCTTGACCCAGATGCTGGGACCTCTGGGACTGGACATATTGACTGACAGAAGCTAATCATGTGTAACTTCTTGGACTGGAGATGGGGGTCAGCTTGTATAGAAGGAATAGAAACCCAGACCAAACCCGGGGCACTATTAATGTAAAAAAGGGAAAATGGATGCCAAAAATAGCCAACATATTATATTGATGAATAATCTACAGGGAACTTCTTCAATCCCATTGATGCTATAAAACAGGCAGAAGGAGAAGAAATTTCATCAACATCACCATCACCTTCACAAAACATTTATTTTGGAGAAATGGTTTACCTGACACACCGTGATGGACAGTGTTCCTCTGTCTGCTAAAAATATTTTTTCACTCCACTCTCTCCCTATTCAACAGTCCCTCCACCAAAAAATACATTCTGTTATTATTTATTTTCTGGAATCTTTTGGATGTCTTTGCACACAATATGAATGAGAAGCCTTAATCCCTTATGATATTGGATTGTATTCTTAATTGTATAAAATAAAAGCATCTTTTGCGGTCAATTCTCTCATGTAAAATAAAAAACAATAATAGTGAGTGAATTTAAAGTGGGAAGATGATAAATTTTATGTGATTTTTTTCTTATAAATCTTAACGTGTCGATTTGCAGAGGACATTGAAATATAATCCTCATTTTATCATGGTGACAAAGGTTCATGGCACAGTGTCAAGTATCTTGTTTTGGAAATGTTCAGGCCATTTCTTATTCTTGCTTTTTTGTTGCTGTTTTTCTAATGTTATGCACAAAAGACACTGCTTTCATTGTAACCTTCTACATAAAACACTATTATTGACATCTGAGGATTAAGTTTTAATTGAAGTAAGATTTCAAATGGTCTGTTATCTGTGATCCCTATATAATGATCACAAAGACATCCTAGAGCAGGCAATGAAACAGATAAATATGTTGAAAAGACAGCTAACAGCTCCATTTAGCTCACCCACGCTTGCCAAACTTGACACACACAATTTATCCCAGACTGATGGAAAAGGAGCATGAAATATAGCCAGATTGTGATCCTGTATGCTTCTCAGATGGTGTTTCCTTGGGCTGAAAACCAGGTGCCTCATATGCCCAGATATGGTGTTTAGATAGGTGCAGATGGGCTTTTCGCCCAAACTCATCATATTTTTAATGTTTTAGTTTGGAACTTGCTTGAGAGCAACGTTAATGGTGAGTCTCTCATCTATATAACATCTTGGATGACAAAGAGGAGTGGAGAATATCCATCAAACCCCAAACTAACCCTTAGGGGAGAAGTGAGAAGTGAATCCAACAAATATTTAACAAACAATAATATTTTGAGACCATTATTGTAAATGATAGGAAGTAGAAGGTTTGCTGTAAAAGTGACTCCAGTGATTTTTTTTTTTTTAGTCTCTAGATTTTTAAAGATCTTCAACAAAACTCAACAGTTTTGCCAGGAGAACGTGCCAGAAGGAATCAGCTCTGGGCTGATGAGACTGAATTTGAATCTGTTCTCAAAAGTGATTCAAGGGCTTCCCTGGTGGCGCAGTGGTTGAGAGTCTGCCTGCCGATGTAGGGGACACGGGTTCGTGCCCCGGTCCGGGAGGATCCCACGTGCCGCGGAGCGGCTGGGCCCGTGAGCCATGGCCACTGAGCCTGCGCGTCCGGAGCATGTGCTCCGCAATGGGAGAGGCCACAGCAGTGAGAGGCCTGCATAACGCAACAAAACAAAACAAAACAAAAACCCCCCAGCAATTTCCAAACAGCCTCTTCAAGTAAGTAAAAGCAGTGACCAGTCTTGGCTTTTGCCTTCCAAAGGAGCACATGATAAAAAGGGTAATAGACACAGAGATGTTATGAATAGGCAACACACCATGCTAAAATGGTATGAACCACAGGTGACAAGGAAAACTTACCGTTTTTGGTATTATTTTCAAAGAGATCTGAATATTTGTTAGGAGGACTGGCAGCGGGACCAGGATACGTCACTTTGCTCAGGGGTGTCAGATTGGGTGTGTACATAAGAGAAAAACAATGTTTTGTTTTCTTTTTCCCATTCGCTCTCATGGAGGAAGTTTAGCCGCCCTCTAATGCAATCAGTTCCACCACTTTCTTGGAAAAACACTGCTGCCTCTCCTGCTCTCTTGCCCAAATCTCCCTTGCTGGGAATGTGGCTCTGCTCTCTAAGCTCTGCAGTGTCCCAGGATGCCCCCAGGAGAGCTCTCTAGGACTGTCAGGTTGACTAGAAGAGTCCATAGCATGCAGCCAAGGGCCAGGGCACAGCAATAAGAGCAGGCTTCAGCTGAACAGAAGGGAGTGAGGCCAGCATTAGGAAGACAGCGTCAGGATTGCAAACCAGAGAGGGTGCGTCCTGCAGCCTGGAACCGCTTGATCCCTTCTCTGCCTGGAAAATGCCCCCTGAGTTGCCCAAACCCAGCTCAAAATCCTACTTCCCTCCTCCCCTTTCCAGACTCGCCCAGTCAGAGGTGATGGCACCTTTTCCCATTACAGCCACTCTCTCTTCCCTTTGCGTTGTTTACCTGCATGCTTTCTCTACCCAGACTGTGCACTTTTGGAGGAAAGAGGTCCTGGCCTATTTATTTGTATGTTCCCCAAACCTGGAATCACAATAGTACGGATGATGATGATGGAAGCTAACACTCATACAGCACTAACTACGTGCCAGCCATTGTTCTAAGCTGTTCACGTACTTTCACTTATTAACCTTTATAACAATCCTATGAGGCAACTTCTATTAGTCCACTCATTTTACAAACAACAAAACCAAGACCTAGAATGGTTAAATAGCACTCTAAAGATTACGTAAGCGGGACACACAGCCTCTGAGTGTTGGGACTACTGGCACACAAACTCAACATTTTTTCTTTTTAAAAAAATTGTTTTTTTCTTTATTGGAGTATAATTGCTTTACAATGGTGTGTTAGTTTCTGCTTTATAACATAGTGAATCAGCTATAAACTCAAAATTTTGACTCTGTCCTTTCTCTACTGCCTGAGCAAATGGTAGGGAGTTGACAATTCTTTCATGAATGAATAAACAGACTGGGGAAGGAACCTGAAACAAATGCCACCTACAAATGGTTTAGATGAATTTCTTTTAGTCCATGAAATACATAAAGACCATATCTTCTTCTCAAATCTTAGTCTAACAAAAATTTGACTTCTTGAATAATGAATTTCTTGAATTTTTTTAACGTGTGTCCCCACATCTGATTTTGATGCAGAGGGCCTTTGGCTTGGGCTTCACGAAACACTGCCTGGAATAAATAAGGTAGGTGGAAACACTGTTTTTGTACATAGCTCATCATTCTTGATCATCAGAGTGAAAGATGTCAACTAAATGGTGACCATTTTTTTGTAATGAAGGCCCAGAGTCACACTGGTTGGTCAAACTACTCTGTCACAGCCACAGGGACATGCCCCAAGAAAGCCTACAGGACTGGAGAATCCAGTCCATATGCTTCTGTTACAGGAAAACTTCAACAAATAAAAATATTCGGAGAACAAACGATGTAGTGGACATATGAGTAGCACTTATCATTGAATTAGCTAGGCCAAGGTGCCATTGATCTAGGTTCTGCCTCTTCACAAATGGCATCTTCATAAAATGAAATGGTGCTCCAAGGCTTCTGCCAAATTAGTAGCACTCTTGTATTAGTCTGGATGGTTAGAAAATCATCCAGCTCCCTTAGGGTCCAGAAGAAAATTAGCTACATTTGAGAATACCCAAGACCCCAGAGTCACAACTCTGTTTTTCTCATCTGTTTTCTTCCCAGAGGATGTGCAGGGAGCACGTCAGAGAGGTCAGTGTTCTCCACTGAGCCCTGGAAATAAACCATCCAGGGGTTACCGGTAAAGAGCAGGGAGAACTGGGAAAGGAGGATTGGTGAGATATGTGATCTCTGCATAAGGAAACAGACCAAGGAAGCTTGCAGGTTGATTTCTTGAGATGCTGGAAGGTGGGTAGCATAAATATTTCTTAGAAAACCAAGAATCCAGTTTGCTTCCAGCTCAAACAGGCAAAAGGCCACCGAGCTCCAGCATGTACTAGGGAAAGCAAACGAGTGGAATGTGACCTTTCTTATTCTTACACCATGTGTGTATCACCAGTGCTCCTGGCCCATCACACATGCTCATATAATTATTCCTAAATGGCCCCGTTGTGTTGAAAGCTTGCTAAAGTTCTGGTAAGATGATGAAATGAAATCTGTGCTGCCTAGGGGGAAAACACTAAGGAAACACAAATTTTAAATGTGGATGGTGTGTGTGTACAGTTCTGTGATGACTATGTGTTGGAACAATGTGACTTTTGCTATCTGGATAACTGGCAATGCGCCAGTAATATCTGAGATATAAAATTGCTAGGGGGATTACTGCAAAATGTGCATGCGGGAATCTCTGGTAAATGATATGCACATCCACACATCAGCAGAGTTTGTACTCTTTTCACTCCCAACTCCTCAGCGACGAGGCAGGCTGATTGGATATGGTGATAGAGGATCAAAGGAATTTTCAGGGTGGCCATCCTCTGACCTTTCCAAAGCAGACAAACACTCAGGGTTGCACGGAGACATAACAATATACGGTGACATGGAGATTTCTGTAACCAGACACAGACATAAACAACCAAAATTGTGCCCAACTTTGCCCCCTTGATTAGGGGTGGCTTCATCCTTTTTTCTCCCCAAACTAATTGATATTCCTGGGTCTTATGAGAATCAGTAGGCTTCTTAAGAAAGAACTTCCAGCGACTTCCCTGGTGGTGCAGTGGTTACGAATCCGTCTGCCAATGCAGAGGACATGGGTTCCAGCCCTGGTCCAGGAAGATCCCACATGCTGCGGAGCAATGAAGCCCATGCACCACAGCTACTGAGCCCACGTGCCACAACTACTGAGCCCATGTACCACAACTACTGAAGCCCACACGCCCTAGAGCCGATGTTCTGCAACAAGAGAAGCCACCACAATGAGAAGCCTGCGCACCGCAATGAAGAGTAGCCCCCGCTGGCCGCAACTAGAGAAAGCCTGCGTGCAGCAACAAAGACCCAACACAGCCAAAAAATAAATAAATAAAATAAATAAATTAAAAAGAAAACACTTCCATATCACTGACATTTTGGGACCATATAGTCCAAGCCCCACAGTTAAGATAGCTAAAAGCTGAGGTTAAGTGGCCTGTTCAAAAATCACGTTCAGTTGGTTGACTGCAGAACCAGAAAGCTGAGCATAAGGCCCTAGACTGTACCTTCTAAATACAATTGGCTCTTGCCCTGCCCATCATCTAATAACAGAAATATGCAGGATTTGTGTCCTCCTGGTTATTTAACCGTGACACATTTATTTGGATGATGATATTTCTAACTTGTATCACCTACATCCTCTGGCCTGGAAAAAAGTAAACAGTCAGAAAACATTTCTTATAATATTTGCTGAATGCAACAAATGAACGAATGAGTCATATATCAATGATCTTTTTAGATTTTCAGTATATTTTTACATCAGTGTATTCTTCTTTAATCTAAACTGTGATTTTTTAAAAATATAAACTGTTGGGCTTCCCTGGTGGCGCAGTGGTTGAGAGTCCGCCTGCCGATGCAGGGGACACGGGTTCGTGCCCCAGTCCGGGAAGATCCCACATGCCGCGGAGTGGCTGCGCCCGTGAGCCATGGCCACTGAGCCTGCGTGTCCGGAGCCTGTTGCTCTGCACTGGGAGAGGCCACAACAGTGAGAGGCCCGCGTACCACAAATATATATATATATAAACTGTCATTGTCATTTACATTTTTTACACACACTGCAATCAACAACAGCATCACCCATGGCGCCATCATGGCAACTCATCATTAATGCCAGCAGAGTCTACATTCAAAGCCATTCACCTCCAGTTTTCCATTCCAAGGGTCAGCTTCTCAGGAGGACCAATTACAAATGGCAAATAAAGATAAATACTTACACAGAGACCTTAGAATCCATTTCCTCCAAAGGTAGTCTTTCTGATTGGATTATTACTCATGGCTGTAGCTAAAATCAACAACCACAAATGATGTGAAACCTTCTACCTTTCTCATGCTAGACACACACACACACACACACACACACACACACACACACACATGCACACACAGCACAAAACATGCCTGTGTTTTCTAACCCTTCTGTTTTCAGTTTTAAAACGGAGGCATTATTTGAACAATACATGATTATTTCCTGCTGCTTTTTCAGCTGCCTGTCTAGTGCCCCTGATTGCTATGTGCCAGTGCAGGCTACCCCATCGTCCAGGGCCTGCCTTATTTTCCTCACTAGTGGATGGGTGTGCAAAGGCACGGTTTTAAGATGGAAAGCTAATGCATGCAGTTTTTCTTCCTCTGAGCTCAGAGAAGCCGGTTCTGAATTGAACTGCAAAGTCTTTAGCTGCCCCAGTAAGTCTCTTTTGATTACCTATTGGCCCAGGGCATGGGATGTGCTGCTCCCAACCCAGAGAAATAACACTGTGGAGAAAACTGTATAGAGAGTGGGCCCCTGGAGAAGAAGATTTCCGGCTCCCCCTCCTCCCATCAGCCCATGTGCTACCCTGTATTGGTTGTGTGTGTGTGTGTGAGAGAGAGAGAGGGGGTGGGGCGTTGAAGCAAAAGGGAGGTACACTTGAGCTTATTCTTTATTCGTCGATCTTTGTTAATATTGCTTTGGCCAGAACTGCATGATTGTTGGAAAGTAATTTTGTAGCCTGAAAGCCCCCTTTACCAAGATGATGCCTTTTATCTAATCTGAGTCAGGTGCACTATCTGAAGATGCCCTTGTAAATCCTCCACGATGCTAATTAGAAAATCCAACAGAAAAACAAAACAAAACAAAACCCACAATCCCTATGGATACCAAGAAAAGTAACCCAAGAGTTAGATTTGAAATGCTAAAAATATTTTAAGTTAAGCAACTCAGTCTCTGTAACTATATGTAATATACTGTATGATTACAAGTGTGTCTGCAACTCTGCAAATATATGCTTATCTCAGTGGTGATAGCACATCAGTTTTTACTTATCTGTCGACAACCGAGTGTTCTCAATATCCCAGTGCAGGTTCTGATACAGAAAGCAGAGTGCAGAAAGGGAGAAATATGTGGTCAGGGGCCCTGCAGGTCTGATGTGGTACAGCTCGGTATGCAGGGGAGCTGAGGCCTAATGAAATCTGAGAGCTGTTTCTACTCAGTTTCCTTGAAGTGCTTCCTCTGAATCATCTCATGGGGTCCTTGGACCAAAAAGAGATGGCCTTGACTCCCACCTACCTCTGCTTTGAAAATGTAAACCTAAGGGGTCCCAGATGGCCCAGCTTTGGGAGCTTGCTTCTGGGTTTTCGTACTTTCTTTTGAGGCCAAACACGATAAAAGAAATGGTAAAAGGACTCTGGGTTGTTTGATAGGCTAGCACATTCAGGTTGGGACAAGCAGTTTGTGAAATACTCCGCCCGCCCCTCTGAAGCAACAACTCCGCCCTTAGCAGAGGCCGCAGGACAGCTTCAGGTGCACGACTTTAGCTAATTTCCTTGCTGGTCTCACTCCTTCGCCCGGAGAGGATAGATGAGGCAATCGCTGCTCCCTGTCATGATGAGCCAGTGCCCTAGAGAACATTTCCTAATCCAAGCTCCACCCTCCCTGAGGATGAGTTTAACCTAAAAAGTTCTGTGAAGGGGCGCCAAAGGAGTCCTGAAAAACCACTCAGAGGGAAGGGATTCCAACCTGCTGATGGAAGGCCACAGGGAAAAGGACGGGATGGAGTAGAGACACTCCTTTATCTTGATGGATAACTTAAACACACAGATGCCTTTTTAAAATAAATATACATACTCAGTGCCTCCTTTCCTACCCCCGTCCCAGGTGCATACACATTTTTTTTCCTGTTTTATACACACACACACACACACACACACACACACACACACACACCCCACTACCATGACCACCCCATAATCACGTGGAGCATGATGAGACAGCTCCAAACTGGAATCCTGCTGTGCCTTGTGAGAGTTGGTGGCCCTAGACAGGTTATTTGACCTCACATGCCTCAGTTTCCTCAGATGATAAGAAGAAATATTGACAGCTCCCTTGTCTGGGAAGTTGCTGGGACTGGGAAAGATGGCATTGCTCACCGGGAATCTTGCCCAGTGCCTGCAACTCTATAAAGGTAAGTATCAGTCCTCCTCCCCGGCTCTCTACCCTCGTTTCTGCTTGAGTGAGCCCTAGACGCTGTCCTCATAACCTCTCATTTTCAGAGGTCTTCACATTCATAAAACATCCTTCTTTCTTCACGTCGGAAGGGATTTTGCCTTCTGGGACCATGACAGTCGCCCTACACCCCCTCAAATGCCTGTTTCTATACCTGAGAGCCAGATGCTTGGGAAGTTTTCCTCCCTTCTCCCCTCCGTCACTTAAAAGATACTTAGATGAAAATGGCACGTAGCTGGAAGCGCTTTCCTCAGCAAGACAGCCTTTCCCTCTGGGTCTCTGCGTAGCCATCTAAACAGAGTCTTCACAGATTGAAACTGAGCTCCAGCAACACTCAATTGCTTTCCTCTTTGGGGTCTAGGGTCTGTGTTCCCTGAACTAAGATCCCTTTGACTTCCACAAATTGGAATAACACCTACCTCAAATATATTATTTGATGAAAGCGGATGTCAGCAGATACTGCCTATGTAATTGATATTTGATTTATTCAAGATTTATGCATGCTGTGCCTTAGATTTATTAATGATAATCCCCAGCTCTTGTGTTTAATATAGTGGAACCAAAACATAATTTGCTGGGATCAGTCAGAAATGTATCAAAGTGATTAACTCTACATGCAAACCATTACCCAGTGACATCCCTACTGTGCACAGTGCAAAAAGAGGCAATAATACAGTAATTGGCTTCACTTATGCAAGTGAGATATTTGCCGTGATTGCTAGTAAAATTTGGTCCCTTTTATCTCTGATTCTGCATCTCTGTATCCCTTGTCATCCTTTGATGCTCCTTTGCCAGGCAGGATTTGCCTGAAATGAGCAGGCGCGCACGCGCGCGCGCGCACACACACACACACACACACACACACACACACACACACACACGACATCCCACCCCAGCAATTATGTGTGAAGGCAGGCGCAGAATCTTGCTAAAACAGACAGGAGAGTAACTGCCCTCCTCAGGAGGCCCCCTGGTGGGGCACTGCTTCCGGTGGGGATGAGGGACCACCTCCCTCTCCCAGGGGAAAGCCAGCAAATGGGAATCATATCCCGACATCGCTCTTTATCCACATCTGTCACTTTTATCGATACCCAGACAGGCTGCAAAGCCATTGCTATCTTGGAGTGGAATTTGGAACTATGCAAACAATCACTGAGATAACTTTTTGGGGAGGGAAATGCCTACTCATTTATGTTTGTTTTGTTTCAGCTAATTAAAACTTAATTGGATGGACAACCCTTTATTATAAGACTATATACCCTTCCCACTTTTTGGTTTTAAAATATTTTTTCTATTATGAATTGTTGATGACAGTAGATGAGAGCAGTTTAGATTTTAAAAATTCACAAGCAAAAATAATATACACATGTGGCAAAATACTCAAAGTCTCTGAAAATGCGTGAAATGAAAAAAAGAAATTTCCTTTCTCTGTTGTATCCTCTGCCTCCAGTTCTTCTCCCCACTGGCAGTCACTGTCATGCCTTCTAGAAAATGTGAACCTGGTAAACCTACATATATATGCACCATGTGCTTTTCATTTAATACTGTATCTCAGAGATGTTTTCTGGTTTGCACCTGAAGAGCTATCTGATCATCTTCCATGGGTATCTATGATCATTTTTAATTGTTTAAAGTGCTGCCTGGCCTGGCCGTGCTGTACAGTAAGATTGCTACTTGGAGATCATTTAAATATTCCAGCTTGGGAATTGTGGCTACAATTTAGAACAAGGTAGCATCTTGTGAGGATTTACAGCAAGAGGGAAACACACTGCATCCCACATTTTACAGCAAAACTTGTAAATAGTCCTTGATTTCTCTGTTGCCTGGAATGTGCCACCTGTCTTCAGGGCATCCGGTGGAACGGATCAGTACATCAGCCTGGCACCTTGATGGGCAAGGGCACCTCTGACTCCTGCACCTAATGCCAGGTTTAGATAGGGTTTTAGTGTATTCAGTAACACGCTGGTAAACACCGCTTACACCATCTACCTCATGGATCTAACGTCATTCACAGCTAATTTAAAATGAAGCAGTCCCAGGATGCTTATTTTTGGTTCCTTCATGGAACAACATTAATGGCTGTGAATCAGTTTCTCTTTTGCTCCCTAAGCAGTATTAGAGGTATGGTAAGAATATACAGGGACAGCTCACAAGGGGCATTCTTTTGCATTTTTAACGCCATTAGGGAATTGCCCTGAGAATCAAATGGGTATCTTTTGATGTTTTCTTAGCTCATCTTTTTCAATCATTGTGAACAATGCCCCGAGTTCTGAATGGTGTTCTGCGTGGGCTAGGCCCACCAACGCACTTTCCAGGACTTGGTCGCTAAGCACACCCTCTGCTCAGCAAGCCTACTTGGCTCCTGAGCCTGGACACAGTGGTCCCCTCTCTGGACCCGTTTCTCTTAACTGCTACAGAAGCTATTCCTGCTTCAGCAATTCAAGTGATCTTTCTTTCCTGTCCCCAAAGTTAATCGATTCCTGCCTCTGAATGCCGTGGATGATGAAGAGCTATGACTTTGCTGGGCAGCAGTCGACCAGACGAGGTCCAGCTGGACTCACTTCCAAAGGCTGTCGCTGCCACAGCTCAGCCCAGCCTGAGGACTCAAGGCCTGAAGTCTGAGAGAAATCAGCACAGGGTTAAGAGAAGCCTGAGGGAGTGACTTCCAAATGTGAAGTATGGCTGCCACTCTTCAGAGTGTAAGTCTTCAGATAAGGGGACCATGGCTGGTACAGCAATGGGAGGGGCGGGATGGGTGGGCAGTTTGAAAGCTCATAACCATTATGGTGAGCTGAGTCTTCAGCAAGGCTCACTTGGGTGCAAATACCAACTACATATGCTTCTTCTAGCTAAGAGGCCTCAGAAACGATACCGAACCTCTCTGGACCTCAGTTTCTTCGGGAGGAAAAACGTCTACCTCGGGTGTTACGGAGCAAACTAGGAAAATGTGTATGAGGAAATGTATATTGGGAAAATGATACGTGATGCTAGCAGAGTGCTTGCAACCCACACCTGATGGACAATAACATTGGTAATAGTAATAGTTATTACCATTCAACAAGGTCCCAACATTCAGGACACTAGCAGTTTTCTCAGTGAAAGGCTATGAGGATTTCAGAAATCTAAACAATGCTCTTGAGGACATCTGAACTCTACCAGGTCACCACCTGCTCACCATCTACCACCATGGTCTTTAGGCTCACTAGCCTTAAACTCCCTTATGTCTCCCGTGAGCTACTAATATTGGCAGTCCCAAAGGGGTGGTTTGATGGTGTCTATTAAATGCAGGTCCAACACCTAGATCCGAGAAGTATAATAAGGAGGAAATAAATGGAGACCCTGAAGCAGCAAATGTTTAACTAACTTCAAAGTACCAGGGAAAGGCTGACTGGCTACTTAAATTTCGAAAAACATTAGCTCCCCTCCTGGAAGTGAGTCCTTTCTGTCCAGAGAGCAGTGTTCATGTTCAAGTTATTGAAATGACACATGATGCTGAGTTTGGGTGCTTTAAGGCTTATGAAACCTCCTTTACTTCTGAGCTGCTCTTAAACCTGAGGAAAGCTGGTAATTTGGGGATTATTCATGACATTCTGTGGGGTTTGCACAATACCGGGATATCAAGATGAAAGGATGTTCCAGGTTCTTCTGGACCACCAAGTCACAGATATTTGTAGAAGGTTGGAGTCTGAAGGGATCCTAGAAGTCCTCTTAGCTCTTTGGCTTTCAAACACCTTTGGCATGGGTGCAGAGCAGGTTCTATCAAATGAAGTCCTCTGCAGGATACCCATAAATGCAACTGATAAAAGTGCACCGGAGGAGGAGAGAGCTCCCCTCTGGACAACTCGGGGATTGGAAACGCCTTTGAAAACCACATCTGTTTAACTTAATTTTCACCCCGTAGAAGAGGACTATGAGACAGTGCTATCTGAAAGCATGGTCCCCTGAGCACAGCATCAGCCTCACCTGGGAACCTGTTAGTAATTCAGATTCTCAGGTCCATCCCAGGCCTACTGGTGGCGGAGTCCAGGCATTTGTGTTTTTACAATCTTTTGAGATGACTCTCATGCACATTCACTCAAGTTTGAGAACTGGTCCTCTAAGAGCCTTTCAGTGAATACTGTAGGCTCATTTAATAAGATTCAGTTTTGGCAGATGGCAAGGCTAGCTCTCTACAAATCTCATTGAGATTCTGGGGCATGCACGGTATCCTGGGGATGGTTCTCTTCCATTCCATGCACTTTAGTAGCATCGCAGAGAACTGTAAGTCTATTGCACTTTGGAAACAACTCAAAGGTGGTTCTTTGAAACAAATGGTTTACAATCAAGAGATGCTGATTCTCATAGGAGATTAATTTAAATGGATTTGACCAGTAGCCCAAACTGTTGCAAGGGGATTATACCCAAATATATGCTATTCCACAGAAATTATAATTTGTCAGTTATAAAAAACTGAGCACACCTTGAGTTTAAAGAGTGATTTTTAATTTTCAAGACATGTTTCCCATGTACTATCTTGTTTAATAATACCCTCTCCTGGCACCCTACAAGTTAGGGGTGGAAAAACGAAGAACAGAGAGGTTAGATAAGCTTTCCTAGGCCACATGCCTCCACAGTGGTACAATAAATATTCAAATTGTGTTTCTGATGTTCCAGGAAGTATATTAGATAAATTCCTAAGATGTGAATTTTCAACCAGATAAGTTTTCTCTATGGGGTTTCACCCTTTTCTCTCCTCTGATGTTTATAACGGATAGTAATAAACTTCATAAAGGGCCTGAAATTGTTGAATCCCTACTTCAGTAATTAGTCAGGGAGCTCTCTGCCCCATCCTGGCGACAGGTGAGATGTGAGGTGTCTTAAATAAGGCAACTCTTCCCTTCTGATCCTATTGGTGGGCATCTGTTTCTAGTTGTAACTGACCAAACACTCCCGTTGCAGGGAAACTAATAACATCTTAACATATGGTCTTGAATCTGGGCTGCCTAATGACCTTGCATGGAGATTAACTGAAGGTGTTAATGGCATCGTTCCCAGCCAGGAATGTCAAAATACTGGCTTGGCCTCCTATGTACATGTTTTGAGAGGATTTGCTATTGATACTGAACTGGATTAATTTTAAATATAAAGAAAAATACTGTAACTTCACCAAGCACCTGTGAAGCAAGTTTCTGTAGCTAAGGAGTCTGGATTAGTGCTCCAAGCAGGGTGCAGGATAATGAACTTGACATCCCATTTTGACTCCCTGGGAAAAATTCCCAGGATACAATCTTCTTAAGTGGGGGTATTATAGAAAGCAAAATTCTGTTGAGGGTGAAAAATTCATTCTATGACCTTCTATAATACTGTGCATGGAAAATACCATTAGAGATTAGAGTTGATTTATGGGTGTTCTGTGCTATTATCGCCCCCTCCCCCATCTCACCCGGGCAGGAGAAATGGGCAAAAGACCAGTGAAAAAAACTATAGTTCGAAACTATATTTCCTCAAGTATTTACATAGAAATGTATTTAACTTCCAGGAAGCTTCAAGCTTAGTTATCATAATTATCTCATGCGTTGATCCCGGTACAATCGTCCCTTCTCTCTATCGGTTCTATTTTCTTTTTTTATTTCTATTTTAACTACCCTAGTACTTGTGTGCTTATGTACGTGTGTTTATTATAATTCACCTTAAAGGCTTCTTCAGGAATATAAATTATAAAGACATAAAAGTAAACAGAATAATTTCCTTTCATGCGTATATTTACAAACCCATAAACTCTAAGGAAGAGTAAATTGGATTTTAAAAACATTGAGAATTACTTTTACTGGGTTTTTCTTTGCTCAGTTTATTCAGGGATTTTGGCCAAAGGAACCATATAAAATATGTCAAAACCAGATCCTCTTCTGGCTGCACCACTGGTTAGAAAGTAAAAATTATTGACTCAGAGTACCACCAATTCAAGCATGCCTGAGGGACCAGACCCTTGAAATTACTATTTCACAAGTCTTTTTTGAGGAATTACTCAGTGCCTAATTCATGGAGTATTCCCTCTCTGTGCTCTTGCAACACTGTACATACAGCTCCCTTACATCATTGTACAGATTTGTGTGTATTTTCTCTCTTCCCATTTGTCCTGACTGTGAGCTTCCTGAGGGCAGACTTGTGTCTTATTTACTGTTTAAATACCCAGTTTCCAGCAATGACTGACATACAATAGGCACATAATTAGGTACAGACTTTTGTGGACGAATAATTCTGTGAGGTATGCAAAAAGGTCTTAGATACCATCCTGATTGCAAAGAGATTATCATATTTTTGTGGTTTTAGTACTTACTGTTCTGAAACAAGCAGAATGGAATTCATCCATAGTATTACTGACAACATTAAACATATGGTTTCACAAACTCACTGAGGCCAGAGAGGTAGTTGTATTTAGGTCACCCAATAACACACATTTGTGCTTATTGAGAAACATTCTGTAGCATATGAAAAAATTCTAAATGCTTAATTAATCATTCTTACAAACAGCACATTTTGTGCTCATGTACTTGTGCCAACAAGATTCCACATGTGCATTTTGATTTTCCCCTAAATAAAATTTTCCAAACCCTTTAAAAAAAAAGCTTAACCCATTATATTCAGATAAAAGCAGTAAAGCATGGAGTGGACCAGCTTTACCTAATTTTCCAAATTGAATAAAATGAAGGACAAATAAATGGATGACGAAAAGCAATGTATGTCTGATTCATTTGGCTTTCCTGTTGGCCAAGCCACTCAGGGAATTCAGCTGGGCAGGCTGAAATTCCTTGCACATTTGGCTTTCAAGGTCAGGTAGAATGGCACACCATCCACTGGGCAGCCCACAGCAAAGAGAGCCACACAAACCAAAAGGGAAGGAAT